>NW_019525403.1:279988-350608 GCF_002814215.2 Seriola lalandi dorsalis | reverse complement strand
ACATTAGAGATATTGACCTGCAGATTGTAGTGTTTTACAGTGTTTTACAGTTTTCTACAATCTTTTTTGCTTTGCTACAACACAGATCTCTCCTTTTGTCACTAAACTGCTGCTGCCCTCTAACTGAACAGTTGGTTTTAGAGAATTTGAAACAGTGGAAATCATAATATTTTAAAAATAAAAACCATCCTAGCTCATTTGTTTTGTGATGTTGACGCATGTGGCTCAACTCTTTGAAATGCAAGTTTTGAACAAGTGGCGTATGAGTTCACAACATGAAAGAGAGGATCCTTTTCCAAAAATGTTTTCTTGAATGCATTTTGGGGAAAAGTAACAGCCCCTTGTAACAGCAAGTTCGCAGTATTGACTTACCAGGGAAAAACTGTCTCCTGCATTGAAAAGTTCAATGTGCACATACAAACCCTCTGCAAAGGGCGCTCACTTGATATGAAATGGCTGCAAATGTTAGTTATCATGCCCTCTTTTATGGGTTGTAACTCCAATTGTTAACTTAAATAGCTTGTTTTTCTTTGCAAATTGGTTCACAAGACTCATTATTTAATTAGCGAAGTTGCCTGCTTATGTCAGGGTAAGGAGCAATGCAGAGAGTAATCGTTCTTGTAATTTAACGTTATTTGCTATGTTTTATTAATGTTGTGTTTTTGCTAAGCAATAAATTATTTCACAAAAAAATTCAATTTCTCTTAATGCTCCAGTGTGTCCCTTTTTGAAACACAATGCCTGAGTCCATTAGGAAAACTGCCAATTTCCATGCACAAGATTTGTTTGATTTTCCCTTAACTAATTTAACAACATCCTCATTGCTATTATTTTGATGAAAGAGCACATACGGGCTGCTCTAAGTCATATGTGGAAACACAAAGCCAAAATGCATTATTAAATGTCTGATTTAGAAATTCTAGAAATGTGCAATTCGGTTTTCTGTTTGAATATTAGATTGTATGGCGTCTGCAGCTAAAATAGCTCTTTTTCCTTCACACACAATGTGCAGAAGAGTTATTATTTTCGCCATAATATTTTACTAGTAGAAGAAATCCAAATTGCTAGCTTGTTTCAATGTAAAAGGCATTGCAGACAGTGTGTCACTACTGTGGTAGCAGAACAGGAGAATAGTGGGGAGATGGGAAACCTCTTCAGTTGTTGAGTAATTGTTTAGCCCCTGAGCTGAATAGACTGCAAGTTAAATGTCACATTGTGCTTTCAAAGGTGAGATACAATGTTCATAATTGCTGGCAGTGTTTTTGTTTCATTTTGAGTATTGTGTGTTTCTCCCACCTGGCAGGGCTGTTGACTCATGATGGTGATGCTGAGGATAAACCAAAGAAACCCTACAACCCACCCACCTGGTTTGGAGGTGATGAGGCAAACGGGTAAGACACTGAAGTAAGAAATCTGACATGATGAAGATGCAGCGTCACATGTGGAGACGGTGGGTTTGTATGTGATTCAAAACCCAGTGTCAGTTTCCCACCACACACCCACCTCTCACTTTTTAGCCTGGAGCCTATTTTTTCATCATATTGATGGACTCTCAAGGAAAATCTTGTTCATAGTGTCAGTGTAAAGTAAGTTCAGAGGCTGTCAAGTGGAAATATTCAACAAAGATTAGGTGTCACAAAGGAAAAACATGTCTCAGGGTTTGATTTCAATACCTGATGAACTGCTCGGACTTTTTCATCAGCCAACTAGAGTTTCAGGATAAAACACAACTTATTAAAAATGCCTCTTGATGCTCCTGAGTGCCGCGTAGAGCTCTAACAAAACAGCCTAAATTTGCCACTATGTGATGAGTGGCAAGCCGTAATTTCACTTCGTATGTCACCATGGTTTTGTGCTTACAGTGGAAGCAAAGCAACGTCTCCCAACAGCCAGATGAAGGGGGGCAGCCAGCCTCTGGCTGCACCGTTTGGCACTGATAACAGTTCGTCCTGGGAAAGAGAGACTGATAGCTTTACCCATGGTAAAGATAAGGTGAATGGACCAAACTAGTCACCCCCAACATGGACGTCATGCCAATATCTATATCCATCCTTTATTTTTTTTATTTTTACCATCACCTTTCCATTTATTTTGCTCCATCGTTGCATTCGCATTTAAGTTAGAATTTATTTGGGTTTCATTTTCTGCCGGTGCTTTTGCTGTGTGATAATTTTTTGGAAATACCGCTAAAAGTTTCAGGTAAGTGCAGAATGATGCTTTGAAAAGTACCTGATCTAACAATTAAATCATTTTACCTACATTTCATACAATCTTCTTGTTATTCTTTTATAATAACGTAATTGAAAAATATATAGAGTTTCTCTATATTCTCTATATTTTATGATAGTCTTATGAGGAATGATATCTTGCCGAGTAGGCTTTGCCAAGTACCTGCATCATGGCAATTGTAAAGGTTGTATACCATAATTTTAATACCTAATGCAGTGAAGGAATGTTTACATGAGTTGTCTAAGGGTAGTAAGCATTTTGAAAAAATACCCAATCATAGAATATTTGTTGAGCTAGTGCTTTAACAGGCTGCATGCAGGATTAAAATGAGCTTTACTTTGCTGTTTGGATTTAAGCTGGTTTTTGTTCATGCCAGTTTCTTTAATCATTTCATTGCATGACTGAAGTTTTCCTCCCTCATTTCATCTTCCGCTGCATCACCCAGATCTGTTTCACCTGCTTATTTAACCTGCATATTTGACAGTAAAGTGACTAAAGTGACTGGTGTGATTCTGCAGCATAAAGGTGAAAATAATCCACAGATTGTAACTGTGATTTAGAGCCACATATAACCAGGTGTTTTGGTCACGTTTCCATCCTATAGATGTCACCTGATGGTGCCGCCGGTCAGTTGGAGGGTCTGTCCTTAACCAACAAATTCAAGAGAACGTGAGTAAATCACTTGTAGTCTTTCTTAAAGGAATTTGAAACCAAATATTAAATATTTCAACCTTATTTACATTTATTTTTTTGTGTAGATTAAAAAAAACCTCTTTGTCTAAGAAATTGCAAACTGTGCTGTGAATAGGAAGGAGTAAAATTAATTCAGTGAAGGGTTTTGTGAGATACGTGAGTCTCAAACTAATTTACAGTACGAGTGAAGTCATACTGATGGCGCTGTCTCCTGTCTCCTCTTCAGGTCTTACGATAAGAAGGCCCCCCCAGTCAGCATGTCCAAGCTGCTGAGTCACGGTTACGTGGAGGAACAGATGAAGTCTCCTAATGACGACGATGCCTCAAGTACGACACAGGGATTGGTTACAGGCTTGTTAAGATGCGGAGTACAGTAGGCTTCAGCCCACTGAATATTAAATGTGTTTGCTCATCCCTTTGTGCAAAAATAAGTAGCCAGTATTTCAGACTTAACAAAACCAAATAACCCAGAAACATGTTTATACATTGATTTCTATAGGTTTATTTTTAGAGCACCTCCCACTGTAAAACATTTTTAAAAGTGCCATCCAGACATATAATTTACTGAAATTTTGTGTGTTTGTGTTGGCACATGATGATGTGAGGCCACATCCTATATCTCTCACATTTAGAGTTAAAGTTTATTGTACAGGACTCTTGTGAAAAGTTTCAAGCGACATTATTTTTGTGTGAAATATTGATGTTTGTTTTGTTTTGTAGGTGTGACCTCAGAACAGACCAGCACCATTGCAATGGAGGATGTGGACGACCTGGAGTAGTAGAGCACAGGTTCTCCTGTGGAGGGCAAAGGGGGGTCTTCCCAACACCAGTTCATGGTGTCACAAATCCACGAACACGCCACTCCGCCCCCTCACAGATTCACTCGCATTTATTGTACATCCACTTACTCTTAGGTTTTGTACTCATGTTTATGCAAAAGGTACTGTCATCTTTATTTATTTGCATTAAGTTGTAAAAAAAAAGAATTCACGCATATTTTGCTGAGTAGATGTGTCGGTGCTCGCAGCATTTTTTGTCAATTCTTTGTTGTCGTTTCTCGATTTGAAAGACGAGTTGTGTGCAGGGGAGGAAACTAACATTTTGGTTATTATTTTACCAACTAGTTTGATATTTAGAAATCAAAAGGAGAGACAGCTGTACCTGCTAAATCTTAAATTCAGCTGCATTTGGCTGGTGGCTGGTTTTAGTTTCCCTCCCTGGTTGTATGAAGATCGAGTTAGTGAATTTTCAAAGTTATTGTGTATTATGAATTGTGGTTCCAGTGACGTGCAACATTGTTTGTTTTGATCAAGGGCTCCTGCTCTCTGAAGGGATGTTAGAGGTTTGTGTTTTCGGCTGCGGGGGCGGATACGATCATTCGTTGAGACAGCAACCCCGCAGCTGTGACCACATGCCAAAGTGCATACTGAAGGCCACAGCCGCTGCTGTTTGTTTGGTTACAAAGGGCCAAAAAAGATTTTTAGGTTGCTGTTCTACAAAAGGTTCCTCTTCTCTTGTGCTCCCCTTAAATTCTGTAGCTTTAGAGTCCCTGAAATAGAGACACATGAAGTCATGTTGCATCATTTTTATGAAGGCTTTTAGTCCATTAATCAGAATAAAAGCACATTCAGAAGAAAAAGGCTCTTCTAAAAAATAAAAAAAAACTAGAACAGAAGAAATTGGTTCCATAGGAGCACTAGCAAAGGCTGCAAATTCAATTTTCTTATCGCTGCTTATTAAGGATGCTCATCAGTAGATCAGTAACAGTACAAGTGTTTGATGCTGGTCCAGATATGTCAGAAGTTTGCTAATTGTGTATCTAAAAAAGAGATATTCTGCATGTTAAAGCCCTGCATTCTCCTTCAGCCTAATAACCCCAAACAATAGATAAAACATTGTGGGAAATGGTCAGGAAGAGGCCGCCTTCTGCAGACTGACAACCTGAAAGTCAATTCCATTGTAATTCCCTGTGAAGATTAAGGCAGACGAGTTTTTAAAAAGTGAGTTCTGAACATGCCAACCAAGCAGTTTTCCCTGCTCATGCAGTGTTATGACATAGTAGACACCAGTAGGAGACGTTAGTGTTAGTGCACAGCCTTGTCACACCAAAACCTCCATTTCATGACATGTTTATCTGCCTGATGGGAGATTCTTCAGCTCAGATTAGAGTAACAGTTACTGCTGCATCATTTCTGCACAGAAAAATTTCACAACCAGTCTGGGAAACAGTGAAAAAAGCCTGGTAGTTGAGTGGTTAAGACGTACCATATCACAGCAGCGTTGCCAGTTCGATTGTGGACATGGATTTTTTTTTCATGCCATACTCCTCTCCCTTTTCCCTTAATTCCTGCCTGTCTCTTTAAAATCAACTGTCAATTAAAACAAAACTTTTTGCTTTTAACAGTTTGATAAATATAGGCCCTGGTTGTCTCTGTAGCTGAGTTAAATTAAGACTGTAAAAAACCTTTTAAAACCAGAACTTACATGAAAAAGTCAGTGTTTTTGAGTCTGATTGCCAGCTGTCAGAACACGTTCTATACCTATGAACTTAAACTCACTTTCTGCCAGCACTATCTAAACTATAGCAAACACTGTTACTATTGTCAATTTTAACCAAAACTTAAATAAATGTATCATTTTAATTTCCAGGTTTTGACAGACGTAGCTTTTGAAACACTTTCACAAGCTTTTGTATTATGTCTGGTTTAGAAACCATTTTTATTTTTTAATGTTTTGTTCTGTGAAGTTCAACCCTTTAATTTTATTTAAGTTTGGCCTTACTGCTCACAAGCCAACAGAAATGTCCCCATGTCTTCCTCTCCTGCTTGTTTATGCGGGTTCAGCATTAGTTAGTTTCTTTGACATTTGAATGACAGTTTGGCCTTGAGCCATTTAACGGGTATTATTTTTTTTTAGCTGTAACTGAACCAGACTGTGACAGTAAAATCCTAATCCTACAGGGACATTTGTCTGGATAGGGTGATGTATGTGGGTCTAACAGCACATAAACAACACATTCATCTCAAAGTGATGCAGCAGTAACGGACTCTCATTTGAAAAGAAGTGACCTAAAAACTCTTACATGTGTCATGTTCAACACAACTGGCCGGTCGTCACTTTTCTCAACGCAATATATTTAAGCAGTGATGCATAAATTATCTGTATGTGGTATTAAAAAGTGTCAAGTGTTGCTCCAAAACTTAGACGCTTTACTGTCTTTAGTGACACTGGATTTTATTTTGCAGTACAAGGAATGGCGAATATATCATCTTTTTGATATTGTTTGCTTTGAAGAGAGGGTTTATTTCTATGAACTGTTATATTCAGGTACAGTATTTACATTTAAAACTAGTGTTACGTCGAGTTTATTCCTCCTCTCTCTGTGAGTTGTTGACATCATCAGTCTACAAACCAGTAGTGGGTACCTTTTAATGGCTTAACTTTGCAAAGTCCTCCCCTAAAGTCTTGTCACTTCTGTGCCCCCTCCTGCTTTCTATCTGTAAGTGGTATTAGTTCATTTTTAATGGAAATGTACCAGAGGAGAGTGAGGAAGGCAGCTTTTAAACTAAAGATCCCTCAAGTGTTTGTAGTGAGGAGAAATCTACCTGACACGAACTCGATGTAAGACCCTACTTACCATGGAGACTTCACAGACTCTTAATTATCATTTAAATAAATGGGCATGTGCATGTAAACGTGTACTGTTTTATTTTTCTTCTTCTTTAACATGTTGGTACAGTCAGAACCTTGTACTTACTGAACTGACGTTAAGTTTCTTTTATTTCAATTTAGTCTCCTGAATGTAGGCGATGAATAAATAAATGATAAATAAATAATGAGCTTATTTCTATTTCATTTCCAATCAGACTAAATGAGTTGATTCCTATCCTTTTATTCTCTAAATCTTAAAGTTATGTTAAAATAATCAGATTAGGGCTTCAAAGGCATTTGAAAATGAACATATATGGAGGTGTGTTAACTACATGATGGTTAAAGGAGTGGCAGTTTTCCCTTAAAGGGCCAGTTCACTCAAAAAAACAACATCTCTCTCCAGAAACAGTATCATGTTTACTGTGCTGTTTCTACCAAAGAAATAGTCTGTCACAGCTTCAGACTTACGTTTTCAATTTATTTCACCATGGTATTAAAAAATAAAGCTTTGTTTGAAATGGGTGACAGTTAATGTAAATTTAATGTGCTACATTAAATTTGCAGCCCATTCTCTGACAGAGAAAAGACTAATAAAAGTACAAAAAAAAAGATAAAGATTATCATGAGGTAGGTGAAAATTGTTCACTTAGTTTGCCTTAGTTTTTTGTCTCAGTCTATAACGAGGAATGATCAAAAACAACAATAACAATTCATTTATTTCTATAGCACCTTTTATATGCAAAATGCTGAAGTGCAAAAGTGCTTTAAAAAATAAAAGCACACAAAATCAACCAATACATTCAATTCAAGAGTTAAAATATATAGAAGTGTTTTAAAAATAAATAAATAAATAAAATTTTCGCTTAACAGGATGTTAGCTCTAATGTTGACTTGGTTTTTCATTTTCGTTGATTTGACTCTTGTGTTTTTTTTAAGAATTTCTAATTTAAGAAAAATCTTGTCTCAAACGGGCGTCCATAAAATGGACTTTAAAAATATTATAGTGAAATACTTCTCTAACTTTAATGTTACATTTTCTTTTGGGAATCTGATTAAAACCAATCAGGCCTTCAGCAGTGTGCATAGGAGAGAAAACACACACACACACACACACACACACACACACACACACACACACACACAAGGTGGCCGCTGCAGGCTGCATCCCTCCTCTCCAGCAGCTCCTGTTTGCTCGGAGCTGCAGCGCTGCATCTCATCACGGCTCCTGCAGCTCCAGCAGCGGCGCGTGCAGCGGTGCATCGGCAGTTGATCGATTCCTGTATCGGATAATAGTCCATAGCCGCATGGTGACGTCACGCCGCTGATCAGTAATAGTGGCTGGGCGGCTTGGTTGGTGGGTGGGTGGCTGGGTGCCGCGCGGACGCCAGGGGTAGATGGGTGCATTGAAAATCCACAGCAGGTAAAAAAAAAAAAAAAAAAAAAAAAAGCGATACACTCAAGTGTAATATTGCACGAGGGGTGTGTGAACGTGCACAAGACTGTTACCTGTTTGTTTTGTTTGTTTGTCGCGTCGGCGCGTGGGAAATGTAGAAGCTGTCACTGCCGCCTGTAGGAGGAGGATGGATGCGTAACAGCACGGATTGAGCCAGCTGTGGCCTGCTTCTAACAGCAACATCTGGCCGGTGAGTCGCACTGACAGCCGCAGCCGCTTGCAGGCGGGCGGGCGGGCAGAAACTGGGAGGTGTGTGTGTGTGTGGGGGGGACTCGGTGCGAGTCCTGGTCTCCGGTCCGGTATGTCGGTGTCACCTCGTCCTTGGCTGCCGGATGGTAGTGGAGTGATTGATGTGCACGTTTGAGTGACAGGCTGCGTGTAACATATGATGAAGGCTCATCACAGAGAGCTCCGACTGTAATATGGAGAGGAAAAATCATAAACGTGACATGCTGTTAAATGCCTCCTGTGTTGCGTGCGTGCAACCCTGCAAATGCAATGCATAACCTTTAAGGTAAAACTATTGCAATTGTTTTTATGGGGAACTCTGCAATTGCATGCGTCAGTGAAGGGTTAAATCCCCACTTCATAGCCTCTTAATACCATAAGAGATTAAATATAAATCTATATTTATAAGGGAAAGCACTATAATCTTATTATTGAGCCTCTTTATGAATCTCTATAGAAATTGATACTAAAGATGCATAAAAGCTACAATCACACTGTGAGCCCCTATAGGAGCATTGTAGGAATATTTGAGTAAGGTCACCATAAATTCACTACAAGCCCCCACAGGGACGTTAGAGAGGTTTAGAAAACAGACGAGCACACATCTTAAGGTCAAAGTCAATCCCTGCAGGATTATCATAGTAGGTAAAACAAAATATGCTCCCTGTAAACGCACACTCTGACATGCTCAGAGGCTCCCAGGCTTCACTGATTTTTTTTTTGTTGTTGTTGTTGTTCATTGTATTTCCTCCTTGTCCACATCCTGACCGGCTTGTAGTCCTTCTGCAGGGTCAGAGAGGGCGCCTCAGCAGCCAGCCGGCTCTGGACTACAGCGGGCAGGTGGAGGCGATGGAGGAGGGGGACGCGGAGGGGGAAGGGCCCATGGTGGTCAGAGACGGGCCGAGCGATCGTAGCCTACCGCCAGATGCCAGCAGCACCACCACCACCAACCTCTTGGCTTCTGTCAAAGAGCAGGTAAGGAGGCAGGAGTGTTATCTTCCCACATCTTGGTCATTTACTCTCAGTTGTGTGGCTGCGTTCACACTGAACCCTCCTACTTGTTTCTAGAGCTCATATCTTATCGTCTTTTGATGAATGATCTTATCTTCTCCAGGCTGTAATCTGAGTGTCCTATTCACACTGGACTACAATTGTCTAAGGATCCTTATTACACATAAACACTCGTCTAATTTAAGAAGCTACAACCTCAAGGGCAGGTGTACAAACTTCTGAATGAGGGGGCACAGACTCAAAGAAGGAGGGTACGTTTGTAAAATGAGTAAAAATTAGTAAATTGGGCAGATTGTGAGATAACAGGCCCGTGGGCTCAGACCCCAGGACCCTTCCGTTGTAGGAGCAAGATCCCCAGACTGAAAGACTACAAACAGCATGATTACATGGTTGTTTTGTGTCTCTCTGCAGTTGTTTTGCATCTCTTTGTCGTCATTTTTAGTCTCTTTGTAGTTTGAAGTCTGATTCACCCAAATTTACAGAGCAAATCCGAGCATTATCTCCATATAAGACTGAAATATAATGGATCTCCTGAAATTCTATTAAAACTCTCATTAATCATTCCCACTGGGACTTCCATAATTCTCCACCCTGGAAAGGATGGAAATACATGAAAAACAAACCAAAACAAAACATAGAGGTGTTATTGAGTTATTCACACAGGAGTAGATGTATTAGATGAGTTCAGTGTCTGTGCAATATTCAGAACAGAGACAACTTCCGCAGTTATTACAAATTGCATTAGGTCACCAGGTAAAGTTTAGCCTATGTGAATGTAGGTTTATATGAACTGACAGCGGTGTTTTAAAAGTGTGATTTGGTTCCGGTTTTCTTCGCTTGTTTATCACACATTTCAGGTACTGTCTCTGTTTTCTGGTTCTGACTAAGCTGAAGCGTCTCCCTGATATTCTGCTACAGTATTTCACTTTCTTGCCCATATTTTTGGTCTTTCTGTCGCCCTTGCTGTCGCTGCTCAGCCAGTGTGGAAGCAGTTGCGCAAGTTGTCTGTGATTACATGATGTAAAGTTTAATTAACAGCTCAGAAACAATGACACATTTTGATTCAAGTGCAGCACATTGATATGAACTGACAGCCAGAGAGAAGTGATGTCGTCCATTTTTCTGCCACTAACTTTTTGCTATTGACACTCCGATCTGAGTGAGACACTTACAGCTGCAGTGAGGACGCAGCCTCCGTCGCTCCATCTGCCTCCCTTCTCCGCTGTTATTTTTATGCTTCTTTCTATCCTGTCAACATGGGAGTCTGTCTGTTCCCCTGCTCTTAATTATGCCTGGACACTAGCCATGTTCTCAACTTAGTCCCCTGATGTGCGCCTCTGAATCAGGCACACTGCTATTTAAAGGCTTAAGATGTCCAAGAAAAGAGAATCTGCTCTTACTTTTAATCTGCAATTTCTTTGGAGCGAACAGATAAAAATGTGGGCTGCAGATTGCTCTGAAGCCTCGACTGATGTGGAGTTAAGGAAAAGGTTGTTCCAGCTTCCTTGATGTTGCTTTGGTTTTCGTTGTACACAGCGGGAGGGGCTCCGTCACCCCTTGATCATACTTAGTGCCTCAAAAGCTTTGCTTGCTGCTGCTAACTCTTTCATTTCACACGAGAGAATGCATGACTGCTGCATCATGAGTCCTGCAGATGCATTGCGTTGCAGTGCAGGAGTTGCATGTGTTGGCTAGGTTTATATTTCTACAGAAGCTGTCTGTGATGGAGGAGGATTTTGTAATCATAAGTCCTGAAATCTATTGCCAGCATTTATACAGGAGGTTAATTCACAGTCCAAAAAAGTCATAGTAATGGATGCTGGACCAGTTTAAGCCAGTATGTTTGTCCTATCAATCATTATTGCTTACGACAAAGTTTGCAGTAACAATAAAGCTTCATGATTGTGATATTAAAGGAGCTATTTGTAAGTTTTGCTATAGCTAGCAGCTGTTTAAGTCTTCCCAAGAGCCATCATTGCATGTACAATACAAGAGGTTATGATATGTCCTCTGAGCAGCTACTTCTTCGGGGCAGATTGGAGGCTGCAGTGACTCACTATCAGAAAGTGACAAGACAGGCCAGCCGGATCGGAGCTAGGTTGTTAGCATGCTAACTTCAGGAGAAGAAAAGAACTGATAGAAACAGAAGCAAAACAAGAATTAACATTGGCATTGCTTTCCACCTCTGGAGACAGCTGTTGGTGAGTAAAGATAACGCTAGCTATGTAACAATAGCAAAATTTACATATAGGTGCCTTTAAAATAAAAACCCATGTTAGGGAAACTGAAAAGACGCACATTTTTTTTTATTTGTCCACAGCATTTTTCCTCTGATGTCAGAAATTGCCCTCAAAAAGTGACTCAGTCCACTGACAAAGATTCAAAGTTTTACCTCATTAAAGGAACTGTACTGTTCTACAAATGGGAACAAAATGGCAGAAAATGTTAATATGGGTTGTTTAGTAAAGCAGTGACACATGATCTGTTGAACTTATGAGGACTTATGAGGAGAAAGACGAGCCAGTCAGTCATAATATGTCTTCTCCAGAGAAAAGGGCTGATTTCTTGATTTCTGTAATGAGGTGGTGAATGTTTATAACAGGGCAGAAAGAAACATGATTAACAGGTAACAAAGTCCATACGTATATATATATGTACAGCATGACAGCATTCTAAACTAGGAAGTTGCCAGAGAGCAAACACTTTATCATGTAGCTTGACTGTTGAACGGGCTGCTACCAGAAAATATAATCAAGCTGCTTTACCTTCCTGTGTGTTTGGATGCAGGCGGCAGCGCTGCTGAAGCGTCAAATCTACCGCCTGCAGTTCCTCCACAGAAATGTCAAATTAGACGTGCTAAATGGAGCACATCAGTTATTGCCTTCCATTGTGTTCAGGCCCTGATGCTTTTCCACTTCGCTCTCATTTAGCCCATTAAAAGTAGGAGATTGATAGACGTGAGCAGGGGAAATACCAAAGCTGGAGATGTGGCAACTGCGAAACCTAAACCCTGCGTAGTGTCAGTGCACTGTTTAATTTTGTCACTTCTTCAGCAAACATGGTGAGATTGATTAGATGTTTAGACAACAGCCTGTGGCAATGTTGCTCCAAAATGAAAGATGAGACGTCTGTAGCTGCCATCTGCATTGTTCTGTGAAATCAAGACTGAAATATGTCGCTGATAACAGATCTGAACAGTTCACAGCGCTGTCATGAATTTTTTTTACACTGCCACAGCACTGTATTTAAGATTCTATACTCGTTTGGGTTGACATTGAAATTGACCTCCAACTACAAATGAATATTCTTGCCAAGTATCTTTGGCCACCAATGAAAACCCTCTTCAGAAAAATTTGTATAGAGATGCAGGTATTACCACTGCAGCATTACACGAGCAGCAAAATAGCAACCAAAGATCATTTTCAAGGACTAGTTTGACATTTTGGAAAAATGCTGATTTGATTCTCGTCAACCGTTTGATGAGAATATTGATTATCAGTCTGTTCAATCTTAGGCTACAACAAGGCACCAGTTAGCTTAGCATAGCACAAAGACGGTTGCTTGGATTTAACAGATGCTGCCGTAGACAACCTGTGCAGACTCCAAGAAGTTACGACTCTAATCCAAGAAATAGTCTGGCCTGTAAACCCCCTGTAAAACGGCAAATTGTTTTTTTACATTTCATTTTTTTTCACAAATACTTTGAAGAGTTGGAGAAATGCACGACGAAGCACCAACATGAGCACAAAAGCTTTAAGTTAAAATACTTTTTTACATGCCATTTGACAGAGATGTTATATCTGTTTGTTGCAGCAATTCAAATTCCTTATGTTGAGTGAAATATTTAGAAAAGGCACACCATTTAATGGCTACGGCATAATTTCAGATGCAAATATTCTGGATGTATTGATTATCATTTTATACACATTTCTCTGTAATTCAATCTGATAAATTTAGTATCTTTGGAAACTTTGCAATTTTAGATACAGTTCAAAATAAAGCTTTGAGAGTTTGAAGAACGCTTGGCTCCACAGCTTGAACTTGTAATGGTGGACCCAACGATGCCGGCGTGGTTGTAGAAGTAAGCTTCAATAATGTCGCAGTAAATCTCATGTAGGTCAGTTTTTTTATCCTGCTATCAGATGTTCATCTTGTTAGATTCCCAGTGGCCGACAGTAGCTGTTGTGCAGGGCAGCTCCCAGGTGTAAAGGCGCAGGGTCCTGCTGTATGATTGTGCTGCTGAAAAAGAACATGCACGCTCAGCAAAGGCCTTCCCAGGATGAAGGGAGGAAACAAGAAGCTCAATGAAACAACAACTGGGCCACGTCAGCGCTCTCCACTCTTGGATTGAGTTCGACAATTAGAGCCACGACCACCACATGCGACGTCAGAGCAAATTTACCGAATGGCCGATCTCGACGCGGATGATTGACGGTCCTGTGTGGCTGCTTTCCCCGCTGGAGGTTCGCCTCACATGAGCTGCAGGTCACAGTGTGAATCTGTGGGTTAAACCGACTCTGTCAATCCAGTTATGTCACCGCCTGGCGCTGCCCTGCCCCTGATGATATCTGAGGCACAGAACTGTTGATGTTTGACATCTGCCTGAATTTGAATGCCTGCTCTCTGTCATATTTTTGGAAAGGCAGAGCTTATGATGGCCTGTTGTTGCAGTCTGCCTTGTTGACTCGAGATCACGGATGCCCGAGGTTGCTTGTCACGTTAGCGGACTGCAGCTGAGTCACTGTGGTGGAAGAGGTAGCTTATTCCTCTTTATCTACAGTGTGGAAATCAAAGAAGAACACCCACCCTGGATGCCGTTTCAGATCTCGCCAGTCTGTGATGTTCGGGCCATTTCCAGGAGTTATTTACTCTCCTACTAAACCCACTTTGCTTCTACCTGCCTCATCTAGTTAAGTGACTGCCGCTGTCTCCTAGAATACCTTTTGACAGTCCGCAGACAACTTGTTGCTCTCCATCAAAGGTGGGTGTTTGGGTGTATAAAGAGACTGAAAGTGTTTTAATCCATCCATGGGTTATATGTGTAGGTGGAGAGAGCAAGAGAGATGGAAAAACAAAAGCAGGATGCACGGCATACTGATCTATTGAGGCTTCTGTGGGTGTTGCAACTGCAATCTGTGCTTTTCCTCTGATGATTTCACCATCCGCAATTGTTGACCTTTATTGCAAAATGGCGCCCTAGAAAGAAACAGAGGATGTTCACAATTAATGTAGCTGAAAAACTTCCTGTTGTGTCAAAGGGGTGTCTCATTACGTTATTGATAGTATGATATACATGTGAGTAAGTGAAAATGTTGAGCTCCCTTTAAAAAAAAAGAGTCTTTAAGGGTGACTTCTCTCTTTTAGTTGCCGAGTTATAGCGAGAGCAGCAATGTGTCGCAGTAGCAGAACTAGGCCGAACATTTCACGGATATCATAGATGCAGTCTGGATAAACCAAACTGCTGGGCTATGATTAGACATGGCAAGAAGGAATAAGACTCAGAGGTCTGCTGTTGGTGTCACTCGATAAGAGACAGAAAAACACTTTGTGACGGCACACAATAAACTGTGGCGAATCGTCCGGTAGCCCCCAGCTGGTACGAGACATTGCCCGGCACGGCTTCGCATCGGCCTGGCAGGGCTAGGCCTGTTTCCAGACATCACGAGGTGACGGGCGTAGGGCACCAATGTGGTTCTGTTAGTCCCCCGAGGCGTGCCGTAACGTGGGGAGGCTGGAACAAGGAGAGCTGTGTGTTCCTGTCCTGTCTCTGTGCTGCTCTGAAGTGATGCAAGGAGGTGCAGGAGCAGAGGAGGGCAGAGTCAGCAGTGACGCTGTGAAAGGATGCAGCACGTTTCAGCCGTTGTTTAATTGGCACACTGTTGTGTCCTCTGTCAATAATACATCTGATGCTGTCACTTAAACTTGTGACATCTTGTTCTTTTCCCACATCATATCGTCTTGAACGTCTCCTCAATCAACTTTTCTTCTACCGCATTGTATTTTTCTCTCATCCTATATGTTTTACTTTTTGTGTGTCTTCTTTTTTATCCCACGTCTTGCTATGTGTGATTGCGGTATTAATGTTTTTGTATCACCTTGAAGACACAGTAACAGAGGAGACTGAATTACACAACTGTTAGTCACGAGTGTCAACACTATTTAGAGGTGCGCCACATCCGTCCCACTGCAAAAACCAAAGCAACTGTTAAGTGATCCACAGAGTTTATTATGATATTTTTAGTGTTTCAATGTGTTTGCTTTTTCCAACACATTTCCTGTGTGACTCACCTTAAAGCACCAAGGAAACCTGAAACTACAACTACCTGACGCTAGAACCATCAAATGTTTGGCATTGTTGCTTGAAAAAATGACTGAAATGATCTGAAAATCAAAATAGTCACAGATTAATTTTCTTTTGATTTACTGATTGATTAATTGTCAAATACTTGCAACTCTAGACACTTTAACCAATGTAAACATCCTGAAAAATGTGGAAATATCGAATGTCCAAGTCATTCAGACAGATGTAATCTCAGAATCCTTGGTAAAAAAAACACTGTTAGTCCTTCTCTGCAGTTGTGCAATTAATTTGACATTTTGTGATACTTCCATGCAGCCGCCTCAGAGCCACATCAGCCCTTTAAACGGACAGACATCTCTCCAATTAACTCAGAATAATTGCTGCAGAAAAATCAACACTTACCACTGCCAAATTATCTTTGAACCCAATTTCCTCATGGGAATCATTAAATGTTCATGCAGTCTGAGCAAAGTGATATTGTATAGACAGTCTTGTGTTTATATGAGTGTTGTAGGTAACTAGGTAGGTAGGTAGGTGACTATGTCTGCATTAATGTCTTTTAGAAGAACTTATTTGTGTGGATTCATTTTGAGACTCTGAACTCAGGCCAGTTTACTTTGTTTTCGCTGTCAGCTGCTGCTGCAGCATGCAGACCTCCTCAGTCTGTAGTGGATGAGACACAAGCAAACAAACAACATGATGAGACCATTAACTAAATCACTGTACACCATCTGACTAAAGAGACTGTCAAGGCTCCATGCATCACATGGCCAGAGCTGACCCAAATACAAAAGAGCTTTTATCAAGAGACGTAAACAGATGACAAGCTGCCAGCGTGGATTTAAGTGTCTTTTGTAGTTTTTAAAGGATTATGATTTGAAGGACTTTTGCCCTACTGTACTAGGGAAAATGGAGTATATGGATGGTGGATGGATGGATGGATGGATGGATGGATAGATGGATACACCAAATCAATACACTGTGCTGTAGAAATGTATAACTACTGAGAAAACACCAAACAGCAGTTCCCATCAGTAACATGCAGCTAGTGATGGTAGTTTCTCTCTACCAAGCTAAATTTACCCGCTAATCTTTCCTAAGCTGTTATCTATAACTGAAGAATATCTATTATGACGAACCACGCCACATAACTGTATGAGGCAGTGGTTAAATCCAGTCATGATGGAGAAAAAAACCCAGCTACACACCTGCTAAAGCTAACTAGCTTAGTATAGTACAGTATTTCCATTTGAAATGTGTGGAGTCAACAAAAAGACTTTCCAAATCACATATTCAAAGTGATGATCGATATCGATCGATTGTGTTTAGAGATACAGATATAATATTTAGAGAGTAGGGCGGCCGATAACAGTAACACATAAGAAACAAAATTGCCGATCGTAACATTTGCTGAACATTTATTGAACACTGTTGTTTGCATTGTCTATAAATAGATCTGCAGTGCACTTATTGTGAATTAAAAAATTTTAACTTAAATGTCCACATGTAAACTTGTAAAAAAAAAAAAAAAAAATATATGAATGAAGTTTTAGTGCACTTGAGAGAGAACAAAAATTTGTAAACTTACATAAATAAACAAACATCAGTTCTCTACATGAAATAACACAGGAATTTTTAAAAAATTTAAATTTAAATTTATTTATTCCAGCACATCTCATAGAGAGCAGGGTTAGACCGTACTCTTTTAAATAAACAAAAAAACTCCCTTTAAGGAAGAAGCATGAGGTAGAAGTAGGGGTAGGGGTTGAGGATAGAGGTAGGGGTAGGGATGGGGGTAGGGGTAAGGTTAAGGGTAGGGATTAGGTGTGGAGGTAGCAGTAGGGGTAGGGTTAGGGGTGGAGGTAGCGGTAGGGGTAGGGTTAGGGGTGGAGGTGGAGGTAGAGGTAGGGGTTTATGTGAGCCAGTGGTGTCGCTTTAGCTCCTGCAGCGTGGGGCGCTGATAAGGGATTCTGGTTAAACACTCATTCAAGAAATCCCTGCAGCCTGGAGAGAGAGGGAGAGGAAACATGAAGGTGACAGCTGCAATGATCCAGCAGAATGCGAACTACCATGAACAGATGTGTGTCTGCTGAGCTCTGAGCACGAGTGTGACTTTCTTACTGTTTGACAGTTCGTTGCTGATTTGCAGCCTGTTTTTCAGGAAGTCTATGGTCTCGAACATCGAGTCTTTGTGCAGGATTTCGTAAAGGACCACTCCCAGCTGCCACACTGTGGAGGGGCCGGGCCTGTAGTGACAACAGCTGTACCACTCAGGTGGCGCGTGTGTGGAGGTGCCTGGAATACACAGACATGATGATAAGATGGTGACGATGATGAGGAGGAGAAAATTTGTTTAAATGTAAACGTCACAGTAAATCAGAGCAGTAGCCATTCCACAGACATCTTACCATAGAATACGGTGTAGGATGATGTCTTCTTAGTGAAACAGCTCAGACCAAAGTCGATGATTCGGACACGGGGTGTGTTTGAGCCCGTCTCGATAAGGATGTTTTCTATCTTGATGTCGCGGTGGAAAATGCGTTTCTCCTGGAGCTCCAGTGCAGCATTAACCAGCTGTTTGAGGATGATCTGGGAGACAGACAGAAAGAGAGAGAAGAAGGACTCTGAGGGGGTGCTTTGACATTTTTCACCAGATTACCACAGTGTAGAAATACTCTGTTCCACTTGAGTAAAAATATGTAAATATTATCTGAAAAATGTACTAAATTAATACAGGATGGTACAATTATGCAGAGGAGTGTTACATTTTGGAGCCTCCAAGATCCTTAAAGACATTTTTTTAATTTTAGTACATAGAAACAAGCTAATAAACTGTAAGAAAAAAAGTCAGGACTGCAGGATCTCTCCTCTTACGTTTGTTGCAGGAAAGTTACAGGTCATTAGGTTCCTGTGGTGGAAAAAGCTTTAAACACACATATCAACAAGGATGCTCCAGCAGCTCACCCTGGCCTCCTCCTCCTGCAGGCAGCCTCCCTTCTGCTCTGTGTACTTGAGGAGGTCCTCTGCGGGTACTGGTCTCTCTAAAACCAGGATCAGCTCCTGGCCCAGGTCATACCAGTCCAGGAGTGCGACAGGTGCGGACGTCCCCACTTCTCCTTTCTTTCTAGATTTTGCGAGTTTGAGCATAACAGCCACCTCCACCGAGAGTTCCTTCCCGTTTCGTGCCTGAAACGCCACAACAGAGCGGAGGATGAGGGAGAGAAGCTCCGTAGATAATCACAGTTCATCTATAGTACATGCAGGGCGTGTGGTGGTGTAGTTCTACAGTGGTCCGTGTTGGTCACTTACCACGTGTTTGCAGAACACTTTATCCATTGGTATGTGTTTTATAGCGACCTATAGGACACAAATACAAGTTTGGCACTTTCTGACCATCCATATATGAGTGTGCGTGTGTGTGAGTGTGTGTACGAGGATGTGCGTGTAAATCTTACCGGCAATTTGTCAGATTTCCTGTAGCCGGCAAACACAGATCCACAGCCTCCTTCTCCAAGCTGATTCTGTTCTTCATATCTGGCCTTAAATCGAGCTAAAGGGACACACACAAATTGTGTTTTGCTTTACGTATGCTCTGTTAATCTCTCTCGTGTTGGTCAGACATCTCAAGACCTAAACAAGAAAGAACTATGTGTACAAATAGACACCACTAACTGAAGTCTGATTCTCTCACCTCTAGCAACGTCCACTGAGGGTTTCTTGGCACACTTGCTTGTCTTCCTCTTTTTCCTCTCCTCTGATGGTCCCTCTCCATCCCCTCCAACTTTCCTTTTCTCCCCTCTCACCCTGCCATCCTCTTTACAGCTGTGACATGGTTCAGTCACCTCAGATGTCCGCCTCTTTTTTCTCTGAGTTTTATTGTCAGGACTGGCCTTTCTCTTAATTTTGCCGTCCTCTGCAGGCGATGCACTCTGTTTTGTGGTGCTGCTGCTGCTGCGATCTACAAATGAGGAAAACAGGATGGATCAGTTTGTTTGATCAATTTATAAGAAACTGTCTTAGTTATCATCTCACAGTGCAGACCCAGCTACAGAAACCTTATTAGGGTGAGAAACAGGGCTCCACAGCAGGAATCAAATGTCCATTTCAATGTACAAACTAAGATAATCCCCACTTGACCTGATGTGATCAGGTTTTTGTCTGGGCTCTCACACCTACCACGATCTCTCCCCAGGGCGGGAGAAGCCTGAGTCTTGATCTTCCTCTCTGATTCTCTTTCCATGACGTTGTTCAAGAGGTTTGAAACACAAAAACCGGACAGTAACGTTTGTATGTCGACAACAGAGTTTCTGAGTGACTTTCTTCAGTTTGTGCAGTTGGTTAGTGAACCGAACATGGAATGTACTGACATGTCACAATGAGGTGTTCTAGAATATGCAAATGATGGACCAAAATTCTGCATATGGAATATTTGAATAGGTTCAGTTTATTAAGCCACATCGCATCACATCAAGGGGTCCGATAACTGATATAACAAACCACTGCTACATAAAGTCTAATGACACCTTCCGTGGTGTCCAGGTGTTTCTATTGTTTTGTCCACCCCATTTATATCAATAAAGGTGGGCTGAATAACAGAGGAAAGAAGTACAGCTCATATAATCATAATAAAGTATTTATCAACAATTATAGCTTCTCCTGTGAAGCATCCCTAACTGCTGTATTGGCAGATAACGATGAATTGATAACACAGTATACATACAGATTCTTACAGTGTGTTATTAAGCTCTTATTTAGTGTTTTTACATGCTGTTTTCCAGATGTACATATTCCCAGGCGGCTGTAAAACAGTTTCAAGACTCAGAGATAACTGGAGCTTGAAGGTTTATTCTGATCCTGTAAATAGTCATGTGAAAAAAAAATTAAGGAAAGGTCGACTTATTAGATCTCCTCCACAGACCACAGCTACGAATGTGACATTAAAACTGGCATAGACAAAGAAGTTTACTGTGCCACTGTAAACAAATCAACCACATCAGACCTTTCACTTTTCTTGAATAACTTCATAACAAGGATTCCTGGGAAGCGGCGTGATTTCCAGCCCGGTTGTTTTATATTTAGATGTTATTTGCAGACAGTTAATTCTCCGGTGGACCTCCGTGATGACACCAGCTGTGGTTCCTAGAAGATTTATGAAGCAGCTGGGAAGCCTCTGTGTTATGTAACAGAATACAAATTAGACGGTGCCAAAAGTACCATCCGTTCAGCGACTGTCTGCAAACATCTGCTCCACTTTCACACCCTTGAGCAAGGCATTGGATCCCCACCAGCTCTTTGGGCTTTTATTAAAGGCATATTTGGATTTCAAATATCACATTGTATCTGTGTATGTACAAACTACACAAAACCAGTCAAAAGAATCTTTCTAATGCGTGGTAATCATTAACAAGGTGGATTCTCAGGGGACTGAGAGGACGTTTTGAACCATTTACCACTGATTCACTTAAATCATGAAGAATTGAGCTGACGAGCAGCATCAGATTCCCATTAACCTGCAGTACACAAACACATTCATCCTCGGTGTAGTAGGTGGAACAGACTGAAAGGAGAGAGCAGGGCCAGAGAAAAAGGCAGAACTCATACTCTTTAAGTGTATGAAATCATATTATATTTACTCAAGGCCTGAATGGGTTTTGAATGTTGTTATGTTCAGTCTTACTATACGTGCTTGTATTTTATTTTTGTCACAGACAGATCTTGCATATTTTAGATATTAGATATTTTCACTGAGAGGACCTGGTCTCACTTAGCAAACTGTGGCCTTGAAATCTATATGTCGTCATTCTGTGCTCAATCATCAGTGATTTTGCGGAAATTCTTCAAATGTGTGTTATTACATTATCCGAATGGAATTAAACAGTTTTAGTGTTTTTAAATCTCAAATCCACTTTAACAGGTTTAAAAAAGGCTGCGGTCCCTCAGCGAGCTCACAGCCGGTGAGAAATCAGTCAAGTCATGCAGACTGAATACAAAATGGGTTTTACATTTAATTCTAACTGGCGTCAAATGGGTCTTAAAAAGGGAAGGCTTAAATTGCTGTGTCATGGTGGATGTCGGGTTGTAATCGCTGCCGTAAATGTTCTTGCCGTAGGAGCTCCAGTTTGAGCGGCTGACACGGGAGCTGGAGGAGGAGCGGCAGATTGTGGCGAGCCAGCTGGAGAGGTGCATGCTGGGGGCGGAGTCGCCGGCGGGAGACAGCAGCAGGTAGATGTGGCGGTGTGATGCCCTATTTTTGTTTTTCGTGTTTACATGTTTTGCACTGAATAATAACAATATATAAAGTGTCTTACGTTTTCATTAACACCTCCCACTAAGAAGTGATGGCCCAGTTGTAGCTTAGCAACCGTGTCCTGAGACGTGTCCATGGGGCTGTAGTGAGTTCAAAGGGTGGGATCTTTTTCTCTTCTTTCCCAAACCAAAAGTAGAAGAGAAAAGTGCAAAGAACAGATCAAAGTGTGTTCGTGCTGGTCCTGGATGATACTGTATCAGAGTTTAGGTTAACATCTGCAGTTTTGTCCAGCTTTTATTGGATTTGGAAAGGTTTACACTGCACAAACTCCTTCTCCAAATTGATTTAAAAAGCAATTTCTCTCAATTAACCAATTAGTTCATTGGTAGAAATATAATTGGAAACTATTTCAAGAATCGATTATTTACATATTAAGTAATTTTTTGGGGCATTTTATGCCTTTATTCGAGAGCAGCAGTGGAGACAGACAGGAAATGCAGTGAGAGAGAGAGAGAGAGAGGAGGGGAATGGCATGCAGTAAATAGTCCAGCCAGCCGGGACTCGAATCTGCAACCCGTTTTTTTTTTATAGTTATTTTTTGGGGCATTATTTTGCCTTTATTCTGACAGCCACAGTGAGAGAGAGACAGCAAAGTCAGGGAGCGAGAGAGAGAGAGAGAGAGAGAGAGAGAAAGAGAGGGGATGACATGCAGCAAAGGGCCACTGGTTGGACTTGAACCTGGTTAGGACTGAGCCTTTATGGTACATGCTCCACCAGGTGAACCACTATTGCGCCCCTGAGTGATTTTTCAAATGAAAATATCAATGCATTAATCAGTGCAATTAATGCATTAACGAGCATGTCAATTTTCACTTCCACAAAGAGTTTTTTTTATGCAGCAGCAGGAGTGATACAGCATTTTTAAGACACACATGATGTCCTGCACTTTAGATGTGGATAATCAGAAAGTTCTCAGATTCATAGATTCCTTTTTCTTTAAACAATGTTGATGAAATGATCTTGTTCTTGTTGCTGAGGCCTTTCCCTTCTGACCAAATATAATCTTTCACAACCAATTTCATGTAGGTTTGAGCTGACTTTGTTAAATAACCCTAATAATGCCACCCAAAAATAATCATTGTTGTTGTTATG
This sequence comes from Seriola lalandi dorsalis, assembly GCF_002814215.2. Lineage (NCBI taxonomy): Eukaryota > Metazoa > Chordata > Actinopteri > Carangiformes > Carangidae > Seriola > Seriola lalandi. The sequence continues at coordinate 327,643 of NW_019525403.1, read as the reverse complement.
TGGATTACAGTTGGCTGTAAATCATGCAGACTCCGCTGTCAAACCACGTAACAGTAATGTCTGTATTCATAAGGAATGTTGTTCAGCTCGTTGACAGTCACATTGTGCTATCACTCTGTGCACAAACAGAAACATTCACATCTGCAAAACCATTGAATTCATAACTGAGCTCAACACTGTTTGCATGAAGAGGGACATATATTAAGTGTTATTTAAGTTTGACCCTCTTATTTACCTTGTAATAGTCAAAATGTTGGTTTCAGATGCAAGAATGTTCCTCAAATAGGTTTAATGATCAATATCACAATATCTAATCAGATGTAGGGGCTTTTGTTTTGGTCTTAATTTTGCAGATAATAGTATTTATATGTCCAGATAAAATTGTGTTTGTTGGTCTTATCAGTAGAAAGGATTTGTTTCCAGCTGCAGGTGTTTTCTTAGCCCAGATAACACAGTGCAAGGCTTTTCTTCAGGTTATATAACATGCCTGCTCCTCAGCTGGAGTCAACTTACTTTCTTTTTTTTTGCCAATTTGATAAGTAAATTGAAATTCGCACTATATTTACAGAAGCTTCATTCTCTTCAAGTAGCTTTTAGATTGAAAGTGAAGGAATGTTTTCGAGGCAAAAGATTCCCATGATAGATTCAAGTTATTTTCTTTTACATTCGAAACGCCGTCTTCTTTCCTCTGCCTGGTCTGACTGGATATAAAGTATTGAACTGTGGCTCTGATTTGATTTACGTCTCTCTGTCTGCTCTCGCCTCTCTTCCATTTCCTCCACTTCCTTTTCTTCTGCTGAAGCTCATCTGAGAAGTCGTTTGCATGGAGATCTGCAGGTATGATTTCTCACTTCTACCCCTTAATGTTTTATTATAGAGAAAAATATATATGTTTGAAAAGATAAGGTCACTGAGGAATTGCTGCTTCAGGTTTCAAAACCAAAAGTGATAGTATAAAGTGTTACCCACTTGTACTGAAAGTAAAAAGTCCTCTAGCGAAGCTCTGTGGAGTTTTATTTTCACACTAGCAGTAGTTTTAAAATGGTAAACACTACAGCTTGAAATGAGATCAAATCCATATCATTTTGGCTCTAAAGATGATGTATAAAGGTGTATAAAGTCATTTTTACCTCCAAAGGGCTGAAAATTGGCAGAATGCTGCACCGACCGGTCGAGCAACAAAACACTGTTTGCTTTGAATCTACTGTTCTGTCACAGATGCCTCTCCCCCATTTCCTCACTCATTCTTCACTGTCGGCTTTCCAATAAAACAGAAGTCCTGCTAGACAGTGCTGTAGTCTTCTGTGTCAAAGAATTGCTACATTTCATTACTTAAGATGAAGAGGATCCTGTCTGCGAAGATGATGCTGTTAAATTGCTTTCACACAGACTTTGTTTTGATATTTTGTGTTGCCATTTTGTTGGGAAACGGAATCAGCCCGTCGCTTTCTACATACAACAAATAAATGTTTGACTAACAGTCTCTCCAGGACTTGCTTGTATGCTTTTAACTATATGACAGATGCTTCGGCAGGCGGAGAGTTGCAGGGCGGAGCCATGGAGACATCTGGTCGCCACATGGAGGCCGAGGAGGGACTGTACCTGCCTGAACCAGACCGCGCCTCCCTGCATGACAGTGAGGGTCTGTTAAATGTACACACCACACGGGTCAGAACAAAGCGACTAAAGTTTCTGCTTTCTAAAGCACAGTCTGGAGAAAACACATATTAAGAGCACTTTCCTCATTTGAAGAAAATTAGATTTGATTCGACCAATGGTTCATTTGTAAAATTATAACCAGACGTGTGAACTTGAGTCAGATGTGAATCATGAATGACATGATTTTAAACTTGATTTGAAAAACTCAAAATACAACGCGCATTTGACTTTAAAGTCTCTGAAAACTTGGCCTCGAATCTCGTCTCTATAACTTTAAATGTCCGTCTTGATAAAAAAATAACACTTAAAATCTGAGTGAATCAGCTGCATCACAGCTGTGTTGGTGTGGTTTGATCACATTTGACTGAAAGCATCTTGGCAACATATATGAACACCTCAGGAAATGGCGTCTGTGATAAAAAACCTAGATGCCATATTGATGACAGTAAAAGATGTAAATCTTTAAAAACTGATCACTGATCATATTTCATTTCATTTTAAAAAATTTGGGGCAGCAGGACGGTGTGTGTGTGGGACTGAGTCAACATAGTCTACAGTGAAAGCTCATTGATTGATGTGTTTTGAATAGTTTAATAGGGAACAATGGAGCTCTTACGGCTCAGAGGAAGAGGATCTTATTTTTAACTTCATGTCAGGTATTTTACCAACTGAAACAAAAATCCTATGAGGAGGAGAAAAAATGATTATTATTTAAATGATGCCAAGTTGGATAAATCTGAACTTCCACAACAAATCCCACATCCCGCCTGTAATTAACACCACAGTAGGAGACTGATGTGCATGTTTTTCCAGCCGGTTGCTCTGATTTATGTGCGAGCATCTACTGACCACATTTAGATCGGGTTAAATCACCCAAAACTGTCTTTATTTTTTAACCATCTTGTCGGAAATAGCTTCACATATATTCACACCTGGGAGCTCGGCAGTGCAACCGCGGCCTGTCGCTGTCGGACATTAGGCGTCTTCACTGGAGCGGTTGACACTCCGGTCCATCCAGCTTCCTCAAAGCTTGTGTTAAACCAGAGAAGATGGGAGGCTGATAGAGCGGAGCAGGGATGGAGCCGCTGCAGCTGTGAATTCTTCTGTGTGCAGGAGACTTTATTTGTTTTTATCTTTTTCGTTGGATCATGTTAATGGAAAACTTGCAACTATTTTAAAGACCATTGGACCCTCTTCTTATTACAATACATTTCATCATTGGTAAACATATAGTTTCTGAGTAGCTCTTTGAAATGTTAAAAACAAATTTGCCTTTGGCCTTATTTATATTCCTCAGAGTTGGAGTGGTCTGATAGTGTAAAAATACCCTGCACATGCTGCCTCCTCCTTATCCTATAGGGGAAAGTAGGCCAGCATTATTGGAGCTGTACAGTATATGCAGATTGTTCCAGGAAGAGCATAAAGGCTTAATGCAGATACCCATGCGTATGTATTTATATGCATAATGCCTTTTAAGAAGTTGAAAGCCAAGTGAGATAATATGCTAATCTCTAAACCGCAGTGACTGATGTGATGGTGTTTGCATGGATCAGTTTGATCACACCTCATACCGCTGTGACGCTTCACGGGAAGCACTGGGCGGTAATAATGTGTACGCAGTGTTTCCTCACGCTCTTATCTTTCTTTCCTCACAGGCTCAGGAGGTCACTCAGCCCAGATGACCTCATACTCAGACAGCGGTTACCAGGACAGCAGTGTTAGTTATTATAGCAACCAGAATGTGGTGCGTTCAGAGCCCCGGGCCTCGCTATCAAGAAGCCCAAGAGCGGAGGGTCAAGCCTCAGGGCAGGTAGGCCTGATCTACACTAGCTTATAGCAGTAGTCTTTTTTTTTCTTGGTTTGTTTATTTGAGTTGTTGTTGTTTTTTGTCTCTGTAAGAAGAGCCACAGACATGTACGCACGTCCACAATTCTGAAAAATTACATATAAGAATGTGTCCATGAAGATCGGCTTGAAAATTGGACCAGAAAATATCAGAAATCACAAGGTTCAAAGTTCACGCTCATTCTTGGAAACAACAGTTGAGAGTTACCTCACTGTCCACTCTGTAGCTTTTGATCCTATCACATGATCTTCATCCCCAAAAAGCGATTGTCCAATTATAAATAAGTCCTTTAAATGCTCATGGAAGGAAATGCAGTCTGAAGATCACATACCATGATGATAGCTCCAGTATTTTCCCAAATGAGAAATCACATTTTACTTCCCATAAGTGACTATTTTTCAGAATAGTGTCAACAGAAATATTTGGGTCTTCATCTCTGAGTAATGACAGCTGGTGGAGGATCAATAATCGCTGTGGTGAATGATGAAGAACATCATCTAAAACCGTCCAATCAAATTGAGTCTTACCTCGAAATTTTTAAGACTCCAACGCCATCGGCTTCTTTTGCTGTGGCTAATAATTATACGCTCTTTGCACGACAGTAGAAGCAGGAATGACAGATAATGGTGCGCCCATTCGAATTCTCTCTTGATTTATTCCTAACCCAGCAGCCTCGCTGGATGGGCTTACATGTTTCGGCTCTTAATTTTCCTCCGAGGCGTTTGAGGCTTCGATGGATTAAGGCAGCACATATCGGCATCCAGTTGGCTGAGTCTGTAATTGAGGGACATTTTACATTTGGTAATAAGGAGGGAAAAGTAAATGTTTGTCCCCATAAATATGAAAGATTCTGTCAAGTCTTCCCTGAAATGTAATATATGTACTACTTGCAGAGCTCAGCCCGCAGGATAATGAATTTAGACATTTATTCAAAGGCACGCACATTCAGTTACATGGACAAATGAAAAAGATAATGATGCCCTTCATCTGACGTGATGAAGCATCCGGCCTCAGAGCTTCTCCTCACTGGTAATTGGCAAATATATTTGCAGATGGAAGCAGTGCAGTGTCTGTATCTTCATTTTTCAGGTATTTATTCAGAAAACAGGAGTTGAAACGATTAATTGTCAGCAGTGTTATGAATATTATACTTGATATTTTAGTTATTTTGGGCCTGGAGTGAACATTGATGCCAAGAATCATGTGAATGCTAATGAAAAATTAGTAAAATGTCATTAAATGGCATTTAATGACATTGAAGGACCTTTTAGATATTTTAGATTCATCTCACAAAGTTTGGAGCAATCCGTTCTTGACTGTCATGATTGTCTCATGTCAACAGTGTTAGAATTCCTGAAATGATAGTTGCTCTAATAAATAATACTGAGAAATAAGCAGAGGTTTAGCATTTATATTTACACAAATGTTCAAATTGTTTTTATTTACAATTGTTTTTTCTGTTATCATCATGAGACTGGGCTTCTAGATATCAAACACATGCTTAATTGTGTACATAATTGAATGTAATGGTATTTGCACAGCCATAATGACCTGTGTAAATGAAAAGGCATTTTATGAAGCTTTGATGAAAACAGGTGCCTCATTATCACACAACAGGTATTAAATGTCACATTTACAGTATCTGGGAGCTACAGTCTTTCTCCCATCTTCCTCCCAGGCGTCCAGCCGGGTGTTGCGGAGGATGGCCTCCCTCCCCTCCAGGAGCCAGTCCCCTGGCTGCGGCACCGCCGGCACTGTCTCACCCTCCCGCATCTCCCTGCGAACATCTCAAGGCAGCACCTATGACTCGCCCATCCTCTCTGAGCCCAAACCTCTGGCTGCCGTGTTCCCCGGCACCACTATGCCGCCATCCTGCACGTCACCCACCTCCCCGACCAGCGGCACACAGGCCCTGGGTGGTGGGGGAGGAGGTGGGTTAGGAGGAGGAGGTGGTGGTGGACGGCTGGGGTCCACCCTCTCTCTGGTTGAGGGGAGGGGTCTGACGGGGTCACCACTGCGTTCGGGGATGACAGCCGTGCCTCAGCACTACGGCTCAACGCTGCCCAGGCAGAGCCAGCCGCTGGCCTACGGAGCTGATCCATACGGCCTGTACCAGAGGAGTGCACTGCCCCGCCCCGACAGCCTCATAGGTCAGTGCGACGTCCAATTAAATGTCATGCTGTTAGTTGGCTGAGTACAGGTGTGGTCACAGTAGACATCGGTCCAATTAAATTGCACCAGAAAAGGGTGTGATGTAATATTCTAACATTATAGAGGACGCCTAGAATAATGGATTCTCCATTTCCAAACAGATTATCACTGGTTTTCTTGCAAATTTTTGCTACGTCATAATAATGCAACACGTTATCTGGCTGACGAAAAAGAAAAATGACCATAAAGGGCTGCTGTAGTTTTAAAACATTTTGAAACCACTGGCCTAGTTGCACATCAGCTGGCTACTCAGAGCAGGTCCAGAAGAAATTTGGACATTGTTATTTATTTTTTCTTAGCTGAAATATGTCCATCACATTATCACATCCTAGTCATCCATTGTTGTCTTTGTTGGGTTTTGAATTCTCCTTATTCCTCCTTGTTTCCTGGCTTGAAATGGGTCAGATTCCCCAGATATAAATTCACTGTTATTTTTCCTATCTGTGTGTGTTAATAAGTGCATCTCTACCTCACGTCTTGCAATTAAAGAGTAGATATCCAGACTCGACAGCAGCGGTTCCCAACCGTTTTGGCCTGGAGCCCCCTGGATTAAGGCTGTATCCACTAGCCAGCCGTCCTCACAGGTGTCAGATGTTTATGAGTTGAAATTTCACCTCTAAACTGTCTCATTTGAATAAATGTTCAAGGTGAGGTAAAGAGGTAAAACTATTCCATATTTCACTAAAAGGAAAAGATTAATGATATTAAATTCAAATCGGTGTAGAAAACTTTCCCATTTAACATTTCAAGACCGCACAGTTTTATCTTGTGACCCACTGGTTGGGACTCACTGCGCTACAGTTTACAATGAAAAGGTCGAATTATATTAGACTTCTTTTAACAGCACAAATGCAGGTTTTAAAAGTGTTGAAGCTCATTTGATACTGTAATGGTTCATGATTAGCTTAATACAGAACCATTACTGGATCCAATCAGAAATCTAGGCGACATATTATGAAGCCAAAAATCGTTAAGTCATTCTTTATTTTAGTTCCTTCATTGTCCCTTAAGGGAAAGTGGCTTGCAGCAAGTCATTTGAGACATTAAATCCAATGGCATAATAAAACTATTACAGCTGCATTAAACTTCCATGAGAGAATATATCTGCATAAATATCTTCATTCTGCAATTGAAGCTGGAAGATGATAAAATAGACAGTTTATCTGAGGTTTAAATTGAAAGGTGTCTTCACACTCAGCATCCTTGTAATGGTGATTTGGTATTGTGTTACACACTGACGTGTAAGACTCAAGAATGGATGTTGAGTGAATGGTGCAGTCTTTCAGTGCTCCAGCTTTAGAATCAGTGGAAATATAAATGGTTAGAGAGGTCAGCCGGGACCCTGGGGGGTTGATGGGTCAAATCCAACCAGGTCAGAATCTGGGCCGGAAAAACTCACGTCAAGTTTGCTTCGAGCAAGTTGCAGCCCTGCAGTGACAGATGATGATGTGTGTGTGTGTGTGTGTGTGTGTGTGTGTGTGTGTGTGTGTGTGTGTGTGTGTGCATATGTGTGTATGTGTGTGATGTGTGTCTGAAGTGTTTTTCAGCAAACCTTCTCGTAAATAAACAAAGCCATGCTCCGCAGCCTCAACACCATTTCCTCTGTTGATTTAATAACCTTCCCTTTGTCCGGGGAAAGTTGACTGAGCAGCGCTGATCTAATATTGTAGCGCGCAACATTTTTACTGAGCAGGAACTCCACAGAGTTTCCTGTATCTCTGTGCAGCAGTGAGAAATATTAAATAAAGCTGCATGTTGAACAAAATAACTTTTAGGCAAACTGCAAGCTCTGCAGGTGATTTTATCTTGAATCCAGGCTTAGGGAGCTCATTTCATGGAGTTTTTAGTGGAATTATCTTACTGCACTGGTAGATAATGCTGCTGGGTTTGATAAAAAATTTTATTTGATGCATGCCAGTATGAGAAATAAGGAATGTAATCTTTGAAGGGGAGGATTTCACTTGTACCTGGTAGATGTTTTGAACTCAGGCTTAATTTTAATCTTGTTGGTGGCTGTGATTGATGTGCAGTGCAGTGTGAAGGAAAACTAGACAGAGAGACATCGCAGTGAAGAATAAAAAAATAAAAAAACTCCAGCACCAATGAACGCAATGCAGTGGATCAGAGGTTTACAGTGCTTCCACTACAATTTCTCTCTCACAGGCAAATTGTTCGCTGAATGAAGGAAGCACGTTAGTATCTATTGGTGTTAATATGAAGCAGTGGAGAGGAAACAACAGTCCACTTAGGCTGCAGAAATATTTCATGCGGCTGAATCATAACTCCATACACAGATTTTAAATTACTTTTAGCACTCTTACAAATGATCACATACAGCAGATACACTCAAGCAAACACACAGCAATGTTTTGTTAATAGGCTCCAACAAGTTAAGTAACCCACTTCACTTTAAACCACTCCATTTATCCTTTACATGCAATATAAAAACATGCAATAAAGTGTAAGTAATACATTTGAATGTATATTAGAAACCAAACGATTAATCAATTAATTGATTAAAAAATAGACAGATTAATTGATAATGAAAATCATTTAGTTGCAGTCCCAGACCACAGAAAAGCTGTTACTTCAGAAAACTATCAAAACTTTGAATTTTGAAAATTTTTTGCTGTTCATTTTCTCAATCAGAACAGTTAATCAATTTAGCTGCTTTATTCATATTATTTATACCAAACTCAAAACTTGGTTAGAATAGCTATGTACGCTATGTACAGTACACAGCTGGGACACAGCTGTAAACTTGCGACCTAACGAGCTGACGGTCACCTGAGACTCCAGGTGAATCCATTTCGACTTATGAGCAGGGAGCACGAGGAGCCGCCCGGTTTGTCCCGCATGGAGAATTACGAGGAGGCGAACTCCGTCGACAAACTCTGACCGTGATCTTCATGGAAAACATTATTTATAATAAGCGCTTAAGTCGGTTTATTTCTACCATTTAAAACATGCACCTGCAGCGTCACGCCGATTCGGTGGCGCACACCGAGGGGAGGCGCTGTCCAAGAAGTAGTGTCCTCCACAGAGCGTCTCTTCACGTCCCACAGCGGGAATGTGTCGAGGTGATGTTTTACGGCCGTTCAAACAGGTGAATATTCTCTTTTGCATCCAAACACGTCACCTGATTATTATAGGCAGTTAAAAAGTAATAATTCATGTTACTGAAGCGATGTGACAGATGGTTGTATTTCCGCTGTTATTAGATAAAGACAACAACAAACATGTCACAATTGTTTTTTTAAAAAGCTAAAGATATTCAATTGATGACAACATAAAAACAGAGAAATGTAATAAGCACATCATTATTTTCATCCCCACTAGTTGTTACCATGGCAATAGCTGCTCTTCCTGGGGTCTTTATGAACATATAAGCAGTATAATCAACAAATGTCCAATCCTATACACACAATACAAGCAATGATATGACATACAAACATGAAAATAATATAAATATCTCTTACGTGTTTGTTTTTTTTATTTTATTTTTTTACCAAATTCTTGAATGAAGTTTGGCAGACTGTTCCTTTGAGGCATGGCTCCATGCTGTTAATTCACTGTGTTGAAAATAGTCAGTTTTTAGCTGTGGTTGTTAAAGTACTCTGATTTTCATTTTTTTTATTTATTTTTTTTTATATATAACTTAAAGAACAAAATAGAGATCAATAAACGATAAAAAACGTTTAATCAGTTATCAGAATTATCTGGCAACCGATTAAACCTATCTAACTAAGCAGTCTCCTGGCAGTGAAGGCAGCAACAATGCTAAAACTTGAAGTGAATTATAATGACTTTATAAGAATGATGACGATGACGAGATGACTGACATCCCTGGAGATCAAACCATTGACTTTGTGCTTCATTGATTGGTTAAGTCGGCTGAGGCTGGCTCAGAAACTTGAGAGGGGATTATTTCTGTGCTGCTGCCAGCCTCTTCACTGAGCCTGGCTTACACTCGCTTTTGAATTTCAAACCAAAAAGAAACTTTCATTGTGTAGCTTTGAACTGGATGTATTAGACGTTGTCATCGGGGTCCTGCTGATGTTAAAATACATCACCTTTCTTCTGCAAACATTGGAAAATAAGAAGTCTCTTCCCGCTCGTCCTCTCTTATGAACTGGTCATCAACTTTCTCCCCACTCGCTGCTTTGTAGCTGGTGAAGGATTTACTGTCGTGGAAGTGCTGCTGATGCTGCAGCGACACAGATTTATTCCTCCGTCCTGCCCTCTGTCACTTTACTAAGCCGCTCCCACTGACCCATATAGGGGTGTTTCTATCACCCGTGGAGCATCAGCATGTGATTATCAGCTGACGGCACTGGAAGGCTTTATTATGCTGCCATCAACGTGCGTGCGCCTGGTTTAATTTCGTCCATTTTCATGTGACGAGTGTGTGTGCGCGTTTGTGGATGTTAATGATTAGCATATACCTTTTGTGTTTTGCTGTTGTGTTTGTGCATATGTGAGAAGAGGATGGTGCAAGGATTGGTTGTGTGTGTGTGTGTGTGTATATATATATATATATATATATATATATATACACGTATATATACACATATATATACACATATATATGTGTGTGTGTGTGGGAGGCAGAGTCAGTGAACTAAATAAAATGCCTCCTCTTCCCTAGCTGAGTGATTTTCATCCTGCAGTGCTGATAAGTGGCCTAATACATCGCTTAAATCCTTATTCCCAGTTATCCTGCGGATCCAACATAATCCCAGATTACATGAGGGAGATAAGCAATAGATGGATATACAAGATTAGGCTATTACTGATCAGTGGCGCTCGTAGTTTAGGTAGTGAAACCTGGTGGGCAGTCAAAAGACAAACGTAAGCTGCGAGATGAGCTATTTTTTTTTTTCCTGGAATTGATAAAAACAAAATTGCAACATCACCAGTGATAGATGAGAGTGGAAAGTATCTGTGTGATAGTGCAGGGATTCTCAGTCAGGATGTGGAGAGATTGTGGATTAGCACAATTTATTTGAAAAAACAGTAATTTGCTTTAAAATATGTTTTCGACATCAACATCTGAACACGAGCGAGCGAGCGGATAAATCTTAACAGCTAAAAGAAACGGCTGTTATAGATAGAAATGAATTACCAGTTCAAATGTAATGATTCCAGATAAACAGCTGAAATAGTCAAGTCGCCTAAAGGTAACGTTAACTGATAAATTAGGTGAAAAACTAAAAGATAAATAGTTGAAATGGTCAGCTAAATCAAAGCCAATGGATGGATGAAAAACGGGTAAAGGTAGATGACAAAAAGTAATGGATAAACAAATGAGATAGCAAAAGTATTGGATAACTGGTTAAAATAGGTTAAAAAGCTGTTGAAACAGCCATCTTAACAGTAATGGATATGGACAAACATGGATGAAATAGCTACAATGGTTAAATGTTCAAAATAGTTAGCTAATTCAATCTGAATCCTGCCTTTCCATCAGTCATAGAAAGCAAGTTTGACCAACCTCAACATTGAGAATTGTATGAAAGCATGAAATAGCATGGTCATTCATATGATTAATGCTGTTAAGTAACATCTAGTTTAAAATCAAACCACCTCCACCACTCAAAACATGAGTCTCTGTCATCTCTGACATCTTAGGCACATTTTAAGCAACTAGTGGCTCAAGCATCATCTAACTCAAAGGTCACAATTTCAGTTTGTGTCCTTCACTGCCGAAGAGCCCTCGAGAAAGACACTCAGTTCCAGATTCAATGAGATCGAGTCACAACAAGTGCAAATTTTTATTTTCTTCCAAGGGAGTGTTCTCGGCGATAAGAGACTAGAGTTTCAACCTTGTTCACAACAAAATGCAAATCAAGGAAAGAGAGCTGCAGAAGCTGGAGCTCCATCATCACCAGCTTTAAGTGCAAATTGTGTGCTTCAGCTGTTAGAGTGACCCCCCCAACCCCCCGCCCTAAAGCCTCTTTATAATTGGAGCGCTTTTTGAACTGATGTGCTCTGAGATTGGAGGATGGAAAAACCCTCTGCTCGGCTTGTTTGACTTGCTGATGACGACGCCCGCAGCAGACTCTTGAGTGACCAGAGTCTTTGTGCGTTTTATAAGCACAACACAACAGTTGGGATGAGTAGGCATTGTGAAATGCAGTGTTTGGCACAATCTTGATTTGCATGGCCTCAGCTAAATAATGAGATGCACATATGATTTATGTCTGACCATGACGAACAGAATGAGGCTGTGCCCAGTACTTACTGATCTTGTGTGGCTTTCTTTCACAGATAGTTAATTATTACTTGGTCCTTCTGCTGATGAACCGCACTGTAAGAAAGGTCTTAGAAAGTCTTAAGTTTAACTCAGTGAACTCTGCATTTAAACGCTATTTTCTTTTTTCTTTTTTTTTTTTACATACTTGTATTTTAAGTTATGGTTATATTGATTATTATTTTATCCATGCAATATGTCATTGTACCACTGTTTTGAAAAAGTGCAGTGTGAATATTTTTGTAATCTCTTTTACCTGCAGGGCTCCACAGCTCATATGCCGGTCATGCGGGGCAGATAGACCCAGAGCTGAGGGCAGCGTTGTCCCCGGACTGCCACATGACGCCTGTTTTCGATGAACGATCCTTCCACAGCCCCCTGTACCACAGCCCCACCCATGACCCCCAGGGTACCCTCTACAGGACAAACACAGGTACTGCACCCACGCTAAAGTTCCCATAGCAAGCAACTAAACAAGTCTCATTTAAATCTATTATGTTACATTGAATAAGTTATATTACCAGCAAGCAGTTATTTTAAGAAATTAGGCAACATTTAAAGAATAAGAACTGTTTTTTTTTTTTTACAACAAAAAAAGAAAAGAAATATATGTGTGTGTGTATATATATATATATGTCCTTAGCATAGATACTAACAGAGGTACTAGTGGTGCAGCAGAAGTCGTGGTAGAGGTTGTGGCAAGAGCAGAAATAGGGGCAAATCATTACAAGTGACTGTGCAGTTTCCCTCACATGACTTTTAGTTGCCTCATTATCATCACAGAGAATTACTCAAACAACCCAATTTTTCACGGCAGCGACCCCCCGAGGAGCCCTGGTCCCCAGGTTGAGAAGCCGGGCTCAGTTTCACATTTGCTTAGGAGATTATTTCTCTAAAATCTGCGGTGGAAATCAGGGTTTACAGGGACAGGAACTGTTGTTATTATCACTCCCTGAGGTCAGAACTTAATTAGGCTGAAACCTTTCATGTACTCCGCTGCTTCTTAATTGAAGCCTTTGCAGAATCATTTCAGGCTGAAAGCTCTGCGGAGTTTGATAGTAGAGGATCTAAGAAGCCATTTTAGTTTCGTTTAGTGAAGATTTAAGCAGGTTTGGCCTGTGAGAGAGCTCCTGCATGTTTAATTACTCATATAACATGATATTACTTTCCCTTTTATCTGACCTTAGATGTTATTTTTTTTTTAAATATAAACAGCTGCCAGTCTTGATTGTGCATCTCTGGACCGCTGTGATTAAATATTTGCAAAATTGTGTCGTGATTTACTTTCTCTAGGTATGGGGACTCTCCCTCGGACCACAAGCCATTGCGGCACGCTGCCATACCAAAGAAGCAGCTATGGGCTGAGCTCTGCAGCTCTGTACGTCGACTCCTACAGGGTCTCCGGCGAGCCCGTCTACTCCCACCGGCACTCGGGACTGGTGGACCGGGTCGCTACACGCACCCCGTCCATCGAGAGCATACACAAGGACCCCAGGTACACGCACACGCACACACACACACACACACACACACACACACACACACACACACACACACACACACACACACACAGACATTATTTCAGATTGAAGTCTGCTGAAACCTCCCTCTTCGTCCCTCCTCAGGGAGTTTGCTTGGCGTGACCCTGAGCTGCCAGAGGTCATCCACATGCTGCAGCATCACTTCCCCTCTGTCCAGGCCAACGCCGCCGCCTACCTGCAGCACCTGTGTTACGGAGACAACAGGGTCAAGGTGGAGGTAAGGTGATGGCACACTGGGAAGCTGTCTGGGTAAAAATAACAGGATGGACGTCACAATCATGACTCACTCACAGGTGGAGTTCATTCAAAGGTTTCTCTCCTGAACAAATACAGTGTGTATATATATGTATTCATCTTTCCTGAAGAAAACATGAGACAAAGCCATGTCCTCACAGAGCACAGTCAAGAATTAGAGAAATGTAAAATTTCAACACAAGAACCAGAGAGGACAGTGAGATGTTTTCTTTTATTTGCAGTGTGAAATCCTATTGTATCTGTATACTCTGTCTAAGAGTGTGTTCTCAGCTTACAGGGTTTGAAATTTTCCCCTTTTTTTTGAGATCTTTGCTGCCAATCTCTGAGCCAAAGCACCATCTGCTCCAACAAAACTTTAAGTAACATCGGTGCCAAATGTGCCGGCGCTCCGACATGCTGAAGTGCTGCATGCTCACTCTTTGCTCTGCTTCCCGTGCAATAAATAACTCCAACACAATGCTGCAGCTTCACACGAGAGCCATTTTAGTGCCGTTTGGTTTGTCTGGTGATGAGCTTTTAATTAGCCTTTGAAGCAGCCTGGACACACGCCTGCTCATTTAGCCAGAAACGAATGTTTTCAGTGATGGTTTGAAGACAGAATCAGAGAGGAATGGGGGGTGTCTTCTGCTCTCCTGAGATCAGTTTATTTCAAGATGTCACAAGAAAGTTTTGAACATAATCACTGAAGGTTTGTGCAGGATTTTTTCTTTTAAATTGTTTGATTTACATTTTTTTGTAAAGTCACATCTCAAAACGGAAAATCTTAATAAATTTGCTGTAATAGTTTAGTTTTTCATAATATCTATTGTTTTAATGTGTTAGATATTTAATGGAATATTTTAGACCTTCCACTGATTCTGTCAACCATAATCACTTGAAACAAACCACAAGATAAATAGTTTTTTCAAAGCAAAGCAAAGTCATAAGCCAATAGTTCAAAAAATACCCAATAAAAATGCAAATTAAATTTCTTTTTATAACATGTTAATGTATAACAGGTGTATTCGTACGATAGTAGTGGTACAGCAGTCAGTTAATCACGGACAACAAAAACAAACAAAATTGCAAACAAAACTGGGGAAATAGCAAAAATGTAAAATGAAAAACAGATCAACAACGGGCAGAAATAAGTAGAACAATTAATAAAAAGGGAGTAATTGAATAAACAATTAAAAAAGGAAACAGATATGCTCATTGTGAAAAAAAACTGAACACACTGCACTGAAGGTGACCTGTGAATTTCAAGCATTAGAGTCAAAATATGATTTGTCACAGTGACACTTATCCCTTTGAATTTGAAAGACATAAATCCAAAACTCACTCAGACTGCACGGAAAATGCATTTTTTTCATTCCTCTCTTATGATTAAATTTCTTTTCTGTGATGTGAAATTGGAGGAGGGAAGGCTCTTTGCTTTGTGTGTCAGCCTGTCTGCAGCGTTTGGTCCTCAGCCAATAGCAGCTGACCAGGAAGGACAAACTGATTCAAAGCTCCTCTCTGTGGATCTCATACAGAAATGCTTCAGTAATTGGGAGGGAAGATCTTATTGTAGGGAATAATTGGACGCAACTTTGATTTTCAAGATTTTACACAGAAATAACTTAAATGCAAAGTTGATGAAGTTAAACTTTCAATGCTAATGATGATGACAGGAGGTTTTAAGGAGGCCTGTAGTTCATCCATCTCTGTGACTGGTGCCTGGTCTGCAGGTGTGTCACCTGGGAGGCATCCAGCACCTGGTAGACCTGCTAGATCACAAGGTGGCAGAGGTTCAGAAGAGCGCCTGTGGGGCCCTGAGGAACCTGGTGTATGGCAAGGCCACCGACAGCAACAAGGTGGCGCTGAGGAATTGCGGCGGCGTTCCCGCTCTGCTGCGTCTCCTCAGGAAAACAACCGACAATGAAGTCCGTGAGCTGGTCACTGGTACGTCTCGGTTTTACTCAGCAGAAATCATTGTATGTCCTACCACATCAAACATTTGCAAAGCCACAATTGTCCATGGGAGACCAGTAAATACAATAAATGCAATTTAATGGCAGTTTGTCAATGACAAAACACATGAAAATGCCAAAAACATAAACCAAGAAAAGAAAAACAATTACAAAGCACTCAGAGAGCGAGTGTTGCTGCCAAAGCTGCACAACAGTCTGAATTAGTAATTCTAATAGTAATAATGATAATATGTGGACGTGAATATAATTTTCTTTCAAGTCAGGTCCATCTTTTTTATTCCTGGGGGGTAAATGCAGTGGAAAGCAGCATCCACATTGTCAAAAACAGTTTCCAAATGCAAAGCGTGACGCATCAAAATCCTGCTGTGTTGAGTGTGTGTGGGCGTTTGCCTGCTAGCGAGGTTCGTTGGCGTCCTGGCCAGCCGGCCGGCTTGCTGGCTGAGCGTCGGTGTGTGTCGCCGTCTGACTTGCTGGAAGTGTATTAATCTGTGTATCGGCTGTTCTGTGGGAGGTGAGAGCGGCTGCGGCTTAAACACTCAGCGCGCAGTGTTGACAGAACAGATCTCGGCACAGTCCTCGGGACAGATGCTAAGATAATGTGCTTTGGAAACAGGACACTGACAGCTCTGCAGCCACGCCACACATACTGTTTAATACCAGGAGATATGAAGCTGCTAGACGCCTCAGATTCTCAAAAAAACACATGAGAAGCCTGATTCTGTTCTAGAGCTGTGGGAAAGTTTCTATTTTTACTGCTCAGGTCAGGATTTTAAAGCTGCACTTCACTGATCTTGATGGACCATATCCAGATCCAGAAATATACACACAGCACTTTGTTTTTACCTATTTTCAAAGATAAAGAATACACAAAAACAACAAGCAACAAGCTGCTTCCTGCCTGGAGGGCATGAAGTCTTTCCTTATTGAGTGTAGTAGCAATGCTTTATCATCATTCCTGCATTTTGTCATGTTCATCACATATTCAAGCCCAGTTTGTATCAAAGGGAAGGGTCACTACTTCGATAGTTTTCTACATAAGTGAAGAAAAAATGTGTTGGGCTTGTTCACAGTCCCTATAATTAAGATAAGAGTAACAGTATTAAAAGGATTTTGGGAAATTTGGGAAAACATAAACAAAATAAAAGGTGCTAATTGAGAAGCTTTCATCATCTTACTCTTTTCTCATCTTATTGAGAAATCAAATCAACATATTTCCTTAATTGTCGAATGATTCCTTTCACAACGCAGTTAGGAAGATGATGTTTCTTGGTTCCCTCCACCCGCAGGCGTCCTGTGGAACCTGTCCTCGTGTGACGCGGTGAAGATGACCATCATCCGCGACGCTCTCACCACCCTGACCAACACGGTCGTCATCCCCCACTCGGGCTGGAGCAGCGTCTCGCACCGCGAAGAACACAAAGTCAAGTTCCAGTCCTCCCTGCTGCTGCGCAACACCACCGGCTGCCTGAGGTGAGGAAGGAATCAAACGCACCCCTCACTGATGAGTTCTCAGAAGAGTTTTATATGATAAAGAGTTTGTTGTTTTTACTTTTTCAGAATAGATATTTAACATTTTAAAAAAGAAATCTCCAATCATCAGTACTGTCATTATTGTAGTTATTGATCAAAGAACTTAATATCTTTGATGAGCATGCTTATGCATCTTAATCACCGCACTGCTTCACATTTACACAACTCTACAGTCAGATCTGTCCCTATTCAATATCAGTCTATTCTCCTTTCTTAATGAAAATAGATTGAACAAAGTCCTCTGCCTCCTAAGCCTGTTGAGTTTCCAGGCGTGCCGTTAGCTCATTAAATCGATTCTCGCTTTGAAATGCAAGGATGACTTTTGGATTTATTGGTCGTTGGTGCTGCTGTTTTTCTGTCTGCTCTTCATCTTAATGATTCTGTAAAACCAAAGCACATAATCACTGTTGCATAATCCATCAATAAGAGGCTCTGTAATGGAGATTTTATGCAGGCATGAAGTCAACAGAGGCAAATACCAGCAAAGTGATATCTTTTTTTTTAACACTCAAAGCTCAGGATGAAGGTTTGGATTTATTATGTGTGGTAGTTACTCAGTTCTTGGTGCATTTGAAAGATGAAATTTGAAATAGTACCTTGTTTAATCTCATACAACTCATCTAGAGACCAAGATCTTCATGATGTTTTGTAAATAACTGATGTTAGATTAAAGTTGCATGTGGCAAAATCACACACTGGAGGCTTCAGAGTGACGGGAAGAAAACATTTCAGCTGCAAATTCTCACATTTAAGAGGCTGAAACCAACAAATTTTGACATTTTTACTTGGAAAGTGGCTGAAACGATAAATTGATTATCAAAATATGAACCGATTTAATTTTCTTTCAACTGACTAATCTCATAATTCCACGTGATGTGAATGTGGCATCAGGAAGCCAAACCTGACACCAGATTTTATTTTGTCAGGGAAACAAAGAATCAAGTCATGGAAATGCAGTGTTGTATTGCTTGACAACAGCATCTAGTGAGTGAATTTGACAGCTGTGCTTCACAGTATTAGACTCTGATTGTGCTACAGCTCCTCTGAATTAAACCTGCTGAGCGCAGCCTTCCCAGTTAAATGGGAAGATAGCTGCCATCATTCTTCAGCGTCAGGAGCCAATCAGGACCAGGTCCAGGTGTGATGACAGAAGTAGGTCTATGAGAGCCGCTATTTGAAAATGCAACAACCTTGATTTTAACTACTAACTAAATACATTTTTAACAATTTTATTTTACATTTTTGTTCACATTTTTTGTGATCATCCATTTCCTTTAACAGGGCAGCTTTAAAACAACATCTCTGTACACACAAGCCTCCAGCATTGCTCTGCACTCTGGCTGAGGCTGTAGATTGATGGTATAGAGATGCATTGTGGGAGCTCAGTGCTGTTGTGCAGTCTTCTCATGTCAGCTCTCCATTAGCAGCAGCTGAAGGATCCTATTGGAGGAGCAGCCCCCTCCTTTACTGTATCCAGGCAGGTTTTAAGCCACCCTGTGGGGGAATCCACACACTGCACCTCCAGTCTCAATTCGTGTGTGTGTGTGTGTGTGTGTGTGTGTGTGTGTGAGGAACCTGAGCTCAGCAGGGGAGGAGGCGAGGAGTCAACTGCGTTGCTGTGAAGGTCTGGTTGACTCACTGCTCCACGTCCTCAAAGCCTGCGTCAACACCTCCGACTACGACAGCAAGGTGCTGCAAAAACACACACACGTTTCAGTCAGTTTATTACTTACTACACTTAGCTAAACCTACGTCTAACACAGCCTCCACCACATGTAATAAATGTGTTGAGTCCCCATAATGTGCCATTACTCTTGTCCAGTGTGTAGAGTCTAATGTGAAGCAGAAGTCAACGGTCTCTATGTTCAGTCATATTTCCGGTAGCTATAGAAACAAGTAGGTTTAATAGTCACAGGTCCATCGTCAGCACAACTTATTGAACATGTGATTAATCTTTGTATAAAACTTTGTCATCTTTTGCACATGAAGTAAACTGATTGTTGGCATATGAAAAGTCTGTTGTACTTGTTATTCTGCTTGTTGCAGGCCATGTTTCTCTGACACTGGACAGCTGATTTTGGCAAAGAGATTCACAACGTGTTGATAAACACATTTATCTCCTCTGCACCAAATTTATTAACCAGGCATTTGGTCACAAAGACCTCTGTCAGAGCCTCTATTAGCTTCTATGTCTTTAAAAGCACAAGACCTTTCACAGTAGCTAAGTTTAAAGACTTGTTTTGTTATGAGATCTAGGTGATTCAGAAGGAGTAGTCAATTTTTATTATTTATTGATCCTTATGTTGATTTAAAGGCTGGACTTTGTTTTGTAAAATGCTTCATCTTCACTGAAGACTTCTTGTTGTTGTTCACACAATAAATAATAAACTAATTAGGATAACTACTAGTTTACTGATTTAGAAACTGCTAACCTCCCCACATTTCATCAGGATCATCTGAATTTTTTATTTTTTTAAATAAATAAAACCTTATGCAAACCTTATGATATAATTTGAAACATGCTATAATCAAACAAAACTTCTACACATATTGGCTTTAAGTAATTTGTACAATCAATAAATAACCAGACTGATATGAAGGTCAGCTTTGTGCACAAGATTCTGTTTCTTACGTCTGCACTGATGTTTGTTGTGGATGTTCAACCTGACTGTGTTGACTCTATTTCCTTTCCTCTAGCGCCTCCCTCAGGCTCAAACGTACTGACAGCAGAGGCATTAAGACTTGAATATTTCTCCTCAGATCGTGGAGAACAGCGTCTGCACCCTGAGGAACCTCTCATACCGGCTGGAGGTGGAGATGCCCTCCTCTCGTCTCCTCAGCAACCAGGAGCTGGACACGCTGCTGGGCTTCTCCTTCCCGGCCAAGGAGCTGGACTACCTCTGCTGGGGGAAGAGGAGGCGAGGCAGGAAGCGGGGTGGCTGGCCCGACGACAAGGTACCAACACAGAGGGTGGGGTTTATCAAGAGGTGTTCAGGGCCTGGAAAAATTTTGAAAATGCAGGAGATTTCCAGGTCTGTTTTGGAATTGGAGAAAAGAGTGAGAACGTACGAGAAAAATTGTTTTGCAACCCAGTACTCAGAATTCACTAATGAATAAATGCAATTACACACATCCTCATAAGCAAAGCTAATCGAGTTTACAGCTCTAGTTGCTAAAGTTCATTAAATGAATGTGACCTAAATCCAGTTAAACAGCAGAAAGTGGATCTTTCCCATTATGAGTCAATGAGCTTCCTACTTACTGTAGCTAGTGTTTGCTATAGGTCTGAAGGTGCTGAAAGCCTCCTGCTGCACACCTCCACTTTTAGTTTCTAGGTGTGCAACCTCTCCTGATGTTTTGTGCAGTGGGATGACGTGGGGCCAATCCCAGGTTTCTCCCAGCCTCTGAGAGGAGCAGAGCTGCTGTGGCACCCGATGGTGGTGAAGCCATACCTCAACCTGCTGGCTGAAAGCTCCAACCCTGCCACACTGGAGGGAGCCGCCGGGTCACTGCAAAACCTCTCTGCTGGAAACTGGAAGGTAGGACTCCTCTATTTTTAACACAAGCAAGACCATGATAAGTAAATCACTCACTGCATAAACAGAAATTCCGTAATATAATTTACTCCTGAATCTTGAAATCGAAACATTAAAATTCCAAAAGTTTTGTTTTTAAAGATAAAGTAAGTTGCTTTGTCTTAAAAATCTAGAGGCAAAAGTCTCTGTGAAACTTACTGGATGAACTTCAGATGAGCTAAAAAGGCAGTTTTTCTAAAATTTGACATTTTAAAGCCACAGGTTTTCCACCCAACAGCAACATGCACAAAAATCCTCCAAAACTGTCCCATTAGTTCATAAAGTTGTGTGTTCAAGTAGGATCATATTGCTTACAGTAAGAAATAGTTTGTCAAGGCCTTTAAGACTGTGTGTGTGTGTGTGTGTGTGTGTGTGTGTGTGTGTGTGTGTGTGTGTGTGTGTGTGCGTGCGTGCGTGCGCGTGCAGTTCTCGGCCTACATCCGAGCAGCGGTGCGTAAGGAGAAAGGTCTGCCCATCCTGGTGGAGCTGCTGAGGATGGACAACGACCGGGTCGTCTGCTCCGTCGCCACGGCTCTCCGCAACATGGCGCTGGACAGCCGCAACAAGGAGCTGATAGGTCCAAACACACACAGTGAACAGATTGATCCCAGCTCAGCTGAGAAACTGAAACTGTGAAAAGATCATCTTCACACTTCAGTCAAAAACATCAACAGCAGCTTGTTCAAAACAGGTTTTCATATCAGACCATAGTGTGACACAAGTCCATTCACATCAATCACATTGAAGTCTGACAGAGTGAGAACACATTGCCCCCTTGTGGACAACAGGTGTGTAGCTGTTGAAATAATCCCACAGTTAACCTGCCTGCAGACAAATCAACAAATCATTGAGCTTCCACACAAAACAAACAAACAAAATGTAACTGAGGGCAATGGTAAACACAACAGTCTCAGCAAAATAAAGCCCCAGCAGCCTCAGAAATTGGAAGCAACCTGCAGTCTCACACACCTTCTCCCTGTGCCACCATGTGGAGAATCTGCAGGACACACCTTTACAAAAACATCTTATATTTTCTCTCTGTGTGTAAAGCTAAGGTTAAAATATTTGTCAGTCCAAATCAAGTCTGTTCTGTTCTGCGTCTCCTCCTGCAGGGAAGTACGCCATGCGGGATCTGGTGAATCGACTGCCCGGCGGCAGTCCCTCAGTGCTGTCGGACGACACGGTGGCGTCGGTCTGCTGCACGCTGCACGAGGTCACCAGCCGCAACATGGAGAACGCCAAAGCTTTAGCCGACAGCGGAGGCATCGAGAAGCTGGTGGACATCAGCAAAGGACGAGGGAAAGGGTACGAAACAGCAGGAAAACTTAGAGTAGAAATTCTGCTTTATTTTTTAACCTTTGTTATGACTTTTGAAGTGTTTTACTGGTGTTTTGTGATGTGGTGTTCCAGCTATTCGATGAAGGTTGTGAAGGCAGCAGCTCAGGTGTTGAACACACTGTGGCAGTACAGAGAGCTGAGGAGCCTCTACAAACAGGTCAGCACCAGCACATACACCCAGACAAGTTCTCTTATGTCAAACTTAATTAAGAAGCTAAGTCTTTTGATTTATCAGCAACACATTGTGAAACTTTTAATAATTCGGACTCATGATACACAAAGAGTCAAAATTAACTCGGCAAAGCAATTACAGAGTCCCAGAATCATTTCTGCAGTGCTTTGCAAAACATTAAAAGGGCTGGGTGACACAGATTCATGTAAACAGTGTGTTAGATTTAGCTGTTACAAAAAGCTGTGTAGTAATAATAATATTTTTTTCCACATTATCTGACAGAAATAAAGAAACTGATAAACACTTTCAATACAAACAATCAGTATACCACAATAAATACATTAATCACATGAACTTTGTGCAGGATGGATGGAACTACACCCACTTCATCACCCCCGTCTCCACTCTGGAGCGAGACCGCTACCGTTCACAGCCGACCCTGCCCACCAGCCCTCTGCAGATGTCCCCTGTCATCCAATCAGGTGAGAGATCCAAGTCCGACCCTTTGGAACAAAGTGTAAAACTGTCCCGGTAATGTTTTGAGATTGTGAAAACATTCAGTTGTTTTTGTCGTTTTTACTCAGGTGGTAGTGCAACATCCTCACCAGCGATGCTCGGGATAAGAGGACACAGCTCAAATTATCAGAGGGCGCAGTCATCTATGCAACTCGACACCTATTATGGAGACAACAGTTTACACAAACAGCAGTACACAGGTTTGTCTTGTTTATCTTGTAAACCCCCCCCCCTCTGCGTTTATGCTTATGTTTTTCTCCTGTCTGTGCTGTTGAACTTTCCACTTCAGGGTCTGAGAAGAAAACCCCATATTTCATTGGGACATATTCTTCCCAGTCAGGGGAAGATTTGAGAAGGTCCCAGGTAAGAGCTTTTGTAACCACATTGTTGCATTAAAGTATTGAATCTCGGTTCATACAGCTAAAGATTGTAGAGAGATTGTACAGGTAAATCAGTGATCTATCAATCACTTGTTTGTTCCTCCCCCAGCATCCAGAGCCATTCTACGACGAACCTGACAGGAAGAACTACAACAGCTACAGAATGTACCTGTCGTCCCCACAAGGCTATGGAGAGGAGCAGTACGAGGACGAACCGGTCCACCTGACCCCGTCCTCCCCCGATGGCTACGCCAGCCAGTCGCTCCAGTTCAAAGCCAACACCAACTATGTGGACTTCTACTCCACCACACGGAGGCCTTCAAACAGGGCGAACAAGTTTACCGGCTCCCCTGACTCCTGGGTGTAGATACAAAACAGACAGTGCGTAGGTTGAGCTTCGCCGTTTTGGCTGTTTTCCGTGGGTGTTGGTGTGTGGGGTGTCGGTGTGTGGGGAGTGCACGTGGGTGAGCCGTATGGTCGCGTGAAAGGTTGAGGATGCATGTGAATATGTGTGCATCTGTGTTGAAACTGTACTGAAGGACCAGGGCTTGGTTTTCTACCTGCGGCTTTTGCCTAAGTCAGAACATGTGCTCAATAATGTAGATAAATATGAACTATTCCTTTATTTTGGGCCTTTATTCCACACTAAAAGAAAGTTATGACTCTAATGACTCTCACATGACTGCCAGGTGGCCTAACAATGTTACCGATGTGAACGATCGGACAGAGGTCGCCATCAGGGGCATCCTTACCAGAAGTTCAGATAAGAGGCGAGAAAGTAAGTCCATTTACCTTTTGACTTTAGATGAGATCTTCAGACATTTTTCTATTGGAAAAAAAAAAAGATTGGAAATTTAAAAACGTATAAAGACACCAGGTTTTATCTGCATTATTATGGACATGGACTGAGCATCTTTTCCGTTGTAAATGCACACAGCACAAAGATGGGCTCAGTCAAAAGATGCTTTTTGAAAAAACCCAGCCCTAACTTTGCTGTTTACCAGAGTGTTTGTTAACGTCAACTGGTTTCATTTTTCTCTGCAGTTAAAGTGTGCAGTGTGTTGGCTTTGTAACATAAATATTGTTCGCCAGCATCATCTTGAATGCGAGAGAAAAAGAAATTATTGAAGGTAAGGATCCTGGAAAAAAAAAAAAAGAAAAAAAAAAAAGAAAATAAGACCACACCTGGGCCAAATACTATTTACCAGTAATTCTTTGCACCAAACAGGATAAAAGTCTCTCTAAAAATTATTTCTAAATATTATTTGACCAAGGTTTGGAAGAGAAACTCACTCTCTGGAACCTTTAAAGACTCAGAGAACCAAGGTTACATCAGTAAACCTTGGGTTTTCTGTAATGTTTGGCCAAAAGTGCAGTATATCATAAAGTATGTGAAATATGTGACAAAAACATGTGAAAATCTATTTGTACAGATACAATGGTTTAACTGTCCTGTTACATTGTTGTATTCAATATGTAGAACTTTATATGTGATTGTGTGAAGAAGATTTTTCTATTATTTGATTATTTTTATTAATTTAATTGTGACCTGACCAAAATACCCCATCTGTCTGTTCTGTCCAAAACTGATAATGTGCAATGTTACAGAGGGAATATATGTATAGGGATTAAAGATTATATCATGAAGATATCTGAAAGTTGTCTTTCATCTTTTTGTCAAAAATAAAGACAAAAATGAAAGTTAAATAGATATATCTTTATTATCTGTTGCAGGTATTATTCAGAGACATGATGCCACAGCCAAAAGAAACGAAGGGAACTAAAAAAACATTCTGCAAACTTAAAATGTACATCGGGATGAGGTAAATGCATTGTGTATACAATTGCCTCAGTTTGTCCTCCCTGAGCATGCCTTTAACACAAGCTCTAGTTCATGCAGTTACATTCATTTATTCAGCGTGACTGCAGCTGCCCGGCTCGCTCAAAACAACCACAATTGAACGATTAAACGTCAAATAAAGAAGCTGATAATGGGGCTCATTCTCGGGCAACGAAAGCAACTGATCTGAAGCCTGAAGCTCTGTTACCTCAAAAGCTTCCCAGTCTATTTACGTTCTTGGCCGATTAAAATTAGAGGACACATCCACCGAGATATATACATTCAAAAACATGCTCAGCTGGCAGCACAGACTAATATATCTTTGATTAGAGGGTAAAGACTGATTACAATCTTTTGCTTTTAATTGGAAGTTTTTCTACAAAACCTTGTAGCCTCATTTCTGGTAATTTAATTTACCTTTTGCTGAACAAAAGGTAAACCAGCACAAGTCTTTCATTCTGGTGGTCCAGGTGTTTCTAAAGGCACGAGGTGTGGCAGAGTGAGAGCCAATCAATAGGATGATCATTAAGTTTGTCTGCTTTAGTGTTTCTGTTGCATTATTCTCACTTCATCTCTTTGTTTTTAAGGATGCTGAATGATCGGGAACTTTACATCATTACAACATCCTGAAATGTTATGGAAAAGAATTTAAGAAGATTTAAAGCCTTCTCCAGACTGTTGTACTGTTCTCAGTCCAAGGAACATCTGATTGGCTGGTCAGTGTCCCTGCAGTGCGATACAGTCAGCCACAAACTTTTTCCATATCTTAGAATAATTTCAACATACAAGATTCTGAAACTCAAATACTTAACCTTAAAAAATTAAAGGCCAGAACTTTTCTTAAGATTTTTGCCTCCCCTGAGGTGAGCCAATCCCACTTGCAATTTAATGAGCTCTGTTTTTTTGACTGTTAACCACCTCTCTCTTGGCAAGAAAGCGAATAAGAATGTCAAACTCCTTCATTTAAATGCTGGTTTAAGATTAAATTATAAATCTGCTCTGCCTGGCTCTCTAAGCCGTACAAACTGTAGTTGCAAACTTATTCATGTCGTAACTCAGGGCCTCATTTATAAATGTTACACTTTATTCTGTTGCATAATTACGAATACAAATGAAACGATCTATAATCTGGAGCGTAATTTAGGAC
The DNA here is from genome assembly GCF_002814215.2 of Seriola lalandi dorsalis. NCBI lineage: Eukaryota > Metazoa > Chordata > Actinopteri > Carangiformes > Carangidae > Seriola > Seriola lalandi. Next base: position 301,428 of record NW_019525403.1, on the reverse strand, counting down.
ATAAACACAACACCTTATAAATGAGGCCTCTGATCTACATTTAGCAAATCTCATATCGGTATATGCACTATGTTTGGATTCTCCGAGCGATGACAGTCTGTTGTGATGGTCTCCCACTGGTGCTCCAGCAGGATGGGTGGTGCTTGTGGTTCCAGGTGGAAGGCATGCTTTGAGTTGTTTATGGTCTGTCTGCAGGAAGAAAATATCTAAATATTAAACCTTTTACAGGCATTCAGAAATTTGAAATGCCATTTTAAGAACTCACTGGGTTAACTTGTGGTTTTTAGTGGGTGACTCCGGCTCTGATGCAGGTACTGATAGGGGATGACAGTGATGGATGATGGCCTGGACGGATGGGCTTTGCTGAGACACAAAGAACAAATGGTAACTCCACACTGTCAGTTGTCAGTTTTTTTTTTCCTACTGCAAATGTGAAAAAACTAATCTCACCAATCTGAGCAGAGTACCCCCTCCTGGCCATGTTCTTTGCCCGCACGGCCTCTTTGATGCGGTCAACCTCCTGCTGGTAGCGCTTGCGGTCCCTCATTGCATTCTCCTTGGCCTCCTTCAGGGCATTCTCCAGGGCTTTGACTCGCCCGGCCGTGGCACGCAGACGCTTCTCCAGCTTGGGCAGTTCGCAGCGAAGGTCTGCGTTGTCTCGAACCAGCTGAAAAGAGAAGTACATTTACATTACTGAACTACAATTACAACAATCCTGATCTACTGCAGGTAATAGACCAGAACTATTAGTGCAAGTGAAGAAACTAGGTACTTCATCTTTCATCATCTACTTTCATCACTGGCTGGAGGGAATACTATTCAGACAGTTTTATGTTCATGTAACTTTACCTGCTTGTGGACCTTGGTCAGCTGTTCCAAGTTATTCTCCAGGAAGGAGATCTTCTGTTTCTGGGCAACATTGCCAAGTCCCTCCTCACAGTCCAGTTCTGCACTCTAGAAGAAATAGACAGTGTTAAACTGTGATTTTGAGAGAAACTAATACTTAACACTAAAAAAAAAAAAACAAAAAAAAAAACAGGTGACATACTTTTTTAACCCGTGTGGTTAGGTCCTGAATGAAGAGTTTACGGAGGTTGTGCAGAGTCTGCAGCTCTTTGGCCTGAGGAAGAAGAAAGAAATCATTTATTATGGTTGAGACACAACTGATACAGTTCAAGCCTCCCTAAAGGTAATAATTCTTTTTCTTACAAAAATCCACCACATTGCCAGTGCCAGGAAAGTTAAAAACAAATGTTATAGTGTTTTAGACACTGCCTTGTCTGGTTTCACAGCTGCAAATTCCTAACTTTGAAGGGGGTTTTTTGGTCTTGACAGTTAGAGAAAATGTCTTGACCAAATATGGAGGCAAAGTGCACACAAACAGAAACATAGTGTAAAATTCCTCACTAAAACACTGTAAGCTGTCTTCCCCTCTCGCCCTTTGTTTACAGTTTTGACTTTTCCTACATTTCTTATCAATGATATGAGTTAAGATGTTTGAAAGTCAACAGAGAAGCTTGAACCAGTTAGCCCATGTGGGGAAAAGCATGCTAAGTTAGCTTAGCTGTGAATTCAATGTCAATTTGAGACTACTAACTTAATTTGACATGACTTCCAAGTTATGAAAGAGCTACACAAAGGCATTTGGTGTCATGTATTTGCATTCTTCTGTAATGATATTTAATTGAAGTTACCTAAATGTTTGTAGCATGTGCTCCCATCCTTGCTACCGCAAAGCCAAGGTGAAAGGTCAGACTGTCAAACAGGAGGTGGGTGAATCCAATTTGATTTATAGAAGGGGGAACCCGGATTGGAGTAAAAGTTATTTAGTCTCCTCCATCACCATCAAACTCAAATTCTCCGCGTTCCCAAACTTCCCTCTAACGGCCTGAACCATTTGGTCAGACCTTTGACTGCTATATCTGCGCTATATAGGGTGCATTGGGTGTTGGACTTCAAAATTGCTCTGCTCTCATACTATGACATTTTTATGCCTTACTATACCCAGGCATTCTAATACTCTTATATACTATGACATTTTATGAAATCCTATACTACAACATTTTTATGGCAATAGTAGTAGAATACAAGTTGTTAGACTCACCACTGTTTCCTCCAGCCCCTTCAGGTCTTCTCTGGCCTGTTCCCTCTCTTCATTCAGCAGCCTGGACAGAAAACAGATGTACTATAATAACATTGACAAAACATATTAAGCTGAGTGCCATCCAAATGTCAACTGGAACCTACATGAGTTTCTGCAGCTTTGTATCCTTCTCCTGCTCCTCAGCCTTCAGTTTCTCATAGTCTGACATGAGTCTCTCCTGCTCCAGTAACAAACCCTGGTTCAGACTGTGAGACAAACCGAAAATAAAACATTTTGACATTGTATATGTATCAATTATTTGGGTATTATTGATGTTTCCTCACTCTGTCAGTTCATCCAGCATCCTCTGTTTGTCTTCAATCTCATCTCTGAGGCGGCTGAGCTGCTTCTGATGAGTCTCCCTGTGGTTCTCCAGCTGCTCCTCCAGTGTTTTCTGGAGTGACAACAAAAAAACATTAGACACAATAATTTCCTGCTGTGAATAGTGACAGTCCTTTTAGTTCACCTTGATCTCCTCGCCCCCATCCAGTCTGCTGATGTCCTCCTTCTCCAGCCCCGACATCTCGTGTCTTTTCTCTAAGAAACACCAAAGACAACAATTTAGTTTGTACTGTTTGTGATGTGGCATGAATTTAAGATCTATCTAACAAAGTAAAACTAAGTGGATTTGACCCTGGATGTGTGCTGACCCTGAGCCTGCAGTTTTGCGAGCTCCTCAGTCAGAGCATCCTGATTCTCCTCCAGCTGCCTCTTCTTCTGCTCCATGTTCTGCATGTAGTCGGTCAGAGACTTGATCTTGGCCTGGTGCTGTGCACAGAGGAGACAATATAAACGCCACAACGCCTTTTTCAGTCATGGGGCACTGAAGTTTGAAAATACCTGCATAGCTGACCCAATTTTTATTTATCATAACTATGACTAGTGAGTTGTTATGATGATGGATGATGATGATATAGTTATAGTGATTATAACTATGGCCCACGGTGACAGTTACCTGGGAGATGAGTAGCTGACAGGACGCCAGCTCCTTTTCATTGGCCTGGATCTTCCGGTGGGCGTCGGCCTGAGCGCTCTCAAGCTGCTTGCTGCGGTTGACCAGTGACTTCACCTCGGACTTCATCTTGCTGATGTAGAGGCGAGCGACGGTGAACTCCTCCTCCACCGCCGAGCCGTTCCCCTTCGTCTCTGAAGACTGAGGGTGGAGGAACAGGTTAGGGTGTGCGTGTGGGATATGATGTGCTGTATTTAAGTGTGTGTGTGCTCATCCTCACCGCAGCAGTCTTGACGTCACTGGTGCCGATGATGGCGCCAATGTCGCTGAGATCTCGCAGCAGCTGATTGAGGACTTCAGAGGCTCTCTTCCTCTGCAGGCCATTTAGCTCCTGCAGCTGACTCAGCTCCCTCTGCACCGCCGAGAGCAACACCTGTCCACAACAGACACACGGGGACAACTCATTGACATAATGCATTGAAAACATTGTGAAATATATAGAGCACACATTTAACACAAAGCTGACCCACCGTCTTGTGGGTCAGCTCCTCCGTCAGCTGCAGGTTGGTCTGCTCTCGCTCCTCCACCTCCAGGCTCTTCCGGTCGTAGTTGACAGCCAGCTCCTCCAAGGCCTGCAGCACCTCCTTCACCTCCTCCTTAGCCAGCTCGTTCTCCGTCTGCAGCCGGCAGAGCTCTTCCTGGATCTTCTCGTAGTCGCGCCGCGTTGATGCCAGCAGCTGAGAGCATGCATAAAGGACAGGAAACATTAATATCCAACAAAATGAGTTCTTACGGTTTGATAAAACAGAAGGGACAAACCTCTTCCTGATCCAACATCTGCTCCTTGAGTTTCTCAGCCAGCTGACTGTGTTGGTTGATCTCATCATCCTGTAAAAATATATTCAATAAGAGTAAATTAAACCTTTATCCATTGTTGTTATTTCCCAACTGTTTCCAGTTATGAGCCCCCTGTTAATTTGTCACACTAGGGTTATATGTTGTTAATTTTATTCAGGCATCCTTTTGGTCAGCCCAGGTGCATTGGTTACTAACATTCGGGAGTTAGTGTACATGGGTTACCATAGTAACCAACGGGTTTCCCTTGTGTACAGAGAATGCGTTCGATGAAAGTTATTAATAGCTTGAAAAACCATTTGTTTATATGAGATAACTTTATATGTAGGTTCTGTTATGTTGCCTTGACTCTGTTCTGTTATTGACTCACTCTCGGTTGAGCTAATTAGCCGTGTTACATGTGTTACGTGTGTGTATGTGAGATGCTAATTAAGCTATTCTAGTAGCTATTTTGTTCAGTATAAAGCCTGGTGTCTTCAGTATTTAAATCTAATCTGTTAAATATTATTTCTGTTTTATTCTGTTTGCAGGAAACCATTCTCAGTTAAATTCACGTGTCACTGGATCATTCAATATGCTGTGCTACCAATCATCTAAACCTAAATAAAGATCAAAAAGCAAGAACTGTTCCCTGTGTCTGCCTTCACTTTCTGACCGGAGTTGCGTTAGTGGATAAAGTGGTCCTAGCATTACATTTCATTAACCCACAATCTTCAATAACCATAGTGATTTCAGAGAAATGTGGAGAAGGGTGAGGAGTCTCACTTTGTCATCCAGCTGCTTGTACAGGTTGGTGATGTCCTCCTCGTACTTGCTCCCCTCCTCGCCAGAAACTGAGACGCCTCCTCCGGCTGGCAGCAGGTTGTCAATGATGGGAGTGTTGTCGTACGGCTCAACGTTCTTCTGGTCTTTAGAGCTCAGCTGTTCCTCCTCAGGAACGTTCTCCCCTGTAGGTTACATGTGTTCATTTACTCATCCAGTAAAATCATATCATCATATTGTCTTAAAACAAAACTAACAGCGTGTGCACAGCCTGTTAGCAGCAGTGTGACTTCAGCAGATAAAGAACTTACGATGATTATTGATTTTTTTTTTTATTTATTTTTTTATTGAGGTTTGCTTCAATAGTGATGAGCGCCAACAGCAAATGAAAAGATGGAGAAGAGGACAGACTGAGAAGGGGATGTGCAGCTCCCAATAAATGGCTCGGCGTGAAGCCAGCAGCTGACTCATGTCAGAAACACTGCATCAGCATTACGTGCACGCGCGTGCATGCGTGTATGTGTACCTCCCTGTCACTACATTTTCATTTATAAAGAGCGTAGGCTTCAGAGGCTGCAGCTGAGCTAATTTGTTGCTAAGGAGCGTTATCAGCATCCTCAAGGGAATTACAAAATAAAAAACAACAGCCAGAGAGAGGTATGGAAACACATTAAGGGCAAAGAGGAAAAGGGAGAGAGCGACAGAGAGGCGGGGCTTCAGTGGTTACCATGCAACAGAGATGGAAAAAAGGCAGAGAGATGCTGTGCAGGAGATACTGCTCAGAGGAGAGACAACAGACAGAGTGTTTGAATATAATCGAACAACTCTCGCAAACATCCAGCTTTTGTCGGTAGAAGGAAAAGGTACAACGGGCTCTGATCAGCAGTGATGTAAACACAACACAACTGTAAACACACCTGCAACCTGGTAACCAGACACGGCAGTGCTTGGGCACCAACCCCAGAATAAGACCAGTTTGTACGGTGGCTAACAGCTCACTCTTTCTCCCCTGCGTCTGTGTGTGTGGTTTACCAGTTCGCCCTGTTTTTTATCTCACCGTTCCTCCAGCGGTTGAGCTCGGCCTCCAGCTTCTGGATGATGCCTTTCAGGCTCTTGTTCTTTTCCTTCTCCTTCTCATATTTCTTCTTCCACTCCTCGGCCGTCAGCTCCAGGTTCACACACACTGTGTTCTTGATGGTCTTGGCTCTAAACAGTCACGGACACAGAGCGGAGTTAAGTTTGTTGTTTAAGTCAACAGATTACTCAAGCACCACGCACGCACATACGTACACACACTGTTTTAATTAACTGCCCTGATTAATCCTCTCCTCTGTATCTCACTGACATCTCCTTCCTTCCGTTGTTGTACTGCAGAGCTAAACTGAGTGAAACACTTGTGAGGGTGGATTTAAATTATATAAATTCTGTATTAAAGGCCAAAGTCTTGGCTATGAAGCCCCAAATCAAGTGTTTTTCATGGTGCCAATATCACACATGTTAAATAAAGATTCCTCATTCTTTTTTATTGTTAACTGTATTTATTAGGAGAATATAATGAATATAATCTAAACATGTTCACTGGGTAATGCAGAGTGTATTGTGTGAGGCTGACATGTTGCTCTCTGTCAGAGGAAGTCCAGCCATCCAGATCTTTCCTCTAATGATGGAAATCTCATTTCAAACTGAAGCCCTCATTTCCTCTCCGTCTCTCAGGCAGATGGCTCATCAGTCAGTTCCCGTCACTGCTGCTGCTGAATGCTTTATTACATAAACAGTTTGAACTTAGACACTGTGTAGACAGTGGTCACACACTATCTCATTTTATCTTGCATCCACTGCCATCATCTCTGTCAGTGTCACTGTCTGAATGAACAACAGAGATGAAGAAACGATAGGAATAAACCAGGATGCACAGCGAGAAACTCAGAGCCATCTGGCTTCTAGCTCTGACGTCAGATGAGGACCATCACTCTCTCTCTCACACACACACACACACACACACACACACACACACACACACACTTTATTCAATACGCCACCCATCAGCTGGTCAGGGCTGAGGCACTGAATGTTAGGTGTCACATGTACCTCTGTCCAAACATGAGCGTGGACTTTGTCTCGGCTTCGTTGTAGATGGATGGCGAGCAGCAGATGATGATGGTGGTGCGACAGTTTCCTCCCAGGGAGTCCTGCAGGATTCGAGTCATCTTGCTGTCTCTGTATGGCACGTGGGTTTTCTGAAAAATCAAATTTATCATTAAGCGTTGCTTGGTGCCACGTTTCTTAAAATATGTGGAGACAGAATGATGATGAACTTACTGTTCCTTCGGCCAGTGCTGAGATGACGTTTCCCAGCGCAGACAGAGATTTGTTGATGTTCTTCGCCTCATCCAGCACTGCTCCCTCAGCTCCCGTCTTACTGACCTGTTCAAACAGACAATGTACAGCTTTTATAACAACATTTTTACTTCGTAAAACTCAACAACAGTAAGCACCTTTCACGAAACATTAACTCTGGCAGTGAGACTGACCTTCTCACTGCCAGCCAGGTCGACCAGGTAGAGCTTCCCTGACAGCTTCTTCTCCGTCTCAATGTTTTCCTGCTTGATGTTGATGAGGAAGATGCTGTGGCTGCGAGAACTGTGCTCATTCATGTCTAGAAAATGATTTAAAAACATTATTACAGATGGTCTACAGCAACTGCTAGCAGCTGCTCCATCCAATATTTGTTGCCATCCATGGAGCTAAGCTGCTAGTGTGGATGAAAATGGAGATAAAAACATTAAAATTATGTTAAAATACAGATGCAGGGATACGTACTGGTCACTGCCACATGCCGATTGGCTTTGCCCTCATCAATAACATCCATCACCTCCTCTGGACTGGACACAAAACGCTCAGTACAACCCTGAGAGAGAGAGAGAGAGAGAGAGAGAGAGAGAACAAAACAAGTGAGATATCATTGCTCTTTCTGCTACAAAAGGTAGCAAATGTAGAGTCACTACTTTATTTTTATCCCAAAGCAAACATTTAAGCTTTTCATTAGGTGTCAGGAAGAGAGTCTTGGTGTATTGTCTTATCTCATGTTCACCAACCTTGACGTAGGGCACTCTGTTTTTGTCTTCATGCACAGAGAGGTTCGTCTTCGACACTTAAAATAAACCAAAGAATGACTTTTAATAAAATTTATAATGCAAAATATTCGCACTAAATGTCACCTAAATTTGTCTTAAATGTTGCACACTCACCATCCAGCAGGTCTCTGATCTTGTCCAAGTAGATTTCAAAATAGGAGACCTGCACAGAGAAACACATCAGTATCTTACTCCACACCTTGAAGCCCAAATAATTATTTTACAACATCAGCTATCTGAATCTTTGCACTAGGACTGGTTTCTTGTGAAGTATGTGATTTAGATATTTAAATATGTTACATATATTATATCTAGATATGTTGTTAGATCATATTTTATGTCTGAGACAGTAATAGTTTGGTGGATAAATCACCTTCAATGCAAATTCAATAGCCGTGTGTGAGCCACAACTGGGACTCTCATCATTACATAATTATTTTTTTAGCCTTAACTTTCATTCTGAGCTTATGAGAATTGATAAGTTTGTGCTGTGACAAACATATTTGTCTACCTTGATGTGAAACTCCAGGTTCTCGTCCATGGAGTAGATGTGGTCAAAGATGTCGTGGGCGATGCGAGGGATGATTCCCATCAGCTGGGGGTCGTGCAGTTTGCCCTGAGCACAACGGTGGAGATTGACGTTTTAATACAAAATGTACGTTTCCAAACAACCAAACTGACAGTGAAGTGAAGGTTCTTCATCACAGATCACATCAGAGAATTAAACAGAGGCTTTCGGCTGCTGTCTCGGTGGATTAGTCTACGAGCTGAAGTAATTTGCACTCATGATGCTGATCTCCTCTGAGAGTCAGTCGGTGCCAAAACTCAATTTTTTCTACGTTATCTGTAAATTTCTCCACAGACACAGTGAATTTGGACGTCAGTGCCTTGCTGAAAGGCTTTGCTGTTGGCAGGAATCAAACCCTCCTGGTACAGGACAATCTCTGATATCAGGCTTTTGATTCCTGTTTGATTCCTTCCTGTAAGACCTTGTATGGATTTAGTGTTTGGGGTAAGTCTGTTACACAATGGCTGCTGTGCTATAATCTTCTGACTGGAGACAGAAGCTTAAATAAAAGTCACTGCTGCGCTGTACTCTAGGATTGATCGAATGGTTGATTGATTGACAGTAAATATACAAAAAGTGGAGGAATTGAGGGCTTCTATATCAGTCATCTTAACATCTGGCTTGAGATATTTCTGATAACTGACTTCTGTGTTTTTGAAATACTGTACTGGACCAGATGAGTTTCTCACCTCCATGGTGTGTGTCTTCCCCGAGGACGTCTGTCCGTAGGCAAAGATGGTCCCGTTGTAGCCGCCCAGCACATCTGCAATGACACAGAAACATAAATATGGAAAATTACACACATATTGGTAATGCTATTACTTCTGTTACTGCTATTTTTACTTTAACACAGCTGCTACTAATAAAACATCTTCTTTTCAACATGGCTACACAAAGAGCTTCATGTAGAAATGATCATTTAAGATCAGAAACATAGTAAATAACATAAACTAAACATGTATGGATTTTTTTAAAGTGACTATGACTGATACAACTAATGCCAAGTGCTTATAGTCAGTGTAAAATGCCATTTCTACAGCTCCATTATAAAATAAGAATAAAAAGAGAGTTGAGGATAAAAGATGGAGGACAGATTAAGTCTGTGTGCTGATATACAGTAGATTAACGTTACATAACAACGATTCCTCCATCTCCCTCCAGCAGGTTTAAACCTTCATACCGTACCTTTAACTATCTGTTTGGCACACTGGTCGTACACTTGTTCCTGTGCCGTGTTTGGAGGCAGCACGCGGTCGAAAACGTAGGGTTTACCCTGTTTCAGACCAACAGACATACACATTAATAACAACAGGGAGATGACAGTGGATCACAATACAACTGACAACAGCATGGCAAATGGTTGCATATAAATATTAATGTATTTTAGTTAATATTCCACCACTGTGCACAGAATCCTGAGCTGCAAACACTCCAATAACTTCCAGGATCTGTCAGTCTGGCCATCCATCACTCCCCCTGCCCATGTCCAACTACAGACTCTTTGTCTCAGGGGTGGAAGCATCGCTGCTGTGAAAAGCAGCTCTCAGCACTTGGAAGCAGCAGCAGTGCTCTCGCTCTCTCTGAACACCCAAAACGAAGCAGAGAAACCACTGACACCGACAGTATCAGAGCGCACGGCCTCAGTAATGTGTTTCTGCGGTGTGATTGATGGCACAAGGCGGTGACGCGCAGTTTGTCCTGGCAGAGCAGGTACAAGACAAACAACAAACTTATAGGCTCTACAGGGGCAGAAAACACAGTTTTCAGGCTGGGCATTTAGAGAAATAACACTCCATAAGATTCAAGCAATAACCAATGGAGTGTTTTCTGTCCTCTTGTTTTAACTTCTGATATTTGAGGTTGGAGATTAAAATGACTTTGCAATAAATCATCTAAACCTTCTGACCCAAATATGAAATTGTCTATGTTGTCTTCACCCACCTGGAATTCCATGGAGTAGAAAACAAACAAACCAAAACCAAATCTCAGGCCTCTCAGGAGTATATAATATGTATGTGTCCTTGAGTGCCAAGAAAGGCGCCTTTAAATAAAATGTATTATTATTATTATTATGTGTATGGTTTCACACTGTGGTTAAGCACAGTATTGATGTAACCCTCCCTAACTTCCTGTGGCCTCCTGAATCAGCACTTTTATAATGGTGAGTCAGTGTGACCTTTGACTCCTCCAAATTATTACGGCATTTGTGATTGAGAAAAATCAAAGCGTTTTCCTCTGCAGCAAAACTCTGTGGATCAGTTTTAATATAGCTATAAAGCTTTGAACTGAAGCCATGACTGCTTAAAAAGGCTGTAGAAAAAGATTGTTTTCTCTGTTTCCCACATGTTTGATTTTGTTTGTGTGGTTACATTTAAAGTTCTATTTTCAAAACTGTTTTTTTTTTAATGCATCACAGCATAGAATCACTAAAATCCTTTATGATCTGTGTATCTCCTGTTCCACTTAAACACAACAATTTCGCTCTTTGATAAATAAGATTTGGATGCAAACACATAAAATATCAGTTTTATATGATTAAACTATTTGAATTATAGATTTAAATGCTGCAGCAAGGAGCTATGAGTCTGTTGAGTACTAGAATAGTCCCAGTTGTGTCGACAATGAGTCAGTGTTTGTGCCCACTGCTGCAGTGAGTCCAAAGACAACACAGCCTGAGGTTCTTATTGTTTGAATACGTTGATGAAATATTATTAGTAACAGTCTGTCATGCTCTATTTTCAGTAGAACATGTTTTGACATGAGGCATTTGGCTGTTTTAAAAAGTACATTTGCATCAAATACAGTACATAGAGGCAGCTTTGAAGTTTGAGCTGACACAAGAGCACTACAAATTGCTACAGTTTAGAGTTTATGTGGAGAACCTTCACACACTATATCGCTGTGATATATGATATAATTGGTATAATACTATAATATTCTTCTAAAGCATCACAGGCATATTGCGCACTTGGCATCCCCAGCCTGCCTGCAGGGCTCCAGGAGACTTTCTTCCCCCAGCACACTGCAGTGTTTACACACAAATCACTACCACCACCATCATCATCATCATCATCATCATCACAACATCAGTGAGAGGCACACTCACCGTTATAACCACGGTGTCGTCGTCTTTGAATTTGGGGATGTATTTGTCTCCTCTGTTGATCTCGGCCTCGTTCAGAGGCCTGAAGCGGCACATCACTCTCACCCCGCACTCCGCTGCATCCACCATGGCTGCTGCTGCTGCTGGCACTGTTTACACTGCCTCTCCAAATAATGCGGGTACACACACAAACAAACAAGCAAACACACACACACACACACACACACACACAAACAAACAGGCTTGAAAAGAGGCGAGGATCAGTCTGTCTCACGCAGGGTGGTGCCTAAAGTGAGGTTCAGGGACCTTCAGCGGGGCCTTGAGAATTGTCCCTGCGTCCCGGGTCAACTGAGAGTTCACAATTTACTAAAACAGGGTCTCAGATCATTATTAGCAAACAAACCGTTTCCCGATGGTAAAACGTAGGGTTTACGGGAACCCGCACCGCGTGAGAGTTTAGAAACCTCCGACGTGCAACGCGCCCTTCATCCCAGCCGACTGTCTCCGGGCTTCCTCAGCTGCGCCATGGCCAAACCGGATCAACTGCAGCGCTGCGAGGAGCTAACACACCACTGTACAAGGCCTCCCTCCCTGTGCGGCGGTGACACTCAACAATCGCGTGGACAGCGGACTGAGTTGTATTTGTGCTCCTTAACGGCAGGGCACAGTCAGGGTTTGCTGCCCGGTTTGCAGAGGGAGAGCCCGGAAAGGATGCGCAGAGTCAGCCGCATCGTCCTGACTTGCAAAAGAAGCGCGCTCCCGGCACGATGCCGCGGCGCGCTTCCGCTCCTGCATCAGCACCACCACCATCACCGAGCTGTTTGTGAACGCGCACACAATTCAATTCAATGCCTTTGTTGTCATTACACAGTGTACAAAAACCTGCATCATCTTCTTAAGAAACCAGCAGCATGAGTGGATACAATTTGCTAACCTTTGCCAGCTGATGAGCACATGAATGCATCACTCACTGTGATTCATGACTCCCTTCATCATCTTCTGACGACCATACATGATTTAATTCAGATGTTATTCCTCGACATAATTTCATCTCTGCAAAGTTAGTTAAATAAAAAATAACGTATCTTCAGCGAATAAAAGCGACTAACACCACTTTTTTCTGTCAATATAAAAGTAAGTACATTTGCTTAAGTACTGTACTCATATATTATACTGTAGCGATCAGAGGGGGGAGTGTTCACTCTGATTGGAACAGTTTGAGCTGGTTAGCGCAAAGGCTCATGGGACTGTTAATGTTTGCAATGAAAGCCATGTTTTAGTGATGTTGTGTGCATGTTTGATTGTGTTATGTGAGTTTCCAGGTTATATGGCTTTGCATAGTGTTAAGTTTGATGTTAACTTTAATTATCAGTGTAGCCACCACGACTGAGTTTCCTGGTGTGTTTAATTACCTCTGGCCAGTATTCATGTATAGAGTGGTTGAGTCTGATGTTAGTAAATAGCACCTCCTGTAGTCGTGCGGTGTAAGGGACACAGGAGTTGTACAAAACAGAAATCTGTCTCAGTTTACCTTCTTCCACGTGAGCTCGCCACAATACTTTTTACCACACCAGTTACTTTTATCTGGCTGGTACTAGTTATTTGATTAAGATTTTACACGGAAAACATACAATAAGTTCATTCAGTTCAATACATTATAGAGAATAAGTGCACCGCCACCAATGTCATCAGCATTAAAAAGCTTTTTACACATTAATGCACCAGTGACCAACGATAATGACTAGCCAACTTTTAGCTCCAATACTACATACTACTGCATACATACTACATGAAAGTATGAATTCATTAACTCATCTATGACTTACCTAATCTATTCAGAGAGAGACAATGATAATACTATTGATAATGCTTATAGTTACACATGTGATTCACCTTGAACTTACTCAGCCATTCCTCAGATAAACTCACTGTTGCAACGTAGAGTTGTCTTCTACTGTCATCTTGTGGAAATGATTGGTATTGCAGGTTTCAACAAACGTATTCAAACTTTTTTATATTCAGTCTGGGATTCAAACCTGCAGCTTCAACTTTGTACACCCAACCCAAGTCACACCCTTGAACCTGTGCCTGTGGTTGTCATGGTTAATTTGAAGATTTTTACTGAACTACAGCAACAGGTGGAAATAACTTCTGGCAATGTGGCAACAACACTGTCAAGCTGTTTTGTTTTCATGTCAGTTTGGAGTCCTCAGGGGCTCCACCCAGTAGGCATGGCACAGGTGACAAGCAGGTTCAGCAACACTTCAGCAAAACCAGAATTGTGTTGCACCTCAAACCAAAGCCTGTTAAGACTGTAGAAGGAAGTTTCTGTTTCTTGTCTTTTATCAAAAGGATTCTTCCTTATGGCATTTTTTCCACTTACATTTAATGTGGACATGGACTGGAGTAAAAATGATGTAGAGTTTTTATCTACTACAGCCTGTTGAAGGTGGACAACAGACATTTTTTCAATGTTATGGAGCTCATATTTTGAGTGTTTTGTTACTCACATTGGAAATACTTGAGATCTGTGTTCACCGATGGAAATGGGGACCTCGGTTTTACCTGAAGTCAGGACTCAAAGAGGAGTTTTTTGCATGTTTCTGCTCCTCTTGCTCTGCTGCTTGGCTGGAAAATGTGAGCTTCAGAAATCAAAACCTTTATCGACAACCGACCTCCCCACTGTCAAACCTTTCCAAGATCAAAACAATGAACCACAGGCCTTCCCCGAAGAGGAGAGGGCCAGCCTCCCTGTGTTTACTATGGACTACCCTCGGATACAAGTCCCCTTTGAGTTTACATTATGGATACTGTTGGCCTCCTTTGCCAAAATTGGTATGTTTGGATGAACCACCATGTCTAGTTTTACATTTGTGCACAGAGTTTGTATCAGGATTTGCAACCAGAATAATTGCACAAACATTACTATGGGTGGCAGCAGCCTTCATTTTGCAGTAAGAGATTAGCACATGAGACCAGAGTCCAGTCTTTTCATTGTCTTCTCTCCAGGTTTCCACATTTACCACAAAATCACCATCTGGATCCCAGAATCCTGCCTCCTGATTACCATCGGCCTCATCGTCGGCGGCATCATGCACTCAGTTAAAGAGGAGCCCCCGGCTGTGCTCAGCTCCAATGTCTTCTTCCTCTACATGCTCCCACCCATCGTTCTCGACAGCGGCTACTTCATGCCCACAAGGCCGTTCTTCGAAAACGTTGGCACGGTGCTGTGGTACGCCGTGGTGGGAACTCTGTGGAACAGTATTGGCATCGGGCTTTCTCTGTTCGCCATCTGCCAGTTTGAGGCGTTTGGAGTTCAAGATATCAACCTGCAGGTCGGTGAAAGTCACAGGGACGACAGGGTGGTGTGTATCAGGTTAATCATAGGTTAAAAGTGTGACAGAGTAGGAAAGTGATTTCTGTTGATTGAAAGGTCAAAGGTGACATCAATGTGTATCTTGTAATGCACTGAATGTGATATTTACACATGTGGTTTTGATATTTTACTATAAAGTTGAACTTTTACTTTGCTATTATATAGTCTGGAATATTTTGAAGGAAGACTGTAAAAAACAAAACAATATCTACCTTGCAACTAACCATCTCATGTCTGTGGGCAAAGGTAAAACCTGAACATTGCACCCCAGCTTTGGAGCTAATATGGACAAAAAGTCCTTAAATCAAAATGTAAACATCCACTATTCAATGACAACTGGGCATACTACTGTAAATGTATGTAATGGTGGGATTGTTTTCTTAAATAATAGAGGACTTTCTCTAAATGTGAAGTGGTGGATTGAGTGTAAATCGGTGCCCAAACCAAACAGAAGAACTTTATTTGTTTTTTAACTCACTTCACTTTTCAGGAGAACTTGCTGTTTGCCTCCATCATCTCGGCTGTGGACCCAGTGGCTGCTCTGAATGTGTTTGAGGACATCGGAGTCAACGAGCAGATTTACATAGTCATATTTGGAGAGGGACTCTTCAATGATGCTGTCACTGTGGTGCGTACAGTACAGCCTACCTTATAATAAACACGGCTTATTGCTGAGGGATTTGATTTATTGGGCTGCAATTTCAGGCAAGTTTCTCTGCCTGTATTTGCTCACAGTTTGGCAAATGAGAACCATTAAAAATATGCCAGACTAGCTATTGCCTATTCCAGTCTGCAACATACTGATGGATGTATAGAGAACTGTCACTGGATTATCTTCATACTGAAGAAAACTTCAAAATGTGATGACTCTCAGGCAAGTTGTGGAGTTACAAAGTGCATTTTTCCATGCTTTTTAAGTGGGTTTATAGATTTTATACACGTGGCACATCAGAAATAATGATGTCCTGTCAAATTATAAGTCACACTGAATCTAAACAATGTGTTCAGATTGGGTTGAAAACCTCTAAAACAACCCCCCGCTGAGGTTTGATCTTTTTGTGGTGGGAAAGAGGCAAAAAGTTTCTTGTGACATGATCATTAATGCTGTATAAATGTTGGCAGCTAGTACCAGCAGCTAATGCCCAGAATGCGCCATTACATGAGTAAATTACAAATTTCTCACCACTGTGCATTTGTGAAAAAGCTTGCCATGCCTGGAGGGATGACACAGACTAGATCTCTGTGCCCCTGCAGTTTTGCCCTCAGTCTAGTTTGTCCAGTTCCCCATTGTTAAATGGGAATGTCAACCCGCCTTTGCTTTGGCTGAGTTTCGCTTGAAAGTTTCACTTCCTGCCACTAATTGGCTTCAGTTGCAAATTTTCTCCAAAGGACAAATGTGCTTAGAATATGTCAGTTTTACCAGTTGAACAACCCAAGTCAGGTTGACACATGATCATCAGCCTGACACAAAAATAAGTTGAACAGTTTTAACAATAGCTGTATCAGAGGAGATTCATCAGTGTTTTAGCTGTTTGACTTGCTTGACAGCAGCTACCTGCAATCTGCCGTTTACTGTCTGTGTTGGTGTTAAGAGTAAAAAATACACCCTACATCCAGCCTTGTTCTGGATGTGGTCTTATTTTTAATCTGATCTCAGGTGTCCTGTCTTTGTGTCTCGCTCTCCTCAGGTACTGTACAGCATGTTTTCCTTCTTAGCAGACCTGCCCATTGTTGAATCCACTGACGTGTTCCTTGGAGCTGCCCGGTTCTTCGTGGTGGCGGCCGGCGGTATCCTCTTTGGCCTTCTGTTTGGATTCGTGGCAGCGTTCACCACACGTTTCACCCACAACGTCCGTCAGATCGAGCCCCTCTTCGTCTTCATGTACAGCTACCTGGCGTACCTGGTGGCCGAGCTGTTTGCCATCTCCAGCGTCCTGGCGTAAGTGAAGGCCAAACCCAGATCGGTCCACACAGCTGAATGAGAAAACACAAGTGTTTGGAGAGTTAGAAGTTATAGAAATGCTGCAGGTTTAATGAGCAGAGGGTTGCTGGTTTCAAATACAAAATACAAATATATCAGGATTACGAATAAAAATGTGTTGCAGTTGCTACATTTTTTAATATTTGGAATATAGGAGTTTACAGAGGTTGCAGCGCTGAGAATACCTGCACAGATTCTCTAAATGCCACTGAAATGTGCTTTATTGCTTCCTTTCCTTTAGGCTTGGAAATATGGAGTTTACCAAAGAATAGTAGATAACCCTGCTCCGTCTGCATTAAGAAAGTTACAGTATATCTGTGCATACATACACAAACTATAAGGGCAATGTTCCCTGGCTTTTTGTGATGGCTATAGAACTGAATGTGGGCAACAGCTGCTCTTAGATGTGAATCTTTACCCTCCAGACTCTAAACATGTTTGTCTAAGGCCTGGTATTTATACAACTTGCACAAACTTGCTCCTCCACGTTTTCCACCCTCTGTGGACATGACACAAAGGGAGGGAGAGTTTTGTTTGACATGACATCAGGCAACGGATGCATGTGTCAAGTATTCAAATGATAGCATCGCCTAACATATGCATCATCATCAGGTTTTTTAAATAGTTTATTCAGTGTAAGAGGTGATGGAAGATACTCGACTCATTAAGAAACATTTTGAAACAACTCTAAGTAGCTAAATTTGAAGATACATGGGTATAAATGTTGTGCAGCTGGACTGATGGACAATGATGAATTAACCTCAGCCCTTACCTGCTAACTGCCACAGGAGGAGGCGTCTGTAGGAGGGCTACTACTTGGGTTTATGTGCAGGGTTAAATACAAACCTGTCCATTGCAAAAGCTCAGTCACACATTTGTTGTCTTTTCCCTCCCTGCAGCATTATCACATGTGCTATCACCATGAAGTACTACGTGGAGGAGAATGTGTCTCAGAGATCCTGCACCACCATTCGCCATGTGGTGAAGATGCTGGCAACCGTCTCCGAAACCCTCATCTTCTTCTTCCTGGGTGTTGTTACTATAACGACCGAACACGAGTGGAACTGGGCCTACATCCTGTTTACGCTGCTCTTTGCCTTCATCTGGAGAGGACTGGGTGAGAGAATCAGTTTATCGGGGAGATCATAACAAAGCTCTTCTGCAGTTTCCCGAGTTTATCAATCTTAAGTCTTTTTTCTTTCCTACAGGAATTCTGGTGTTGACACAGATCATCAACCCGTTCCGTACCATCCAGTTCAATTTCAAGGACCAGTTTGGACTCGCCTACGGAGGCCTACGAGGGGCAATCTGCTTCGCCCTGGTCTTCACCTTGCCCGATAACATCAACAGAAAGAATCTGTTTGTCACGGCTTCGATCGCAATGATTATATTCACTGTTTTCATACAGGTGGGCCATTTGTCACCCTGTACTTCCTGTTGTATATTGTGTGGAGAATTTAAAAGGCCTTTTTATATATGTATTTAAATATTTTCTATCGAATGAAACCCTCTACCGTTCTTGAAAGTCATACCTACCACCAATTACAATCGCATATATGATATATATAAATATAAATGAATATAAATGAATGAATTTCTCTTTTTTGTTTTTAAATGTTCTTCTTTCCAGGGCATCAGCATCCGTCCCATCGTAGAGTATTTAAACATCAGGAGGACCAACAAAGACCTGAACACCATCAATGTAGAGATCCACACCAGGGTAAGTATCAGCTGCAACAGATTTAGTTTTCTGTTCTTCACTGATTTCAACCCTTTTTTTTTTTTTTTTTTTACATCCCTGTGTTTGACTGTATTTTGTCCAGGTGATGGAGCATGTTGTCTGTGGTATTGAGGACCTGTGTGGCCAGTGGAGTCACTACTACTGGAAAGACAAGTAGGATTATCTGATTATCTATATTAACGTGATTCGATTGAAATTATAATACGTTCTTATGTTTCGTGCCATCTCTGCTCCTCTAATGTGAACCAGTGGGTCTCTTCCTGCAGATTTACACTCATTTGCTCATGAATTTAGATCAAGATAGAGAACACAAAGCTTGATATGCTAATAATCTTTATTCGTTTGTTTGTGCGTCAGGTTTAAGAAGTTCAACGATCGTGTTTTGAGGCGTATCCTGCTTCGAGACAACAGGGCTGAGTCCAGTATTGTGTCTCTGTATAAGAAACTGGAACTGCAGAACGCCATTGAAATACTGGACACACCTGTGGCAGACCTCAGTGCAGCGCCATCTATTGTCTCTCTGCAGTAAGTTGAACAGATTGAACGGTTTCAGCCTTATTTATTAATAAAAGACTTAGTTTCTCATTAAGTGGAAAATTAACAAAAACTCTGCATATAGATGGGGTTTCCTCCATAAAGTCAATAGTTTTAAATGTTAGTGAGTCTTGAATAAATGTTTTTCACTCAGATACTCTGCAACCTAATAGCTTCACAACCTGGCATCCCAAACGTTGTCGCATTAAATCAGCTTCTGTGTTGATACACAGGCAAAGTCTTTAAGTAAGACAACAGAAACTGGATCTGCTTGAGTTGAGTGCATCAGCTAAATGCACAAAACTTTGATACTAAATCTAATTTGGCTCCAGCTGATGATGCCGTTTTCCATACTAACTCCTAAGTCCATTAATGTCAATAGTAATAATAAAGCATTATACTTCGTAAGTGTCTAATTCACTGCTCATTGCTCCCGCCTGCAATCAGTGATGAGATGAAGGAGGCATCTCGACCGAAGAAGAAGTTCCTGGCTGCTGACGTGAGGAAAATGCACGACATCCTGTCAAATAACATGTACAAGATCCGACAAAAGGTAACGTCACTGCCACAACTGCAGAGAAATATCGAATATATTTTATATTCCACACAGTATTTTAACACTTAGGCTGTGTTTGTGTCATTTGCCTCTGTCCAAAAATGGGCAGTTTGCTTTTAAATGGTCTAAAACTAAAATTAAGTTTAATTTAACACCATTTCAACAACTTCTTTTCAACCTTCACGACTACAGGTTCAACACTTTTTCTCCTCTGGGAAATTTTCCTCTTCAGACATCTTTTACCTGAAACTGCATGTGTGTGTTAGTGTGTGTAACGCTTCTCACCGGCAGTCTGACCTTACATGGTCATTTCTGACCAAGACATCAAGTGACAGCAGTAGTGATAAATTTAATGAGCTAATACGCCTTAGGTTGAAAAATAATTATAAAGCCTTTGAGCAATCAAATGGAATAAAACATTTTGACAGTGGAAAAATTTTAACTAATCAAATTTACAGAACCATAACACCAGGGTTAAAATTAGTAAAAAAAAATAATTTCAATAATATTGAAAGTTAATTTGTGTTAGATTTAAGATAAAAGAGCAGTTAAAGTGAGGTTGTAAGAGTCATTAGCAGATTCAATAATTTATTTGAAAAATATTTTTGCAGTTTGAACTTTGTGAACATTGAGAACATTATTTTTACTATGGCTTCTATTAAACACTATTTTTTTCTGCAAAAAATCATCTGAACTTTTCCCAAACTTATAGGACTTACATTATTCTATATTTTTGTGATTGTCAACAAATCTCATGAAAAGACCAAAATCAACGATGTGTTTGATCCGTCTCTTGGTACTTTCTGACTTCTCTACTCTGTCTGTGGCCCTCAGCCTCATAGTAAAGATACACATTTTTAAAAATGGGTCATAAATATAAAGTTTCATCTTTAAAAAATGCTTTTTAATTTCCTAAAACAGCCGGACACTGTAGTTTCAGAAAATGTTCCAATAACAGGGGTAAATAGTGAATTAGTTGGGGACTACTTTCAGCTGTGGATTGATACACATTTGGTGCTCTAGTGAGTATTTCCAGAAGCAGGACAGTGTGTGTGTGTGGGACGGAGTCAAAATAAACTACAGTGTGTGTGTTCATGGTGATGAAAGAACATGTCACCCAGAGTAACAGTGTGACTCACTGATGTGTTGTTAATAGCTTTTGGAAACAATGGAGCTGTACGGCTCAGAGGAAAAAGATATATCAGGCTTGTTAATAGGATTAATTCATTATTTTGGTGGTTTCAAAAGCAGCAGTGAAGCTCAATTGTTCAATTCTCTCCAAATATCTCACAATGTTCTCCAGACGATGGCGTACACCAACAAGTACAGTCTGCCCGACGAAAGCCGAACCAGGGAGATTCTGATCCGCCGCCACGCGAGCATCAGACGCAGTCTCCGTCCTGGAAGTCTCCGTGAGATGGTGGGTTTTTATTTGGCGGACATTAAAAATATGTTGCCACCTTTTTTACCCCCCACCCTGCCTGACCTTCAGTCTTCCTCCTCTTCCAGCCAGCACTAAACATCCCCAAGTCTCAGAGGTACTACTCCCTGCAGGCCGGTGGAGATCTGGAGTCTGCCCTCAGAAGACGAAGTTTCGGTGAGTTCGTAGAAGTTTGATTTGTCTCACTAGATGAATAAATCACATAAAAGATGACTTCTGGTTGAACTATAATCAAATCCTGGTGTTATATTAGGTGGTAGTGAGTTGGATCGTCTCTCAGCTCGTCTCCAGTCC
>NW_019525403.1:214558-279938 GCF_002814215.2 Seriola lalandi dorsalis | reverse complement strand
CTGACGTGAGGAAAATGCACGACATCCTGTCAAATAACATGTACAAGATCCGACAAAAGGTAACGTCACTGCCACAACTGCAGAGAAATATCGAATATATTTTATATTCCACACAGTATTTTAACACTTAGGCTGTGTTTGTGTCATTTGCCTCTGTCCAAAAATGGGCAGTTTGCTTTTAAATGGTCTAAAACTAAAATTAAGTTTAATTTAACACCATTTCAACAACTTCTTTTCAACCTTCACGACTACAGGTTCAACACTTTTTCTCCTCTGGGAAATTTTCCTCTTCAGACATCTTTTACCTGAAACTGCATGTGTGTGTTAGTGTGTGTAACGCTTCTCACCGGCAGTCTGACCTTACATGGTCATTTCTGACCAAGACATCAAGTGACAGCAGTAGTGATAAATTTAATGAGCTAATACGCCTTAGGTTGAAAAATAATTATAAAGCCTTTGAGCAATCAAATGGAATAAAACATTTTGACAGTGGAAAAATTTTAACTAATCAAATTTACAGAACCATAACACCAGGGTTAAAATTAGTAAAAAAAAATAATTTCAATAATATTGAAAGTTAATTTGTGTTAGATTTAAGATAAAAGAGCAGTTAAAGTGAGGTTGTAAGAGTCATTAGCAGATTCAATAATTTATTTGAAAAATATTTTTGCAGTTTGAACTTTGTGAACATTGAGAACATTATTTTTACTATGGCTTCTATTAAACACTATTTTTTTCTGCAAAAAATCATCTGAACTTTTCCCAAACTTATAGGACTTACATTATTCTATATTTTTGTGATTGTCAACAAATCTCATGAAAAGACCAAAATCAACGATGTGTTTGATCCGTCTCTTGGTACTTTCTGACTTCTCTACTCTGTCTGTGGCCCTCAGCCTCATAGTAAAGATACACATTTTTAAAAATGGGTCATAAATATAAAGTTTCATCTTTAAAAAATGCTTTTTAATTTCCTAAAACAGCCGGACACTGTAGTTTCAGAAAATGTTCCAATAACAGGGGTAAATAGTGAATTAGTTGGGGACTACTTTCAGCTGTGGATTGATACACATTTGGTGCTCTAGTGAGTATTTCCAGAAGCAGGACAGTGTGTGTGTGTGGGACGGAGTCAAAATAAACTACAGTGTGTGTGTTCATGGTGATGAAAGAACATGTCACCCAGAGTAACAGTGTGACTCACTGATGTGTTGTTAATAGCTTTTGGAAACAATGGAGCTGTACGGCTCAGAGGAAAAAGATATATCAGGCTTGTTAATAGGATTAATTCATTATTTTGGTGGTTTCAAAAGCAGCAGTGAAGCTCAATTGTTCAATTCTCTCCAAATATCTCACAATGTTCTCCAGACGATGGCGTACACCAACAAGTACAGTCTGCCCGACGAAAGCCGAACCAGGGAGATTCTGATCCGCCGCCACGCGAGCATCAGACGCAGTCTCCGTCCTGGAAGTCTCCGTGAGATGGTGGGTTTTTATTTGGCGGACATTAAAAATATGTTGCCACCTTTTTTACCCCCCACCCTGCCTGACCTTCAGTCTTCCTCCTCTTCCAGCCAGCACTAAACATCCCCAAGTCTCAGAGGTACTACTCCCTGCAGGCCGGTGGAGATCTGGAGTCTGCCCTCAGAAGACGAAGTTTCGGTGAGTTCGTAGAAGTTTGATTTGTCTCACTAGATGAATAAATCACATAAAAGATGACTTCTGGTTGAACTATAATCAAATCCTGGTGTTATATTAGGTGGTAGTGAGTTGGATCGTCTCTCAGCTCGTCTCCAGTCCTCTGGTGTGTCGCCCCGCTCCTCGTCCCGCTCCTCGTCCAGCTCTCTGGTTCCTTTAAGGAGGTTGAACACCATCCAGGAGTCTGGGAGTGCAGGGGAGCAGCCAGCTGCCTCTCCCCGCCCACACTCTCCATCTCTTGGAGTACGCCCTTCGGACGAGAGGGGTCCTGGAAATCTTGGTGGTTCCAGCTTCAGAGTCAGGAGAGCACCAGCTCCCGCACCCAGCAGACCCAGCTCAGATTGGGCAGAAGGAGACGAAGACCCTGCCAACCCCGAACCTCCAGGGGGAGGGGTGGAACCAGTGCGACCTCCCCAGCTACCAGCACCTCGTGGCTGGGTACCTGAGAACCAGGATGCCAGAGAAAATGGGGCAGGAAATCCCCTACTTAGACACTCGTCACAGGGGTCTCGAGGCTCAGGGAGATCATGACGAACAGAGGACCGAGGGAAGGATTTTGAATCAGGTCGGCTGCTCCGGAGCACGAACAAGAGGCTCATTTACAAACTTGAACTTCAAAACGGAAGAGTTTAGTTGAAAAAGAAAAAAGACTCTTGATATTACCTGCCTGTTCTCTTAATTATGCTGGGGGGGGGGTTTTTAACTCATCTTTTCTAGATAAAATGTGGCTATTTTACTTTTAATTCAATGAACAGAGAGGTGGTAGTGTCCACATCCCACCCTCTGTTTAAGACAACAGGTGACAATCAGCAAAGGAAAATACCTTGGATTTTAGCTCCCAAAAAAGTTTGAAAAATGATCCCAGCAGGATTGAAATGTCTTTCAATCTAAAGAAAACTAATAGTACGTTTTTTTCCTGAACCAAGTTCTGGCTTTCTGCCTCCTGAAATCTTTCTGTTTGCAAAATCAAAACTGCAATCCTGTAATGCAACATGCAGGGCCCTCGTCTGCATGGTATGCAAGTGTTTTTGCACACACACACCCTTTTTTTATTTGTCAGTTTTTATAATTGTGCATCGGTTTATTTGTGTGTGCCAATAGAGGGCACAAATTGGAAGCCATGAAAGTCAATAGTTTAAATGACTGTAATATTTAAAGTGAGCATACACTACATTATGTACTGGTATGGTTTTAATGTGGCATGAGCACTGTATGAAAGTAAATACATTCATGCTGATGTTGCCTTTCCATCTGTGCAAACAAATACTCAACATTAGCTCCACATGATCCTTGTTGTCATCTTGTAAAAATAGCACATTTTCTGCACTAAGCCAGAAACAAAGGGATTAATGAGTGACTTCAGCTGTCATTCAAGCCCACGCAAGGCAGGCCTCTTGGTTACTTCCATACAGTCAGTGCAAGAATAATACATTTGCTAGAGAGAGAAAAAACTGTATTAATCGGGTTGTTATTGGTTATCTATATTTTACCACAACCCCCCCCCACCACCACCACCACCATCCAATGAAACAGATGGCAGCAACGTTGCCTCTGCAGTGTCGGCTAAAATTATCTGCGAGTTAAACGTGGAGTTTGAGCCAGTAACTCACACAAGTTCGGAGGAAATATAGTAAAGATTCTTTCTTTCTTTTTTTGCATGTTACACAACAAACCTCGTCTCATCATTGTAAGTCTAATTCTGATTTATTTAACCTTGAGTCTTACATCTAAAGATTTGAGGTAGCGACTTCCTTCTGGATATAGATCCACTTATATAACCAGATGACAAACGGACATGGAGTAATGTTACACTATTGAATTATACCATTTAACCAATGCATTTGAAAGCAGGCAGAGGACCCACAGGTATTATCAAACTCAAGGAAGACTGTTTAGTGCTCTATCTCCTCTCTGCTGTTGGCTTTAATGTCCTCTTTTATTAGTCCACCCGACTCCCTGACAGCCTTCCTCGCCCAGTGTCATCTTTCAACGTTTACGTCTTTATATCTGCCAGGCACAGAGAGCGAATGTTATAAAATATCAGTTTTTCTGCACAGTGCTTTCTGATAATGTCGTTTCTTAAAGGTCCTCCTCCGAAGAAACCTGATTCCTCTGGAAATTCAGCAAATAAAAAGGATGTGGAAAAGAAGCAGAGGCGTTCAAAGTCCCACTTAAAATTGCATTTTGGCAACAACTTGCTGCCTGTAACTTATCTGCTGACACACGGGAATGTATGTACAAAATCAAATTCTGCATGGTCGCAGCAGCAGAGGGCTGGAAATGTTCAAATAAAACGGCACCAAATTTACATCTTTTCTCATAACTTTGAGGCAGAAAAGATGCAGTTAATTTACAGTATTTAATTCTCTCTGCCTTTGGTAGAAATTATATTTCAAATCTCTGTTTGGAGTGACTGGGAGAAACATTTTGTGTTGGAAAGTCAATGAAAAGACTACAAAGAGACACAAGACAACTACAAAGATACACAAAAGGAGCAAATAGATAAAAACTGACAACAAAGCGACGTTAAACACTGACAAATGATACAGCTTGTCATTTATTTTGTGTCTGGCGTCCTATGGAGGAGGGGTGGGAGGGCTTTTACAGGTCTATGCCCATTCGTTCATATTAATCAAACATCAGCTCATATCAATAATTTTCTAAAAACCTGAGAAAAATGAAGCTTGATTTTTTAGGAAATACACGAAACAAAGTTCATTTGTATTAAAAACAGGTTGATGAGGAGATTTTGTGCTGTTGATTTGTTTTGCAACAAACACCACATAACTGTTACAAATGTGTTGGCATTTATTGTGAAAGTGTTTACATTAACTAACAAGGTGCATCATTAATTTCTCATGTCAGAACTGAGTATAAATCCTCCACACTGGCCTTCAGGCTCATTACACACCACGCTGTGTTTGTCTTGATTAGTTGAGGCTCCTCTAATTAAAGATGTTCCACTGTGATTAGTAACATTTCATCATTAACTGAAAATCACTACAGTATGAAATTGACTATTTTTCTAATGGGTAAAGAAAAAAATAACAAACTCATGATAAATGCACAAATTGTGTGAATTATAAATATGGTGAATATATGAAGATTAATCAGAGGAGAGAGCGTTAGACTTAGTTTAAATACCAACCTTCGATCACACACATATCCTTGTTAGACAATGAATGGTTTTTCTACATGTCACTTGTTTTTAAGTCACATTTTTAAAGGGTCACATATCCACTCATTCTCACCATTTGTCTTTCTTTGATTAAGAAGCAGAAAGTACGGTGGCCTCTTGGTTCAAAAGACTGTGCTGGAAATGAACCATTTCTTGTTTTATTTTCTTCATAGCATTCAGAAACGTTTATAGTGGAAAATCAATAAATATCTACTTTATTTTTTGGTCAGAAATGAAGAATTATAAGGCGCAGTTATGTAATTTAGTGATTACAGCAGCAGAACAGGCTTTTCTCACATCTATAATGTTGGAGAGAAATGTGGACATGATCATTACCACATTTACTGTGGTGTAAGTGTTCTACTGCAGCTAAACTGGCTTCATTTGAAAAAGACACTTGCACCATTAGATATCACAACTTAAATGACTGATTTAAACAATCCCCATAAAAATAAATGGCAGCAAACACACAATTTCCAAAACAAAACAGAAAACACTTGAAAGTTACGATTTGCCATGTGTTTTCATTGTTGGGTTGCTGAAGCAACCACTGCGATATAAGAGGGTTTTCCATCCTGCCAGAATTCTGGAGGGGAAAATCTCTTTGAAAGTTCGGGACATAAAAAAGAAACGCACTGCAACAAAAAAAAAACAATGTGTTAGCCGCCATCTTTAAACCTTCATCAGAATATCCCAAAAATCCCAACGGACTTCTGCATAGCTTTATCGTATCCACCCATAAAGAGCCTGAGCTGGAAGTTGACCTCCTGCGTGGACGCAGCACTTTATAACCTCTGAATGGAAATCCAATGGAAACTTGGCTGGTGGCAGTTTATAACGTTAAAAGCTGCACATGCTCAATTAGAGTGATCATATGCTGGACAATAAATATGATGAATGGCATGGAAAACAGCCAGCTCATCAAATATGCATCACGGACATACATTTTTAATGGGGACAACCGTTTACTGTAACGTACAACAACAAATCTGGGAAGAGGGAGGAAGATTTAACATGGACACGTACATATGGATATGAGGCTTAGTTACAACGACTTTCATCATAAATCTTTCACAAACTGATTGATGATCTGCACATGTGGAGTTTATACGCTAACAGACATCTAATGACTTTAAATAAATCTCATTAGTCCTTGGCGCCAAATTAAAGCAACATACTGTTTTGTAAGTGATACTAAATCCACTGCACCTTCTCTCTACTCTATAATTCTTAGCACAAGATCAATTTAATGGGCATTTTCTCATGGTCAATTTTCCACTTCCAGGTTCTACCATTAAAACATCAATAAATAACAGTAGGGCAACAAATGCTGGAGGAAATAAAGGAGTGTTGAACAGAACCTGCTTTTTGAGCATCGTCATGTTTAGTTACATTTCTTAAAACTTGAGTCAAGTTAAATTACATCAATTATGTCAGGCAATTGACTTAAAATATGTTCATGTAGCCTGATGTGCCCTTTAATTTTCACTTCTTCATTCAGTACCCATAAATTACCATAATTATGGTGGCCAGCTGTGATTGGCTGCTTGTGTTTGCTGCTAATTCCTGGAGACTGTGCATGGAAACACAATCTATTTGTTATATACGATTACATTACTTTAGTGTGTTCATACGTTTCTTTCCTTCTGCTTCTTCAGTCTCTACTCAGACTTTCACCTGGATTCTCCTCATCTAGTTGAAACAAACAGAACCAGGGGTCCAAGTTTCATCCTGTCAAAACACCTCTCATGCAAACACGAGACCACCCCTGTGAGATGCATTAAACACATCATTGGGATGCTTTAAATGTAAAAAGCTCAAAAAGCAAACATGCCTGCAATTTCTTTGCCTGGAGCAAATTTGCATTCTGATGAAGAAACGTCTTCGTATGTGGGAGGCACTGGCAAACATCCTGGTTTACGAACTGTCTGTCAGCTGCATGTGAAGCTGCACACACTCAGAGGGAAGAAGAGAAAAAAGAGAGAGAGGGGGAGGGACTGCGTTTAAATGTGGCGTTCGGACCATTTTCTGCAACAGAAAGAAACAAAGGAGGGAAAACATACTGTGTTTTTAAACGCGTCGCCTGAGGTGAAGCATTTCCAGCCTTCAGTTCTCAGCAGTGTCTGTTTCTGCTCGCAGGAAACTTCACAACTGAACAGCTGCGACTGACAGGAGATTTTATTTTGATACCCAGTGTTTCAGGTAAAGGAGCATTCAGTGAAAGTGAGGAGCAGAGATGAATCAAACTGCGTCCGTCTCCCATCAGATTGAGTGTCAGCCGGCCAAGGACAGCAAGGTAGGACTGATTTGTTTAATGCTGTGGTTTGTTTGTCATCACCGACAGGATGTAAACCGCTGATCTGCCAAACTTTATCTCAGCTGTCACACTCTCTTTGATCCAGACTGATCATCTTCATATCCATGAGCGGCAGCTGCCTCACAAATCTGCTGCAAACGGTGGATATTTTGTTTTTTATCTGCATGATAAACACAGGAATGTAATTTTTCTCCTTCACTTCTTTTTGTTATCACCTTTTAATTATCTTTAGAGAGGCAGGACCATGTTTAATTCATTACATTTAAAGTTTTCTTGTGTGATTGATTGAAAATCATCCTTTTCTAAAATACTGAATAAATACTGGTTCGTCATGTCAGTTTTTTTCAGGATGTCATTATGTTGGTGTTGTGAAGACAGTAACTCAAGAACGCAGTAGAAACTTCCTCCTTAATCACCCATGTGTAGCAGATCTGATCAGAGTTTGACGCGCCTTGCTGCATAAATGTGGATATTGATAATGGGTTTTTAGAAACTTCTAAGATTCTTGTTTTTCACGGTATCTGCAGATTGTGTAACAGTGAGGATGTTTTGTTTTGTTATGTTAGCAATCTGTCGCAGGGAAAACAAGCAGCCGAGGATGAGGACTGCCACTCTTTGAGAAATCTGTGTGTCTCCATCAGCATCCGCAGCTTCTTCTTGTTGTATCTCAAGAGGCAGCAGCAAATTTATGAAGCAGCTAAAACCAGGTGACACATGAGGCTGGATCACTGAGCTTTTGATTTATGACACAATTAAAACCACTCAGGCTAAATAATGCAAATGAAAAGGGGAAAAAAGTCAAGCTACAGAAAAAAAAAAGAATCTGTTGGAGAAACAACATGAGCAACGTTACTTGTCATGTATCTAAGGAACTACTTCTTTCTGTGCATGTGGCTGCCACTGTTATCGAAGCTCCCTCCTGCCAGATTACCCCCTGTCCTGCTGCTGTGGGGCTACAGCAGCACAGGATTGTACGGGATTATACTGTGGCTGTTCGTCTCGCTGTCTGAGGGATCTGCTCGCAGCTCAGAACCGCTTTGCATAAACTGCGAGCAGTAATGAAGCTCTTTAATGTTGGAGCAGGAGATGCAGACATCTGCTAAACTTTTACTTTTAAACCTTATGGAGCTTCATTCTAGCCTATAAACGCTCTCTCTTTTAATGAGTGTGGAAATTTCTTTATAGAATCAATGGATAAAAACACAAAAAAAAAGAAATGACAGGAGGCAAACATGACCTCAGCAAAATGGTCATAAAATCAGTAGTCCGAATTAGTTTAGAAAGTGATTTTGAGGTTTTGTCCAGGTATGATTTTTCATGGTTCAGATGTCATCATACAGTAAAACCTACAAAGTATGGACGGTGTCAAATGAGCAAACTATATTTGCTGATAAAAGCTGTGAGATGCGGAGAAAGCTGTGGAAATAGCCAGGAAGTGGAAAATGATTTAGTCAAACTGCTGAGGTCGAGGTCAACAGCAGTCCACACTTAGTACCTCGTCTTTCAAGCTGTCTCACGGTTACTTTGTACGTTCCCCTAGAATGGATATAAAGGTTTCCGTACAGGATGTGTTGGGCCGTCTGCCCACACACGACCTGCCGTGATGAAAAGCAACTGAGGGGAATTCGCCGCCTGTGAGACAGAGGCCTTAGCAGAGCGGCTGTGGTCACCCTCGATTCATAATCTATAACAAAACAGCCGCCAGACGTCTTTACAGCACGTCAGTCACCTCACTCTGTGTGCAGTCTCAAATCAAAGCTGCGCCGGAGGCGTGAAATCTAAACATAGTCACTGCCAAAGCAGAAATCATAGATATAAACATTAACCATGCAGCAGTATGTGCTGGTAACATCTTTCCTCACTGTCAAGCTCTTCTTATTTAGAACAGTGGCATGTTAGGGCTTATTGTGCTCAGTTCAACCAGTGACTCTCGTTCCTCTGTTTCCTGTGTGTTGATTGGTCAGTATTTCTAAACGTGGCATCTGTAACTTTGTTAGATGGCAGCTGTTTGTACATGCCAGCAGTTTTCTGTGTGGCTGTCTTCATTATCTGCCATGCATCAGCTCGATAACAGCACTGCTCCGATTGTGGTCTGACCTGACTCGGCTTCCAGCTGTTTTTTGAAAACTTCCTCTGGCCTCGTTAACTCTCAACATGATCCACGATAAGCAAAGTTTTTGGATACCCCTTCTAATATGCATCAGCCAAGTCCAGTTCCAGCTGCTTCCACAGGGTCCAGTTGGATTGTTTTCATGACCAGGTCAATGATGAATGGGAACAAGAGTGGTGACAGAGATTTTGATTAAAAAACCATCAGTTTCGCTCAATAAAATGTCAGGAAATAGTGAAAAATGTCTGTTACATTTTTACCACAGCAGAGGGCAATGTCTGTAAAAGTCTTCTTTTGTCCGACCAACAGCCGTAAATATTCTATTTACGATGATATAAAACAGAAAACTATAGAAAAGTAGCAAATTCTCTTTTGAGAAGCAGGAAACCAGTAAATATCTATCTAATTTTCTAACATTGTTGACCTTTTATTTTCAGGCCTGGTCTCTTATCATGTGATTCGTTGATATTATACACACCTTCCCCAGCAGTGGCAGCACTTTCTTCTGTATTTTTTGAATTAAAATAATCATATTTGAACTACTTTCCTTTAATATGTGCAGATGGAGGCAGGACGAACGTGAATCTGACATGCTGGAGGATTTTATATGAAACATGAGATTATAAATGTAGTTTAACTGTGGGCCTGATTCACTGTTATGTGCAGCTGGTTAGTTCTGGATTCTGCTCTGAGAGCAGTTGGTAAATTGGACTTTATTAATGAGGTACACAAAAATCCCTGTTTAAAATTATGCATATGTATTATGTTGTCGTAGAACAAAATGTAAACAGTGGCTCATTTTACTTTAATTTAGTTTTTATTCTGTTTTTTCACTTCCTCTCCATCTCTTCACTTTCAGTTGCTGGCTGTTGCTAAGTAACATGTTAATCTAGGACATTTTTATCATATATAAATCAGTCAAATCCCATTTGCACAGGGTCAGGAGAGTGGGAGGGTGTTCATGCACTAGAGTTTAGAGTGAGTCAGTTGTAGCAGCGCCGAGCATCACTTTAAAATCGGTTGACATCGAGGAGTATGCTTGCTGTTTATTTATCCACCTTGTACGTAATTGAAGATATCCAAATGTTTTCATGAATCTGTCCTTGAACTCAAAGGCTGAGTCTTATCACAGCAGGTAGATTTTGTTTTGTAGGGATTCACAGATCTGCCAGAAGAAGATTTAGGCACGAGCCCTGCATCAGCCACCTGCTGAAGTAAAGACCAGTTTTACCAGTTTTAATTACGGTTCCATCCATTTAGAGGGATTTTATACGTTACTGAGCCACATTAATATTGTGCTACTAAACTCTGTGCCTCTAATTTCTCCACACAAATAGCTCAGCTCTGTAGCTTTGTGAAAGCAGTTTTTGTGTGAACTGAAGCAGCACATTTAAAGCATCTGTTGAGGAAGTTGATCTGCATAAAGCAGAGAGTCCGAACCGGAGGGTCAGGACCCCTTAAGTGGGTCACAAGATAATTCAGAGGAGTCACGAGATGATTAATACATTTTTGGTTATTGTTTTGTAAAACACAAGAAAGTTGAGGGATTTACTGCTGAAATTCCCTCTTTAAAAAAACAGAGATTTTTGAGATAAGGAAGTGGCAAATGGGCACTAGGTTTTCATCAAAATGTGGCACAAAAAAAGATGAATAAAAATGCATTTTTATCTACAAATGTCACATGAATATTCGGAGTTGAGGGCTCCTGATTGTCCAGTGGGGTTCTATTAAACCATATCAGAGGGAGAAGAAACTGCAAGGGCATGTTAAAGCACCAGCCAAATCCAAAATGCTGAAAATACCACTCTCTCCCAAAACTTTCCCTTTATGTTCCAAACATAACATGTACAAGATTGCCACAGAGTTTAACCAGCTTGAGCAGTTCCCAATCACACTTAAAATCACTGAATATTAACATTAGCCCGGTGCCGTCACTGCCATCTGTTACCGTGGAGATGGATGCGCTCATTAGCATGTGAGAGGTGGAGGAAGGTGACAAATCCTGTCCTAATTATCACTGTGTTTACTGCGCTCGTGCTCATAAACCTGTCATTAGCATGTTGACCCTTGAGCAGTGATATGCATCAGTAGCCAATTCTAACGTCTCCCACTCACTCAGTAAAGCTGCTGCAGCGAAAGAATACAATCGTGTGCACGCTGAACGCTTTAGTGCGCTATGCCACTTAATGAAGGTGAAAAGCAACACTTTGAGTTCCTGCTGCCTGAACCAATTCACACAAACAAGATTTGTTGTTTAGAAATCCGAAACGCAGAGCTGAGCTGTTTTGCACAGCCTACACTGTTATCTGGAAGCCAGGCTGTGTGAGAGATGAAGAGCCACACTGCCAAGTTTCCCGACTAACTAACACACAAGAGTGCTGTCATTTCAAACTGAGGCTGAGTGACAGAGAAGAAAACAAAACTATGTCAGTACCTGAACGTAGCATTCACTGTGGCGTGCTAACATTTACACTATTATTCTAAGGTCTCACACTGCTTGTACTAATACTGCAACAGGCATTACTGCATGACAACAGCTGCTAGAGTGGATTCAGACAATAAAACATTTTAAAGGTCCTTTAGTATAAAGGTAGATGTCCGTGTCTTCTTTGATTATAAAGAGTCTATGTTCTATATAAAGCTCCAGAGAGAAGCCTGAGAGATGAGATGTAAAACTACAATGAGATTTTTGGTCCTTAAAACCACAAATATATCTTCTTACGGATCAATACTTCAAACAAAACACAGGAAAAGTGTCAAGTATGGGACCTTTAATCAATTATACTACTCTTAGAATCCATATAAGCCACTTCTATTCCAACAGCTATTTTGTTGTAGCTATAACTACCACAAACAGTACTGCAATTGACATTTCCACTCCTACTGTTACTATATTAGCACTATTACTATGAATCTGCAGCTTTTGGCCCCCTCGGGGACTGAATAACAGACACAAAGTGACTGCATGTATTTGGTGCCTACAGTAGTTAGTGTATGAAATGAATGCAAGTCTATTTTTTGTCACTAGAGGACAGCCTTACACAAGCCACGGAAAAGCAATAAAGTAGCTGTCTCCCTCTTAATAATCCCAATGCTTTTATATCATTCATTATTGTGATTTCATCTCAATTCTATTTGATGTTATTCACATTAAATTTATGCCACAGACGGATGCCAATAAGCAGGCTAGTGTGAGTTTACCCATCAAATCCATGGATCCTTCAAACCCCTAAAAATAAACAATAAACCAAAAAATAAAGCTTTGAATTTTAAACCTACTGCATGCAATTCACCCGTATTCATCCCAGTAACATGTAAGATCAAATCACGTCAATGTAAGAGCTGTTTTTTTTTCTTTTTAAATCAGAAATGCTCTTGTCTTTGTTGCACATGCTGGCGTTCACTTTGCAGTGTTTTATTTTTGGGTCAGTGAGTCACACTGTGGCTCATATGGCACAGAGGAATAACGTAAGGTTAGACTGCTCTGAAATGGAACCGCCCAAGGTCACTGTTACGTTGAAGGCAGCAGGCCACAGGCTACACACACGCCTGAACAAGGAGAACCACTGTATTTCTCTTCAGTGAGATACAGCTGCTAAAGCCTTCAGCAAAACACCAGGTCTGGAGATGGGGCGATGTGTGCATAGCAAATTCAAGGGTAAAAGCTAACAAGAAAGTCTCCTGCTATTATTTACACATGTCCACATCTGAGCTGCCTTCCCTAATGTCGGAGGGGGAACTAATTTGTCCTGCTTTTTTTCTGATATAGCTTCATTTTTACAGCAGAAACCAGAGAGTGTATCAATCTTATTATCTAATTCTTGGCAGGAAACAAATAAGTGTTTGACCTTTAACCTTTGTTTTAATTTTTGTATGTTTTTCTCCAGTTATTACCAACATGTTAAGCAGGTGAAAGAACTGTAGCCAAGACAAATTAATAATAAAGAGTTATCTTTGCTCCAGGGCTTTAATTCAGACAGTTTTTCACTATGCGACAGTCAGCGTCAGTCAAACACTGGGTCCCCTCCAGCACAGCAGCACCTACTATAATTTCTATAATCTGTCTAAGCAGGTTGAGTTAACTTTGAACTCCTGCTGTGCGGCAGAGACAACATTGCTGTTAGAATCCCTCCCTCCACACTGAAACCCCTCGAGGCTTTTCCTTGCTGTCTGTCAACCTTCATGCTTCTCGCTGATGCCTTGATTTATGGGTGTCATAAAATGTGCAACTTTTAATCTTCTTACTGACAAATTCAAGGCTCATGCAGTGTCCCGTTAAATTCTGTTTCTGGATCTACTTTGTCTTTTGTGTCTTGATACTTGGACAGATGGACAAACATAGATGACTAGACATCATGTCCAGATATTTCCTGACACTACTATCAACAGGAAATGGCAAACTCCGGTGGCAGAAGGCTTCCCTATTGATCCTCTATGATGCTTCAGTGCATTGCCTTCACAGCACATAGGTTTTTTTTAGCATGTAATACCTGCACAGATTCAGCACAGAGACACAGCCTTGTGGAGGTTGTATATGCACAACTGAAGCAGACTAACACAAGACACAAAGAGGTAAAGTTAGACTGTGTAAATTAAAGGATTATTCTGGTCTCTTTAAACTCTTCTCTGCGTAGTTTAGCTTTGCCCATCGTTACTTATTATAAAACTAGCTACAAAGATGTCCGAAACAAACAAAGTGGTTTAGATAATCTGGTTAGACCGCTGGCCTGTTTACAAGCTCTAAATGGTAAGTGGACTGCACTTATAGAGCTTTTCTCGTCCCATCGACCACTCAAGGCGCTCTACAATACCTGCCACACTCACCCATTCCCTCACACACACGTACGCTGATGGAACAGCAATCACTGGCAGCTTGAGGTTCAGTATCCTATCATCTTTGTCGTAACGTTGTATTGTATTGTGTTCCCAGATCTCAGCAGTTACTTTGGTGAGCTGAATGTTATTATAATGAATACAAATTAAGGCTGAATGGCCATGACAATAAGACACAGGTTGTAATAAACATTTTTATCATGCATTAAAATAACAAATGTGACTTATAACAACTCGTTTTTGTTGGTGTAATGATCGCTGAAATAGTAAATCCCCTCTTGTTTTTAATGCAGCACTTTTAGTGTGCTGTAAATCTAGTTAGAGTTTATGCACATAATTGATGAAATGTCTTTTTGAATGAATGCTGGGGTCTAATGTCACCCACGTTAAGAAATAGAGAAGTGATTGTTTGTATGTCTTAGGTAAGGTAAGAAAAGAATTTGTAAAATCAATATCTTTTGACTTTTTCCTTGAGGCGTCTTAGAAACCCAGGTTAGCTAGACTGTCCTTTTAACACAGAAATCAATTCAGCTCGTCGGGCCCCGGTGTCACCACCAGACAAATTCCCCCCGACACAGAATTAGATTATCAGTCTAATGATGCCAAGTGAAACTGGGTTGACTGATTTCACTTATGAATGACACCATTTTTTATGTGGTAGCCTAAAATCAGAACAGGGGGTTTTTGTGTGTGTGTGTGTGTGTGTGTGTGTGTGTGTGTGTGTGTGTGTGTGTGTGTGTGTGTGTGTGTATGAGTGTGTGCCAGACGTCTGTTTACTCTGAAGAGAGAAGTCAGACAGACGCTGGTGGCAAGAGAAGGAGAGCAGTCTATCTTTTACTTGCTTATTGTTGTATTTTCACTCCATTGCATCGCAGAACAAATGCATTTTTAATGTTTCGGACAACGCTGCCCTCTTATGAGTTTGTGAAACAGTTGGATTTGGAGGAGTTATCGTTGCTCCAACTTTGATGCTTCACAGTTCAGTGTTTTGACTGGAGAGACGTCAACATGATGGACCCAGAGCTCAGGTTCCTGGAGGTGAGGTGTCAATATGCTCTTTTTTACAGAAACTACAACACTGCGGTTCTTAAGGAAGGTGCTGACTGAGTGTTATTACATGTGGGCCTTCAGAATTGGCTAAATATTTAAAACATAAAGATCCTAAAGTTTCCTTCATAGCTGGAAAATCAATATTTTCGTGATAAATAGTCAAAGTGTAACGGCATAATCAAATCTTTGACATTAGGTTGTTTGTGACGAGTTGATACACCTTCATCAGAAAGAGTGATGTGTGTGATTTATCATAAAATCCCATGAGAGTCTGTTGCCTCCAGGAAGAGTGGAGGCTCTGAGAAACAGCCTCTCTGGGACTCAAAGTGTGTCAGGACTCAGACGCTTGTTGTATGCATGGGTGATGAATGGGCTGCAGAGTGTGTTTCTGTGAGATTTGAAAACAGGAGGTTGGGGATGTATGGTACAGACTTTAGTCTGGAAAATCAGCAAACACTCCTCTAAACCAGCAAAATTCTGATGCAATCACATTTCTCAAGAATTCTAATTCCTCCATCCTTAAAAACTAACTTAAATTCCCCACATAGTAACCAGCTCTGACACTTTCAGGTCCTTCTGTGGATTATTCCAGGAGGAGATGGCAGAATATATAAAAGCTTTTTTGCCTAATTCTGTTTTACCTCTGTGGGATCAACATAAATTGACAAGTAAATTGAGGCCTGTACCTACATCACCACAGTCTGATGCAATGCCTGCATTACCGCCAACCTCACACCTTTCATGCTCCAAGTTACAATCACTGCAGAGATGGCCTGCCATAATGGGCTTCAATCAGTTGTTGCTCCATGTGCAGGGCCGCCGTGTGGGTGGGGGCGGAGTTGGGACGATTGTAGGGGACTGTGACTGACAGGGGCCCTAAAAAATTTAATTAGAATATTAGGTCATTTTTTTCAAACATTAAACTGTTAACTTACCATCATTTATAGAATATTTTCTTTTTCTTTTCTTGATTTTGCAAAAAGTAAACATCCAGTAAACCTTTGTATCCCCCCTCTATTAAAATGAAATGGTTCGTTCCTGTACCCAAACCAGGCGCAAGGGCTACTAAGCTAGAAGTTTCGAGTGAGAGTATCCCCTCTCTTCCTCCAAAAAAGAAACTTCCCACAATGGAAGGAAAGAAAAGAAATACACGGCAGGAGAGAGAAAACTGGGGGAGACAGTATGTCATCAAAATGTACTCAAAGCAAGGTGGGTGTAGTTCGTGAGTGGTGTAAATCAACCTGTTAGCTTAGCCCATAGCTAAACAGGCTACTTACAGTATGTCCTTGTTATGTTGAGACCGAAATCAGCAAGAAACTGACCGGAAGCCTTTCAGTTTCCACTATGGATGCAGTATAACACCTTATAATACATTTTATAATCTTCTATTAATTATTTCATTAATCATAATTTCATTCATACATTATTAATAATTAATCCTATAATAGGTCTTATAGTTCT
The DNA here is from genome assembly GCF_002814215.2 of Seriola lalandi dorsalis. Taxonomy (NCBI): domain Eukaryota; kingdom Metazoa; phylum Chordata; class Actinopteri; order Carangiformes; family Carangidae; genus Seriola; species Seriola lalandi. Next base: position 263,294 of record NW_019525403.1, on the reverse strand, counting down.
TTCCACCAGTTGAAGTCAGTTGAAGTCCCGGCAACTTTAAGGTACTGGGCTACGAGAGCTAGAGAACACAAGAGAACACAACCTTGAAAACATTGATTCCTAGCAAACATTTGTTCCCAAGCACAATGGAGGAGAAATTGACAGTTGACAATTTTGAAGTGTCCTTGTTTGCTTACAGGCACTTGAATAAAAAAAAAAAGATGCATTGACAAACGTGACATTTTTGTTTTCAGTTTGTGTAGCCTATAACATATTTTGCGAAAATAGGAGGGAATTGCTTGCTAACCCTCACCATAGCGTGAAAACAGTGTTGCTTGACAACAAACGCTGAATGTTTGTCTTCATATAATTAAATGTGCAACTAGAACAAACAGGACATGGCTATTTACTAACTTGATTTATAACAATGATGCTGTCCAATGGCGTTCTTGGCAGGGCAGCCGGGGCGGTTTTTTTCTGCTTTCGGTCTGAATGTACAGTGAGTGTTTACATGTCGCTCCTCTTTCAGCTGACATATAATCAATGCAGGCAAACTTTTAGCAAGCTGTTCACACTAAATCAGTTGTCCCTGCCCCTGCCTCTGCCTCTGCCTGGTGCCAGGCCCAACAGATGCAGCCTCAGGTTCAGCAGCCATGTCTCATCATAGCCATACCAATGAACCAGCCCTACTCCCAACCGAAGAAGCAGGTGAGCAGCACTGTGTTGAGTGACATGTCAGTTGGCATAATTGCAAGGGGGCTGTGGGAATTTCTTTTTTTATTATTATGAATTAAAGAAAAGAAAGAGTTCAGTCAAAGACCCAGTGCCAAATTAGCTCTGACCCAATCTCCAGCCTATGTTGACTAGAGACCCATCACTGGTTGAGTTGGATATTGGAGGTCTTTGGATCTCACAAAGACATCAGAATTTGAAAACTTTAATATGATTCAGGAGCCTCTCTAGGCCAAGCATCACACAATTAAACCCCACTGTCAAAACATGCACGTAGGTTTTTTAACAGTGTATCATCATTCTTTGGATGCTTGGTCGACTGAAGCCCACTCAGAGCCTCAGGCTGGTTAATGAGTGCTGCACACTTGGTCTGTCAGTACACCTTGACCTCCTTTTTTCTAGGTCAAGGTAGAGGATTCAGTTTCTCTTCCACAGACCCCATAGGATTAGTATCTTGGTTCATATTTTTCATAATCAAATTTTTCAGTTTGCTAGTTTGACTTTTGTCATTGTTTTTATTTGAATATTTGATAAAAATAATATTACTCAAGATACCGATGATGATAAAGATGATGACATACAAATTCTAGAATTTATTTCAGCACCAGTTTTATTTTAAATGAAATGCACCAATGTGCTTTAAGGCAAATGCAAGGCAAGCTGTCACGAAGAGAAGGATGGAATTATGCAAATTGAATTCTAAAAATGTAGTTATATATTTCAGTGAATCACCCTATAGACTATATACGTGTCTTAAAGCTACCTAGTTGTTTATGGCCTTGATTAATCAGACTGCCCAGTTCTCTAACTCTTTGTCATGTAAGTTTTTCATAGTTGTCGTGTAAAAACCTTTTTTTTTTGTTATTTATTCTTGATCTCTTTGATTTATGCATAGCTGAGTGCTGGAAACCTTATGAAATCCCTGTGTATAGATGAAAATATCCATATGTATCATCATGGACATGACTAATATGTTTTGCAGGTACATGGCTTTCATTTGCCAGCAGCAACACTCCCACTCGCAGCTTACTGTCTTTGTGCCTGTGGTGTTTACAATTTCATATTTTTATGAGTGGAAATGAAGGCCTTGAGGAGATTTAAAGCATTCCCACAGTGTTTAAGGCCTCTACAGCCGCAAAACACTCAGAAATATATAAATTAATATTCAAGGAAGGGACATATAGCACTTTTATTGTAATTACAGAAAGGTTGGTCTTTTCCCTTAAATTCCCTTCCTTTATGACCAGTATGATTTTGAAGGCAAACTGGGAAAGATGGAGGAAAGATGACATTGCTCATGTATTTTTGTTGAGTTTTTGCAATTGCTTTCTTTTTGAGAAACTGGTAGAAAAGCAGACACTTTTCTGTCTCCAAGGGGCAAAGTGAAGGACCGTGTTACTGAAAATAATTAGAAATAATCAAATATAGAAACCTGAACAGTAGTTTATTTTGTAGCCTGAATTTTGATTGCAAACAGTTAAAAAATTACACCCTTCCCCCTTCAGATTGCCCTGAAAAATCAAAGAAAGATAGAAAGGAAGATGAACATGTTTAATTAAAGTAACACAAGGCTTTGTAATGAAATAATGATGTGTATTTGGATTTTTCATTGTATCCCAGAGAGGAAGAGAGGCAGTGCAGGACTTCTCAGTATTTTGTGACTTTAACCTGCTCTTATCAAGACTTTGCCTTAGAACCCTCTGGGTCAATTAACCCACTTAGGATCCTTTTTTTTATATCAAAAAACACTTTACAACCAAACCTCAGTGGTACCAAACTCAGAGCCCTGCAGGTTTCTATCCTGGCAGCAGGTTAATTACATTCACCTGGCGTCCCAGGTGTAAATCAGTCCCTGATTAGACAGCAGGAGGGAAACCCACAAGAGTTCGGAGATCAGAGCGGAGGAGGACTCTCAGCTGTTCTGGCTTGTGACCTTTTAAAACAAAGTGTTGGCTGCTTACATACCTCTAAAGCTGTTCGGTGCCGCTGGTTGAAACATTCAGGTCTTTTTTTGTGCGTGATGCATTTTTGTGTTGATCCCAGTGGTTAAATGGTTTGGTTAAATCGGTGTTAGAGGGTCTTATTCTTTGGAGGAGGCCAAAAGGCTCAAAACTACGTAATATTTAACAAGAAAATACACACAAAAGAAGCAAAAACATGAAACTGAAGAACAATAATGGCATAAAGCAGTAAACATTTGCTTAATACATTACTTCCTGTCCAAATAATCAACTCACAATGACAGTAAAACACATAATTTGGTTCTGCAGTCTTCATATTAACAGTAGTAATTGAGTTCAGCACAGTATGCAGCAGAAACATGAACATTGTGTGCACAGTTTAACACAGAAAAAGGCATGAAGGCTGGTGCACAAATATATGTGTGCAAAGAGAATGCAAACAACCACAAATGGTAGATTTGATGCACAAAGTAGCTTGTGGTCTAAAAAGACTGTGGAGAAGATTTCTGCCTTGGGGACATTAGTGAACTTCCCAAATACCAGCAGAGGTCAGAGAAAAAGAGATCATTTCCATGTGGCCTCTGATTCCAGCTGTTAAATATTTAATAGAGACGGGAAGAGAGTCCAACCACAAGCTTTGAGGATCTTTTCCTCCTTCTTGCTCTGTCCCTGCCCCTTTTCTCTTTCACTTCAGCCTCTCTTATCTTCACCTCCTCCACAACTTCCATCAGCTTCACCCTCCCTCTCTCTCTCTATCTCTATCTATTTCCTCTGAATTTTCAGTCTGCGCCATTTTCCTCCCTTGCTCCATGTTCGTTAACCTCTTGCCTCTCATCCCGTCTTCATCATTCAGTTTCAAAGAAGCACACACACACTTGTGTTACTGCATGTCTCATGATTGTAACTCATTATGGTCATTCTTTAACCTCTGAAGGGGAAATCTGATTATCTTAATTCTAAATTTAAAGACGCATTAGTCTCTAAAAGGCAGTTAGAGATAATGGAGAAGACAAAGTTAGAGGATGAGGAAGAAGATGATGCCATTAACTGAACCATTTTGTCCAGTTTTGATGCTTCATGCCAAATAATGAATGAATGAACAGGAGACAGCAGAGAGGAAATGATTGTGAGACCAGTTTTCTTTGGATGCAGCTTAATTTTGATTTCTCGCCTCTTTTTTTTCATTTGTGCACCATTTGTTATTGTTGAAGATGAGACATCTAGTGCAAACTCTGACCATAAATGGAGGCTGAAATATTTCTAATTAAGATTTAGATTTTGCCGAAAAAATGTAAGTATTTCATATCTAAAGCTGTGAAATTAGATACAGCTGTGAGCCAGGATTAGTTTCTGTAATAGCTTACCTTTAAACAGCGCAGTTGGCAACCACTTATTGGAAAATCTCCGACTCTTAAGGGGGAATTACTCAGTACTGCACTTCCATAAAGTTGCAAGAGACAGATTTAAAAGAAGAGTGGTCTAACGTGGTGCCAGAGAGGCCGAAATAACATAACTTTAAATCCCTAATATTGGATAATGCAATACTTCTCATGATACTCATAATTCTCACATTAAGTAAGCATTAATTAATCTTTGTTTGGCAGAGCTGATCCAGTCACTGCACCACGATGTAACTGCCACCTATAATAATGTCACTCATTTCCAATAAAGAGGAGTAAGCTAGTGAATCAGAGCAGAGATCTAACAGACAATTCATCTGACAGCCTAATCAGTCATCATGGTGCACTCTGGGAGAATTAAACTGCTTTGTCACAACTGTTTTGGCTGTAGAACAGAGCTTTCAGTCTCTGCAACATAAACGTAACCCTGAGCCTTAACTTAACCCTTGCACTTGTCCAATCACTTGCTGGAACAACAGGCCTGTCAAGCCTTGGTTTTCTCTACATGTAGAAGTGGTGCACATGGGGCTGTAGTGAAAGAGATATTCCACATTAAAAGAGTTTGGAGGACAGTGTATTTGTTTTCTGCCTTTCCAAAAGCATGTAAGAACCAAACCAACCAAACTTCCCAAGGCCAAGGAACTATTCATACATTATCGGATACAAAATCGAATGCAATAGCCAACAAAACCAACGCTGTTCTTCATTTTCATGTCTTCTGTACGGATCATCAATGTAATGAACGTATGATGTATGTAGCGTTAACCATCAAGTGAAAAGTCTACCACTGTTTAAAATCGAAGACCTATTATTTCAAAAGATTGCTATAGATTTCAAGTAGTAAATTTGCTGCCATTATCGTCATTTTTCAGTCCTTGAGAGAGCATTTGGTCCTTGTATCTGCAGGCTGGTTTGTCTTTTAGCGTCTCCTCCTCCATCTTCGTTTGTGTGTGCCTTTTCTCTCCCCCCCTGTTGCGGTCATTATTTTTAGATGGGATAGTGGGCACAGTGTGCGTGAGTGTGTGCTGGTGGGGTTTGTGTCTTCGGGGCTTTCTCTGTGACACCTATCAGTTTGCATTCAGTCACTTGGCAGCAGGAAAGGCCAGCTGGTTACTCGTCCATTTGATTGTTTTGCCTCATTCTCCTCTGAAGGGATTTCAGATGAAGCCTCATTTCAATGACACGCAGAGCTATAATCCCATAATTTATTTCCGAGGGATATTGTAACCCTAGATGTTACAGAAGGGCTTTTAGTCCCTGGAGTGATACTGTGGGAATAGTAAGGTTACATCATCAGAGGTAAAAAAAAAAAAAACCAACAAGGAATATTACACCACTTTACTAACACTAATTCACAAGAAAAATACCATATAAATACCAGTGGTTAGCATAGAAGCCTTAGTATTGCTTTTGCTGTTAGGCTGCAGGAAAATAATCAGTGTGTTATGTTTTACTATATCTAAGTTAAAAAATACTGCTGAAAACTTCTAATGGCATTATACAGTCATTTTTAATGTAATGAAGGCATGTGTTATTAATTTGTCAAAAAAACAGATTGCTAATTATACCACATACATGGTTTTCAGCTAAACTAATGACCGAGTTGAAGTTTTAGATTGCTTTAATTTCTTGCTGCAGCTTTAATTAATTTAGGTGGGGGGGGGGGGGGGGGGGGGGTTGTTTGATATACTGGCCCAGTGACTTAAAGTAAATATTTTAAACTTTCTTTTCTCCTGTACACCACTCTGTATACTACTATATGAAATGAATGATTTGGGGCTCAAACATTAAAAGCTAGCACTCTGATAGATGTGGTGTGATTCAGATAAGTAGAAAATTTTTCAACGAGAACAATATCAACAGTATTTACATTCTAACACTGAAAAACATTGACCCATGGTTGAACTCTGTAGTAAAGGCAAACACTAGCAATTTGAGTTTCAGCACCATGGACAATGCTAGATAGATAGATAGATAGACAGGATGTTTGTATTTAAAATAAAAGCCCACTGTCAAAATTGAATCTCAGTTTTTATGAAGTGAATCTAACATAGTGCTAACATTGGTAATTTGTTTTTACTCACCATATATAGCTGATTAATCAAACAGCCAATCGAAATTAATCTGCAACTATTTTGATAATTGATTAACTCTAAAAATTCACTGGTTCTTAACAGTCAAAATATACTTTTGTCACTGTAAACTGAATATTCTTGGGTTTGAAACTGTTGATTGGAGAAAACACGACACCTGAAGATGTCATTTTTTAATGTGGGTAAATTATAATGGGCAGTGTTCTGCATTTTGTGACTAGCAGCTTAATTGATAACAAAAATAATTGTTAGTTCAACAGTATATTTGACCAAATATCCATATTCATAGACTGCAATACACATAGGTTTTTACTGATCAACTTAAGTTGTATAGCTTCTTTACTAATATAGTTATATAGGGCATAAAAAGGAAAACAAAAAAGAACAAAAACAAATAGGCTAATAAAAAGCAAATGCAAGTAAAAGTGCAAGTATGATTAAATAAATGTAGATTTAATATGACAACAGAGTAGAAACAATAAATCCCACATGTAAGTGATACCTACAATAGGCTACTAACTTGTTTTGTAAGAAATACACTCTGAATGTAGCGTGTGACGTGGCCTTTATTTTGAAAGCCACGCCAGGAAGTCGTCCTCGTGTTAATGCCGTCCAGCTTGCCGCTCCTGCTGCTAAATTGACGCGCCGTCAGGTCTGGATGTTATTACCGGGAGGAGAGCTTCTGGATTCAGGCTGAGAAACAAGACTGTGGCTCTGCTACAATGACAGCGTCCAAAGACCCGACCAAGAAGAAACCTAAAGAGGCGCAGCAGGATGAGGTAGAGAGAAGTAACTAGACATTTTATTCCAATATATTTCGCTGTGAGGAGATAAATGTGCTCTGCGTGGACAGGCGACAGGCAGCCTAAAGGACAGTGTGAGAAAACTGTGGTTTCTAGATGCGCTCTGTTGGTGCTGCTTCGAATAATACACGGTTATTATTATTACAGGGAGATGAAAAAAATAAAAATACAACAAAGTGGAGTAAGGTGAAGGCTGCAACTCACGGGAGTATTTCAGCATATATAACGATTTTCTCTTATCAGTTGTGAACCTTCATGATACATGTAAACATTAATTTCGAGTTGATTTAATGTTATGACATTACTTTAATTTCTTGCTGTATATGAAAATAACAGAATTCAGCTGTGTCAAACAGAAGTGATTATAACTGTGTGTGGATTTGTCACTTTTCACAGTAAGTTTGAGTGAATTTCTCTCAGTACAGTTCCCAGTTTTCCGCATCAAAAGTTGTGATTTCTGTCCTCAGGAAGTCAGATTTTGATCCTTTGCAGAGGCTTTTTCTTTCTTGTGGTGTGTGAAACTGAAGCTGTGTAATCTCATATTGTGTGATGGGGGACTAAGATAGGACTCGTTATCTCAAATAGAAGAAGAAGAGGAAGTGTTTGCCCGTGTGTGGTCACTGCAAAGCATTAAAGTGCGACAGGAGAATACTGTATGTTGAGAATTCAACTCGGGCATGACCATAATCACATAGAGCAGGCTTCTGTCAAAGCCTGGTCTGGAAAATGACACTGTAAGTAGCCTATACATAGCTCATATACGGCTATTGCTACTTGACTGTGTTATACAGTTTCATGTGTTGTTTTCCTGTTGTTATGCTTTGAAACACTTTGTTGCTTCCGTATTAGTTCGTAAATATTAAATATTGAATTTAGATTTGGTCTGAGAGTTCAGCTTTATGTATTTATTCTGTTTTGCTAGAGAAACCCAAGAAATTACAACCATTTTGAGTTTTATTTTGGCGATGAACTTGGTTCAGAGAGGCAGAAAGTGTCTCTACTTCCTGTTGTTTGCAGACTTGACTGTTTTCTCTGGGTTGCCAGGTTTGCCAGTTCTTTCTTGTTTTCCATTTGCACCACAGAGCCCAGAGATATTCTGCCAGTTTGGACTCTCTATTTGGTCCCCAAAAGCAGTTTATTTAGAGTTATTGTAGAAAATGTATTTTTCTGTCTCTCTGGGTATAATTGGTTGGTGCAGATTGATGCAAGGTGTTAGAACAGATACACTCTAATTGATTTTTTTTTTGTTCTGGATCCATTGTGTTTCTGTGGACTGTGAGGATGTTCTTTGAAATTTCAGAGAGCAGTTTCAATTGGGTATTTGTCCCATTCATAGTCTGAGTTTGTCAGCCTGTTGAAGTGAAATTGGTTAAATTTGTTTTTGTTTTTTTAAGCCAGACCATTGGCAGCCAAGTTAAAAATGCTTGTATTTGTAATTCTAAGTCCTAAACTAAATAAGTAGAGTATAATGTGTTTATTTTGTCTCATTAGAGCCCAGTACATAGACTGTCAATTTTTTTCTTTGTTTTTATCCCTTTGACTCTCTCTCACGCTCAAACACACAAACACACGCACAGTCGCAAACACAAATACACACATGCTCGCAAACACAAACAATGACACACACTCGAAGTCCCCGCTTGCTTTACTTTCCACTGAAGTGAGTCGGATCAACAGACTGTTGCAGTGAACTGTGTCTGCTAAAGCCTGCTTCATTCACATACACACACAAACACACACACACGCACACACGCATACACGCGCACACAGATACACAGCAGTAGGTAGAGCATCCCTTGCACACCACTGGGCCATCGACTTCTTTGAGTATTAGTTCAACATCTCTGAGCTAATTCTCTGCATGAGAAGTATGTGTGTGTGTGTGTGTGTGTGTGTGTGTGTGTGAATCAGTTTTTCCTGCTTCATTAATTAAACAGTTTCCACCTCACCAGTGGTCCATGTGATACAGATTGTTCTGGGCACATTTGTGCCTCTTAGCTTCAGTGTCTGACACATTCATTCAATTCGTTTCATCATAATAATCCTCCAACTACACTGAAGTATACTATATACTATATACTGACTAACATTCTTCAGCAGTCCGTATGTTTGAAACTGAAAGGATTCCAAAAACTATATACTATATTTTATTACCAGTGTTAGTTATAAAACGCCACTGTTACTTTGTAGTCTGGATGGGCAGAAACTTAGACTTTTTGAAAACGATGACGCAGACACCTGCCTCGCCTGATTGGGTCTTATCACGACTACTGGGGGTCAATGCAACCAGAGGAAACGCCACCAGTTTGTTTCATCACTTGGAACACAGTCACATTGCCGTAAATGAAGGGTGCTTGGTTCAAAGTGATCGTTCATTAATCGTACTCGAGGTCAAAGTTTGAAATAATAGTGATATCGGATTGAAGTCATACTGCTCAGCTCTACATGTTTGCAGCTCTAAAGTGCAGGTTGGGATCGGGAGGAAAGTCTGAGGACATGTGGTGGGTGGATGGAGAGTGGCGGGACAGGGAGGCCCAAATAAACAGGAGCGAGACAGGAGGGATGGTCGGTCCGGACGAGGGAACAACAGAACCCAGAGACGAATCGTGACAGGTAGCTTCAGAGGTCAGAGGTGTCATCACATAAAAATGTTTTTGCTGTCCAAGAGTCTTAAAACAAACTTCAATTTGTTAAAATCTTTGCTGCAGATAAGAGCATCACCTAAAAGGCGCAAAATGTAAAATCAAAACCTCAGATTACCTTTCCTGTAATGCAAAAAGCTTTACTTTGATGGGGGATAATCACCACTGTGTAGACAAGATGAGTGTAAGCTGCATCAGCAACTGTCTCCTTTCACTGTCCAGTTATAAGAAGATCCAGACTGCATATTCAAAAATCAATCCATCTGGTAGAAAGATACTAGAGACGAATGCTAACAAGTCTGTATGTGTCATTGGTAGAAAACTTTTCGTTCAGTATATTTAATATTTTACTGCTTCCATCACATAAAAACATACGTGCATGTTCAACAAACAATAATGGTAGAAATAATCCATCGTTTTCTGATTTTTTTGTTTGAAAATAGTTACTTTATTCACGTTTTCCTTTTTTTTAAAATTTCCTCATTGCTTAAAGGTATAATATGCAAATTTTTCGAAAACAAAACATTTTCCACTTCTCCTGTGTTTTATTTTGAAGTGTCAAAAAGAAGATATATTTTTGGTTTTAGGAACCAAAAAACATCTGAATGTAATTTTACATCTCCTCTCTCAGGCTTCTCTCTGGAGCTCTGGTAACAACAGGTCGGTGAGCCAATCACCTCGACCCACCATCCAACCTCGCAGGATTTGGTTTCTATGAGTGGGCGGGGCTTGGGGTATGGCCGAGAGCGATGACTGCTTTGTTGTGACATCGCAAAGTTCCAGAAGTCCTGACGGCTGGTTATAAGTTTCTGAATACAGGCTGTGTGTATTTCTCTGTGGACTGAGGCTTTGATACTTTCACAGTATTAATATAGAACCTAGAGCTGCTTTATAATCAAACAACACATGGAAATCTACCTTTATACAATGTGAGACCTTTTAATAATAAGATTTAAAAGCCAAACAAACAGTCAGAACCTGTTAACTCTCAGAGGGTGATCGCTTCCTTGTTCAACTAACAATTAAATGCACTAGTGAACAGTAAATAATTAAACTGTAATTTAATTATAGTTGTAGACAGCTGCTGATAGGGAGTGGTTTGATGATAAACACAGCAGCCAAAGTAGATGATTCCTGGTTTTGTGTGAACATGAACAGATGCTGTGTAGCTTTCCATTAGAGTTAGTAGAATAAGACCTCAGGGGAACCGTGAATGTCTGCACACAGTTTCATGGTGTCCTCATACTTTTGTGAACTCGGCTTTGTATTCTCAGTTAAAGGAAATCTTACTGCTGCAAACGCAATTATATTATATTATAACCTGTTTCATGGTATTCCCAGTTTGGTGTGGAACAACTTGACTGATCTGCACAGAGCCCCTGACCTCAGCCTTCACCCGCCACCTTCATGAAGGTGGACCTCACCACCCAACACTGCCAGACCTCATTAACGCTCTTGTGGCTGAATGGGAGCAAAATCCCACAGCCTCAAATCAGTGGGGTGGCGGCTGTTATCGCGAGCGTGATTTTGGAATTACGGCGCTGATGGTTTGTTTTTCTGTGTGTCTGCAGGAGTTTGTGGACGTCAGCCCGCCGCAGAGGAACTGGAAGGGCATCGCCATCTCTCTGCTGGTTATCGTGGTGGTCTGCTCCCTCATCACCATGTCTGTGGTCGTCCTCACACCCTGTACGTCAGTTGTTAAGAGGCATTATGAAAGATTATGAAAATATCACAAAACAAAGTCATAAAAAGAATTTGAATTTCATGTAAAAGAAGGAATCTTTTTTTAGTAATTGATCGATTGATAGATTAAATACACAGATAAATTTGAATAAAATGTTTTAGCTATTTCACACCTCAGGACCTTTGTAAACTATGAAAACCTTCCTGTTTGGTCGGCCTGCATAAAATCACAGCAAAATAGGTAGAAACAGTTTTACATTTAGCTGCTTTATTATGCTTTATATATAATTCATGGTTAATGTTTGATCCCATTTTCATAACCTGCTGAAATATATACATTAAAAGCCGCTCTGCGTTGCATGTGAACATTTATGACAGCAGCACATGCTGCAGTGAAATCTCTAGAGAGATATACTACTCCAGTGTGTGTCTGTGTTTGTGTATTGGTTATATGTGCGTCCATGCACAAGTAAACAGATGACTGTTTCTACACACTGCATCTCTTTACCAGTGATTGTTCCTGCCTCTCTCCTCCCATTCGTTTGAGTTTAATCAGAAAATCTTGAGATGTCTCTTCAGGCAGGTTTTGACGCAGCGCTTGCTTTTGACCGTCTCTTTGCTTTTGCCCTTTGTTCTACAGAGATAAATCTGTGAAAATAAAGTGGATTTGATTGTGTCTTTTCCCAGTGGAGGTCCCCGGCAGCAGCAAATCCAGGCTGACTGTGGCAGATCTGTATAAACCAGAGTTCAGCATTCATGACCCTGAGGCCACGTGGATCAGCGGTGAGTTGTACATCAGCAAAAAATCACGCATCCATGAAAAGAATAGAAGAATGGGAGCGACAAATCTCAGATACTTGTGGTGGAATTGTTGACACTCTGAATTGCGAGTCCTTTTTGTTTCACTCAGCACCATCAGACCTGTATTTATCAACTTCGTACAAGGAATTATTGTTATACACATCTGGGGAGTACTGACGAAATGTAATATTAATGTTAAAAGATTCATACAGAAGGCCTTATTGTTCCCACTGGTTTGATCGTGAAGAGGGTATTAAATTTTGTTATTAAAAAAGTTTTTTAAAAGTCTTGGTGAACGCTGCAGAGAACTTAAGCAAAGAGAGAGACGGACGGTTTTTCTGGTGCTGCCTTGTCTTTTAGCCGTGATGCATTCTGTGCAATTTCTTTTGGCCGTTGTGGGTGGAGAAACTGGTGTCTGTGTGTGCCTCCTCCATGATGGATGTCTTCCAGTGTGTGGAATATTTGTGCGAAGAGACAGGAAGAAAATGAGGCACCAAAACCAAAACTCACCATTATTGTGTGGTGAAACTGCTGGAAATGAGGCAGTTTTTGATTTGTTTTTTAATGTTAAAAGAAAATCATTAGACTCTGAAACTCCTCTGCTGTATTATTCCATGTCTGCATAGAAAGAGACGTGGAAGAGAAGTCGATGTAGCTCACAAAGTCAATCGGGAGGTAAGGACAAAGTGCGAAGACGGTATAACACAGGAGAACAAAACAAGCGCGCCCTTGAGTGGAAAGTAGGGAGGTGACGTTCGGTTTGAGGAACAGTATGTCGGTTCCAGAAGGTGGAAAAGACGCAGTTTCTCAGACTGAAATTCATTTGCTCTTTTGTCAGGTGTTGTTTGGTTTGGATGGAACAGCTGGTCGTGTCGGCTGCTTCTTGTCGCCTACTGAAATTCAAAATAGTTTCAGATTCGACAGCTGGTTTGAATGCAGCGTGTTTTAACATTTTTATCTCGTCTTTTCACTGAGAACAACGACGCTTGTCAAGGTTAATTTTTTGCTCTGAGCTTGATGCCTTGAATTTCTGTGGAGGCTGAAAATCAGGTCTGTAAATTGGCAAAAAAAAAATTAAACTGATTGGAGTGTTTCTTTCAGTGTGTATCTCTTGTTGATTTCTTTATTTGGAGTGTTGTTTGTGTCCGCCTGATGAATCTAGTATCCAGCATTCCCTCTCTTTTCAATTCTGTTTTTGGTTTTCACAGAATAAATTAAATTGAATCAGATTAAATTATATTGTAAAAGTATAAACAATAAATAAAAGAAACAACCGACTAAACCCAAAAAACATCTGAAAATGTTCAGTTCAATTATAAATAAAATAAAATGGAATAAAAAAATAAAAAATGAAATTAATTTGTTTTGTAAAATTAGGTAAACATTAAATGGAAAAGATAAAAATGAAATTGAAATAAATTTAGTTTAAAAAAAAAGTTTTCCTTCAGAATAGATAACATTAAAAAACATTTCACATTTATGAGTAGAATTTTAATACTAAGGTCAATTATCTGGTGTTCATTTATGTACCATACACAATTTATTCATGTGATTATGTATTTGATAATATAAATAACGCTTTTAGCTTCCTTATCGGATTTCCTCTAACTTTTCTCAGACTTTAGAACTCTTTTTTGTGCTAAAATGATTTGTGAATTACTCTTAAACTAAAAATCTGACACACCCATTATATCATCTCTGTTTATGAACTCAGCCCCTCATTTTTTGTTTCTCCTTTAGTGTGTAAACACATGAGCTAATTGAAGCGACCCCCGCCGAACCTGCATATCCAAACACAGATGGCCTCACAGTGTCATGTTGAATCAACAGCAAGACAGCCCACAGTGACACAGGGTCAAATATCCTCCCACCCTGTGATAAACCAGATTCAAGCAATATAATAATATTACTACACTGCTTTGTGACCAGTTATTAGCAAATTAGCAAAGAAAGAAAAACATATGGATCATTCACAGTGATCAAAATAATAAAAGTACCTGGAGAAACCTTAAGCGTACCCATCCCACAGCTTAATGCAATTGTCAGTAAATAAAAAAGTGAATTTAATGCTTCAAGTTGCTGTGGTAACGGTCAAGAGCTACAAGTTAGACATGCACCCGTCATATCGGCTAGAGGGGCAGCAGGTCTCCGGAAAATACCGCAGCCACATCCACTCCACACTGGAGTCCCAGTCTGGCTGTTAGAGGTCGTCTTTATAGCAGCTGTATCTCAGGTGGTGGAGGGGTCGGCCATTACTTGTAGGGTTTTGTCAGCGTGTCCTTGAGCAGGACACTGAATCCCTAGTTTTCTCCTTGCTGTATGTGTGTCACCCGTGGCCAAAAGTGCAGTGAAATTCAGTAAATTCACATCGATCCCCGTCATATTTGTTCCCATCGTATCCCTCCTCTTGAGTTCACTGACCTTTCTCCTCCCCAATCTTTGCTCCAGGTCACATTGCCAACACCCCCTCATTACATTTCCTTCCCATGTTACATAAGAGGCACGCTGCTGGAGGTGTTACAGCCCAACCTTGTTCTGTGGCCGAGCATCGTTCCTCCACATCGTGCCGCACACGCTCTCGCTCGTGTTCAAGCCCGAATGTGGAGAATCGGAAATGTCCGTGTTGTTTAACTGCTTCCTTGACAGCGTGACAGATTGTGTTTGCATCCGAGGAAGGAAGAGAGAGAAAGTAAATAGCAGCCATAGCCTGAAGAGCTGAACGGGAAAAGAAAAAAAGACAATCACAGTGTTTTGCTGACAGCAAGACAGCTAAATTATTGTTTCAATGGTAAATTCAGGAGCAGAGATGACTAAATATCTCCATAACACCTTTCTGGAGACTTGCTGGGAGTGACAGAAGGTATGATAGGAGGGAAGAGAGACACAAGGACAGAAGTGGAGGGAGAGGGAGACAGTGAGAGATAGCTTTGCTGCTCTGGATATGAAGCAGAGATCCACTGCCTGCTGTGTCCTTCCCTTCCACAGGGAGATAATACTAATGACTAGTCCTGTGGCCTGTGGCTTCTCATTATGGGCTCTGGTTGGGGTGGCCTCTAACACACACACACACACACACACACACACACACACACACACACAGATATATGTATGTGCTTATGAGGACCATATTTCACTGCCTCAAAGTGGGGGCACACATTTGATGTGAACACGGTTCATGACTGATCAGACCAAATGTGCCTCAGTTCTAGCAGCTGGGGTGAACGATCAGCAAATAAAGCTATACACTGTGTGTGATGTTTAAAGCTGCTATAATCAATATTGTTGTATAACATATATGCTATGATCACATGATTATTTGTATATGAAAGGCGCGACTCGAAGTCATGAGTACACAAAGGATTCTGTAGTTCCCCTCATCTTTCCTGAGCTTTTTAGCGTCTTTAAGTTTTGGTTTTCCAGCCCTCACCAGTCCCATCAACTTCGTTTTAAGCAGACAGCTGTTTTCAGAGAAAACGCTTTCACTGTTTTCTACAACTAACAGATGAGCATTTAGCAGCTAAAGAGCCAGATATTTTGTTTTGTGCCCTCTTCTCCGAATGGCGATTTTGCACCACTAATTGTTTATCTTGAGGCAGAACAGCAGTGGATGATGCATTACTTTTGCACTTTATTGATCAGGTTTTCTGGAAAGTTAATTTCAACTTGCTCTTGGTCAAGTGCTCGAAAAAATCATTAATTGTAGGTTTAATGACTCCAAAACTTTGTCTTGTGATCTCCCAGAGCTCATGAAATTTATTACACAAAAAAAGTTGAAAATACAATCCCACCAGGTGGTAGGAAATCTACAAGGGATAAAGTCATTATCTTTTATGACAGAGAAACGTCTCATCTGTTAATATAATCCAAAATGTTATAAAAAAGTGTCTTTTTATCACTGGAGGCAGGTGTTCAGGAGTTGTGGCCATGGCTGGAGAAAAGGAAAAAGGTGCTGTTAGTTCCTGAGAATTGTGCTATGCTTTCCAGATCAGTCAGGTCAGATTGAAAAGTCATGACATGATTAACTGTAACGCTGAAGAATCACAGGTAGCTGTTAGCTCAGGTGTGACAGCGGCTGCATTACATCACCTTGGAGAGTGAGAGGTGAGTTTTTTAGCACCACCGTGTTGAATTTTTCATCCCAACAGGGGTCAGCCGTCCCATTAGCTGCTTTGTTGAGATTGATGACGAAGGTGGGAAATTACCGTCTGACGTTTTTGTGTGGCGTAAATCTAATGTGGCCTGTGTGTGATGAGAGCTGCAGGTCTGGGCCTGAGTTTACTGCTGGGCCTCCTGCTGGTGTAGTAGGTGTAATTCAAACATGTCTGTAATGGAAATTGCTTCCTTGACAGCTCCCCCAACTCATTTCCTCTTCTCTCCTCTAACATCCAAGTCAGGCTTCAATATCTGCTCACCATCATTTAATAGCACGAGGGACACTTACATCAGATCTCTTATTAGAGCACTTCAGGAAACAGCAGACTGTTGATAAATTGAATGAAACAAAGGGAGAGGCAGTGAAATTCACAATGAGCCTCTCATGCCCTCAGGATGCCAAAAAAAATCACGTCCAGACACTTTAAAAAAAAAAAAAAAATTAAAAAAATGAAGACGTGTGATTGCAGCTCCTTGAGTTCAGCGGCTGCTGAACAAGAGCTGGGTATCATCTAGATAATAAATCATCCCAGCACCATCAGAAAACCAGAGCAAAACAATCAAACACATCAGCGCTCAAATCTGTTTCCTGACCGCACACGGCACATTCCTCCAGCGCAAACACCCACGGAGGATGAATGCAAATAAATAGTGTCGTAAAGATCACATCCTGCTGTCTGAGATAGATTAGATCCGGAGTATTGGGAGTATAAAGTATGATATAACCACAGTTTTAGAGCATGTGCAACACAAACATTCATTATATGACGCCAACGCTCGCAGCACGTTAACATGGGAATATTTCCCATCTCTACCAACCAGCATCATGTGACGTGAACACGGAATGGTGAGGTCATAAAATCAGTCGTCAAAGTGCTGATCATAATGTTTTGGACTCACAGTATGATGATGATGCAGAATGTCTTGTAGCAGAATTTAATTTCCAATTCAGCCAACTTCCTGATTTATATATTTATACATTATAAATATATTAGATTGTTGTCAATTATTCCCAGAGATTTTAAGATTTCACACAAATGAATGAGCTTTTTTTTATAATTCTACATGTTCTGGCAGATTAACACACCACTGAATAAACTGCAAGGAAGAATCTGCAATATGCCAGATGTAGGATTGGTTATTCCTCCTCTGATCAATCATGTGATCATCAGTTGTGAGTTTTCCACGTGGCTGAAAAGAGGAGGGGGCCCAGATTATGGCTGAAGGGTGGACATTTTTTTCTTTTTTTTTTATCACTTGAATCATCTTGTGACCTCCTCAGATCTTTGTGGTTTTGTTTTGTTCTGCTGAGACTGTAATTTGCTGCTTTTTATATTTATTCTTTAAAGAGGACACAACACAAAACGAAGCGAAAGATAAGAAAATGTCAAAGTGGAAGGCTGATAGTTACAGCATAGAAACACCACAGAGATAAACATGCTCTGCAGCAGAGAAGAACTTCAAAATAATCAAGAAAACAGAGAAATTGTGTGTGTCACACTGTGGAGTCTCTGCAGGCTTTGGTGGAGAGCTGTGTAAAAGCAGCTCTGTCAGTACTCCACACTGCTCCCCCTGCTTATAAATGATTTTCTTGCATCATCATCATCATCCTCATTATGGATGCTACACTGATTCTTTTCATATAATTGCCTTTAGGTGGAGACGGTTTCACTGCTTATATTCAATTTGACATTCCTATATGGGTGTATTTATAGGGGCACCATTGAACTGTATGCAAGTGAATTATTCATGGAGTCGTTTATGTTGTGCGTTCATAATGTATGGGTAACGTAATGTACAGCTTGTTTACATCAGGTTAGTTAACCCCAAGGAAGAAAACATTCAGGTATTTATATAAGAGAGGGAGATGGCCAGTGTGTTTGTGTGTTTGTGTGTTTGTGTGTGTGTGTGTGTGTGTGTGTGTGTGTGTGTGTGTGTGTGTGTGTGTGTGTGTGTACAAACAACAGGCTACATCTCTAGCAGTGACCCATATGAATAAACCAAACTGAATGATGCATTATTTATCATGATATAATGTACAACAAGTAAATCATGTGGAGACAGGAAACAAACACAAAATACACAACATGGCCAAAAGTATTTAGACGCACGAGAAAACATCTATATGTATTAGTGAGGTCGACCACAGATGCCAGGAGATTGGGCATTGTCATATTTCATTTTATGTGCCTCTAAGAGATTTCTCATTATTGGAACTAAACACCAACATAAACCATGAAATACAGAGAGGGGAGTCCACATACTTTTGGAAATAACTTTTGGTTTTTAAGTCACTAGCAGATAACCATCCCAAAATCCAGAATAGTTTCAATCTAAATCAATCAATCTAAATAATCTAAACAGTTAAAACTATTGATCTTAGAGCTGCTTGAAAGTTTTGAGACTTGAGCATTGAGAACTGTTCAAAAATCAACAGTCTGTTGCAGCTTTTCACACTTCCCTTGAGCAACAAAAAACATCCCCTCAATTTGTGAAGCAACACTCACTTTAGAAAATGTTCCGGTTGAATTTGAGTCTTTTTTAAATTTTTTTAATTTGATGCACTCGCCACACGAACCTCACCATCAGCCTCTGACGACGACATGAATCCATGTTTCCCTTTTTTTTCTGCATCTTTATTAAAGCACATTCAGGCTGAGGGCTGCCTCTCCTCGTGCAGTGGTGAGTGATTGCCTTCCCCTGCAATCAGCCACAAATTCTCTCCAAATGAGTGCCAGGAGTTCATCAGGGGGGATGAGGGAGCGCAGGCACAGCTGGTTCAGTTTGACGAGGATGGATAGAAAAACTGAAACAAGGGAGGCTATTTATTTTTTACAACTAATTTTCTGCTCTTGCATATCTAGCTGTGCTTCTTGTGCAACATATATACTTAAGTAAAAGAGCAAGAAAACGACACGACTGAGGCGACTTTTGCAGCATAATCTACTGTAAACAATCCCTACATAGAATGAAGAAGGCTAAATGTCATCATGATGTCATCCGATTTCATGATTTCCAGAGAATATCTGAGGCAGCGGCTCTTTGTAGTTTCTGCAGGAGACGCTGCTTTTTGTTTGAACCCGCCACAATATCTGCTGCAAGATTTCTCATCTCACACGTAAGGTGAATTGATGCGACAGCAGCAGGTCTGGAAGGTGCAGCGATGACTGAGGTGTGATAAGAGAGATCCAGGACAAGTGTGAGTGTAAGTGTGTGTGGCTATGTACAAGCTAGAATGGCTATTTGTCTGAATTACAAATGTTCCCTGTGGATAGGCGTCCGGGTTCAGAGTGACGACTCTGGGTGACACCCAGAGAAATTACATTCATTATCTTAATCTGCCCTCTCCTGCTGATTGGTGTCATTTTACTCTTCTTCTGTGTTTTATTTGAAGTGCTGACCCATAAGAAGATATATTTGTGGTTTTAAGAACCAAAAACCATCTCAATGTAATTTTACATTTCCTCTGTCATGCTTCTCTCTGGAGCCAATCAGAAGTAGAGGAGACTCTGAGGCTCTCCTCTGATTGGCTCATGGTTTTCTGAGTGATCGAATAAAAATAAAGCGGATTTCAGGTAAAACCAGGTGGGCGGGGCTCTGGGCATAGCTAAGAGTGGTGACTTCTTTGTTGTGACATCACAAAGTTCCAGAAGTCCTGACGGCTGGTTTTAAGGCTCAGTTTCTGAATACAGGCTGTGTGCAATTCTCTGTGGACTGAGGCTTTGATACTTTCACAGTATTAATACAGAACCTAGAGCTGCTTTATAATCAAACAACACATGGACATCTACTTTTATACTTTATGGACCTTTCATATTCACATTGAGACAATCAATCCCTTATTGTTAATGTTGTGTAGACACGTTTCTCGTTCCCGTTGCACATGTTAATCGTTGCTGTACGACATTTTCAGCCAATTAGACACATTGAATAAATGTTGCTAAAGTATTGGCCAATTGTCAATCATGTGTTGCTGTATTTGGCCTTTCACCGCTGGTAATGACCGGGTCCGTCGAGGCGAAGGCCGCTCACGCAGGTGTTCCTGTTTACTCCACCTAATTAGACCACACCGGCCCACATAAATCACAGCACGAGAAGTCGACACATTTCCTCTCAGGAGGCCGCCATCAGACCGCCGCCTTCTGTCTGTCTTTTGTGGAGCAGTTTACCCTCCGACGGAGAGCAGGATGATGCTGCAGCAACACTAATATTCAGAACAGCGTGGATTCTCCCTTGTTCCACTTCATTACTTTGAGGGTCAGCGCTGTCAGAACAGTTTGCACTTGGTCACTGGCACAAATTTACATGTCAAAACCCACAGGAAGTTGAACTCTAAATGAAAAGCGCTGTGCAATCACGCTTCACCTCTGCAGGCTGATCTGCACATTGCAGCAATTCCAATGAAACTAATTGATTTCACTCTTGACATTTTGAGGCCATGAATGCTTCCTTGATCACATCCTTACATCTTCACACGGACTTCCCAATTCCCAAAATGTATTCAACAGTATCCTCAATTATTTCCCAAGATTTGCATTTGTATGATGCAGATTTGATCCTGTGGGGGATAAAGAAATGTATCCATTTAATATGAATTTTACCTTGAAAAATCAACTAAAAGTTGGACAGGTTGAAGCCTTACAGAAACAAAACATCTTACCACTTGGATGTTAAAGTATTTAAAAGTAACCACAGTAACTTTCAAAGTGTATAACATGAACACAGCAGTCAAAATATCTGTCTACAATATCATCTGATGCATTTCTAACAGACATTTTGCACATCTCTACCTTTCACAGCAGGAAAAGCACAGGTGACATTTAGGTGTTAACTCTCCATACTCGTCATGAGAAGCGGGCAGGTCCGCACTCTTCATTCTTATATACAGTAACTTGACATTTGCCGTTATTGGGTGAGATCACATTTTAACACCTTGCGGTTCACTTCAGTGGCTCTTCACGCGCAGCACAGTGACTGTCACAGGAGCAGCTGCCTCTTTTTACCCCCTGCTAATCATCATTTTTGTGTCTTCCTCTCTCAGATTCAGAGGTGGTTTACAGGAACCGAGACGGCCACGTCATCAAGTTCAACTTCGCCTTGAATGAGACGGAAGTCATCCTGAGCAACAACACTTTTGTAAGTTTGTGAAGGTTTCCACGCAGGCTTGAACAGCCACTTCACTACATAAAACATGATAATATACATAAGACATATAATATAAATGAGTAAAACATATAGTGAAACCTGCTCTTGTACCACAAGGCTCATATGCATCAATATGATCTGACGCTGCTGTGAAAACTGATCAATACTGACAACTTCCTCTTTGATTATTGGTCTTTTAGCTCGAAAACATGACTCCATAACTGTGTGCGAACATTAAAAAACAAATTCAGGAAATCCATAAAAGACAAAAGAGTTACAGGGGTAGCAGACTGTATGAAGGACGGACCTCCCGACTGTGCTGCCGGCCAGTCCTCCACAGTAATCCATAACAAAGAGACAGAGCCGCCCTCCTCGTCTCGCTGCTGTGGCTCCATCCCCAGAGTCTGCACGAATCAAATAATCATGTCAGAGCCACCGGTGGCAGCTCGTCACTGTGTTACCTGCGAAATCAGAAAATGATAATATCCGGCTCAGAAGGGGGGAGGTGGGGGGTCCGTGCGCTCAGCTGCCTTCACTGTGGGTGGAGGTTTGAGGTGGCCACATTAGCCCACCCATGCTAAACCCGCCTGGAGGAGAGCGCTCTGGTGCTTGTGAAATATCATCTTACTGTCCAACTCTGGCTCCGTCAAATGAATGTTTACCCACGTTATTGCTTCCAGGAATATGAAATTATATCATCTGATTATCCTTTAAATGCCTTTTCAGCGAAATCCACCCAGCAATGCCAAATGTGATCAAAAGCGGGCCAGATTTAGCTGTTTTCTAATTGTATTATTATAATCCTGTTGTAACCTGCTGCTACATAACACACACATAACATAAACCCTTTACTCTCTCTCTCTCTCTCTCTCTCTCTCTCTCTCTCTCTCTCTCTCTCTCTCTCTCTCTCTCTCACCTTCTCTGTAAAGCATCTTTTCTGGCTCTTTTCCTGCCTTTTCTTCTCGTCATTTTGCAGGATCTTTTTTGCAGAGCCGTTTCGTGGCTCGTGGTTTTAGTGGTTGCATAAGGGGATTCGGTGAGGATTTGGACTCTCTGAGCAAAATCAAAAGAGGCAGAGGTGGCCTCGGAGTTAAGAAGCCCCTCTTCTGAAAAGAGCCACTGCAGCGTCTAAACTGAACTCTCTCACTGCCTAGAGACAATTTCAGGCACTAAAAGACAGCAGAATCGCAAAATTGACCATGGTTTGAAAAAGAGGACGTGATTTTTAAGGTTTAAGGTTAAGTGACTACGGACATTTTTGAAATATCTATGAAATATCTGACTACTACCGCGTCCTCTCCCAGACACATCAACACCTCTGTGGCTCCCTGGTGGTTTTATGGCCTTTAGTTGCTAGATTAGTTTTTGCCTGCTGCATTTTTTTTTTTGGTCTTGGGATGAGAGTAAGAAATAACGGAATGACAAAAAAAAAAAAAAAAAAAAATGCAATCATAACCTGTCAGATATAAATCATTTCCCTCTAAGGTTTACTCTTTTGGTTTCCTCCTTGTTTTTCTTCTCTTCTGCTCAAGAAATATTTTTTGCTTCATTGTTGTTTCGTTTCCATTCTACATTTTTGGCTTTTAGCTTCAAATAAAACCTTGAATCTTTAATCTTTATGTCTGAAAATAGCCTAATAATGATTACATCTAATTAGCTGTTGAATATTTACCGTTGTGTGTTAATTCATTTGCTTGTTCTTCTAGAGTTTCAAGTTAGTTTCTGAGCTCCAATGTGTTGCGTTTGTTTTAGCTCTTTTCTTTTTCTTTTTGTGTTAGGTGGCTTTCAAGGTGGCAAAGTACTCTCTCTCTGCAGATCTGAAGTACGCGCTCTTCGCTTACGATGTCAAACAGGTACGTTTCGAATTAAAATGCCTCTTCAGCTCGACACAATAAATCACAATCACGCGAAATTTATTTGATTTGCCTCCTCACGACCTCACAAGCTGCGACTGGAGCTGCAGATCAGCCTCAACATCACCAGCTCCTCTTCTCTCCTCTCTCTTGTTTACTTCCTGGCAGGCTGTCATTTACATTGCAATACCCAAAGGTGCTGTCACTCACTCACTGAATGCACAAACACACACACACACACACACCTGTTCTTCAGGTTTACAATTTGTGCTTGATTTTATTTTTTGCTCCTTTGTTCTCTGAAGGGAACTTTGCTGCTTTGTGAGTCTTCAGATTAAACTCTTGACACTCAGTTTCTCTCTGAAAACAAATTGCATCACCTGCTCTGAACAGAGGTGAATTCATCTGTTGTGTTTCTGATTTGTTAACCTTTATTATGTGTGGTTTGTTTGGGCTTCTTGTGCATTTTCACTCTGTATATCCTTGTGTTTCTCAGTATACAGTGCATTTTTCTGCGCGTAAACATTCAGTCAAGGCTTTCTTCTCTCCTCACAGTCAAGGTTTTTCCATTGATTTTTAGATTTGTTTCCAAACAGATGGATCCTGGCTCAGGTTTGGAAACACTGCAGCAGCTGAGAAACCAGAGGAGGACGTCTGTGTGTCCTGTTGTGTATCGCTGTAACGATTGCCAGGTCAAAACCACCTCTTAGTGGGATTTGTGCACCTTTAAAAACACCCCTCTGTATATATATATAGAAACATTTGTTCTTTCGCATTTTCTGAACATTTCACTCCACTTCTGCAGAGAGATGGTGCACTTTAAGGCTTAATTGATTGCACTCCAGTTTTAATCGTTGCTAGGGCAACGTGAAATCCCCCCGAGGTAGCATCACATGCTGTGAGTTTTAGCGGCTCTCAATTGAATTTCTTTCAGTTAGTGCGCCGTCGTGTGTGAAGGGATATCAGCTGTGCAGGATGCACGAAGCACAGTTCACCTGGGCAGTGGGGGAAACAAGCTGAAGCAATAGCTCAAGTTTCTGGAAACCAGATTTTTAAGTTCAAGTGAAGAAATCTGAAAGTTTCTACAAATACGTAATAAAATGAAGCATAACAAATCTGAAGGGACGGTGCAGCCATAAAAAATAGTCCTTGGTTTGAACATTTTGTTCAATGTATAGATCATATAACTTTCATGGAGGGCTGGAACAGGCTGATACAGAATATATATAGTTAAGCCCCCAAATTATTCATACCCCTTCAATTTTTTCACATTTTGTCGTGTTGCAGTCTTGTGCTAAAATAAAATAAGATAAAAAAAATCTCCAATCAAGGTGTAGAAAACATCTCAGAGATGATCGAGGGAAATGGGAAGAACCTGAGCTAAATTTAAAGTAGCATAATGAAGTGTCTGAATACTTATGTCAATGTGATATTTCAGTTTTTCCTATTTGATAAATTTGCAAAAAAAAATCTAAAATTCAGTTTTTACTTTGTCATTATGGGATGTTGAATATGGATTTATGAGCAAAAAAAGATTTTGTTTTATTTTGGCACACGGATGCAACATGATAAAATGTGAAAAAACTGAAGGGGAATGCATAATAATCTGGGATTTATATATATGACAATGGATTAAGATGATTTTTCCAACTTTGAAACGATGCAATTAGAAGTACATTAATCCCAAAAAAGCAGGAGTATGGAGACAATTAAACATCAGGTTTATCATAAAACGTATATAAACGAATTCACATACAAACCCTGTTGTTCGATTTCTCTTTCTCCTCTTTCTCTTCTCATAAGTTCTTCAGCTTTATGAAAGTTTAATGCAAACGACCGGAGTGCTGTCATAAGTCAACATAAACTTATTTGTGACATTTAGACCTGAGACACAAACTTAGTTTTCAAAAACACAAATATGATTTAAGTGCCAACTTTATGCAAATTCACTACATATCCTGATGTTTGCGAGAAATTATTGTGACACAGCAATTAGACCGCACCACTTACTAATGTGATTTCTATCAGCAGCTTTGCAGACTCAGGCTTCTGTCTTTATTTTATACTTACGTCTAGAAACTGTTGGTTGTGCGTTTCCATTTCCTTTATCTGTCTTTGTCACTTTCCTGCTGTTGTTAGTTATTAGCTGCTCCAGCGACTTTGTTTCCTCGCGTGGATCTCTGCCGTTTGCGAGGCTGGTGTCAGTCATGGATCAATATTTGCAGTATGTGATGTGTGTTTTCATTCTCGTTGCAGATGTACAGATATTCATACACTGCCTCCTACATCGTCTACAACATCTACACGAGGTGAGCGGCTTTACCTTTACCGCCTGTTTCTCTATTCACGTTTTTGAATGCTCTCTGATGCATGCACACAGATGGGGGGTGTTGATATATATATGTGTGTGTGTGTGTGTGTGTGTGTGTGTGTGTGTGTGTGTGTGTGTGTGTTTATCAGGGAGGTTTGGGAGCTAAACCCCCCTGAGGTTCAGAACGCAGTCCTCCAACACGCAGCGTGGGGAAGACAAGGACAGCAGCTGGTAAGACTGAGTGTATTTATGTATGTGTGTATTTATCTCTCTCTCTCTCGCTCTCTCTCTCTCTCTCTCTCGCTCTCTCCTCACTTGTGTTCTTATAAATTCAAGCTGCTTCGTCTCAACACAGGGATCTGGTCCAGCCACGGTCTGCTGCTGTGATGTGATAGTTCTTGCAGTATAGAGTCTGTTTACATCCACACTGTGCCTGTTTGTCTCTGTTAGCCCGTCTCCTCAGCCACTGACCTAATTCCAACTGTGATTTTTACATTGCATTACACTCAGGGTTCCTCCTCCTGCAGCGGACCTGTTAGTGTGTGTGACATTTTATTTTGCAGGTTCTTTTCTTAAGAATTTCAGGATGTGACTCCACAGAAAGAAAATGTCGAAAATAT
This sequence comes from Seriola lalandi dorsalis, assembly GCF_002814215.2. Lineage (NCBI taxonomy): Eukaryota > Metazoa > Chordata > Actinopteri > Carangiformes > Carangidae > Seriola > Seriola lalandi. The sequence goes on along the minus strand of NW_019525403.1, from coordinate 237,119 downwards.
GGAAAGAAAATATGGAGTATAGGCTTTAGATTCTCGATGTTCGGTTGAACTAGACTTATTGTTGTTTAAATCTTGAACATAACGAGCGGGTACCTAATAACCGGAGCAATGAGGGAAGTTTCCAGGAAATTAGCCAGAAAATATGCGAAGAATTGACCAAGAACACTGAAGGATGATTTCCTTTCCACTGCAGGTACCCTAAAGCTTTAAGTGTTGAAGTATGTGGTCTAGTTAATCTATTCATTTACCTACAGTTGTTAGGAAACCTGTTTGTGTCGTTCATAAATCAACATCCTCTATAATGAAGGTGAATCGGTGGACAAGAAGATTTGTATTAGTGTTTACAGTGAGTCCCACTTGTCCTCCCAGTGTCCTGACCCCCCCCCCCCCCCCCCCCCTTCTACACACAACGAGCTACAACGTTCATCAAACTGAACTGATACGTGTTTTATTTGCAGTCTCCAGCATGTGCATGACACGTCCGTCGGCTAAACAACCGCACGACAGAGCTGACCCCAACATAGGATGTGAATTCAAAACGGCCGCTGCTGTGTGGCGACGTGCTGTCGAGAAGAGAGGAGAAAATGCCGCCCCGTGCGGGGGAAAATATGAATTCAGATGGACTCAGGTGGATTGGTTAACATGCTGGACGTGTCGGCCTGATCCTGTTTGATTTTGCAAATGCAAATGTTAAAACAGTGATGGAAGGGAGAGAACAAACACACTCGTTTGCTGCACTATGAGATAAACCAGAGGGTTTAATATGAGAAAGTAAAAGAGAGAAACTCCGTTTTGCAGAAGAAATTGAAAGACGAGGAGAGAAACAGCAGAAAGGCAAAAGTCAAATGGAAGGAAAATTCATGTCTGATGGAGAACACAGGATTATTATGCATGTGTGCGAGTTTGGAATCAATACCTTCATCCTCTCTTCTTCCTCCACAGATCTACATCTTTGAGAATAACATCTACTACCAGGCAGACGTGAGGAGCATCTCCCTGAGAATCACCTCCTCTGGGATGGAGGGAGTCATCTTCAACGGGCTCCCTGACTGGTTGTATGAAGGTGCGTGCCGGCAGAAGCTAATAAAAATAAAAAAACATATTTTATTCCTGCCTGATGTGGAAAAGTTGGTGCATGTTTCCCACATCATCTTGTTGCACCCTCTTCTTCTGCAACGCTTTAACGGCGCCTGACCGGAGAATCGGCGCCACCAGCTGTTTATCATGCACTAATTTACTTTTCTTTTGCAGAATTTGGTTTAAATTTGCTTGACATTTGTTTGGGATCCAGCTATTGGAAGCATGTTCGCATTCTGACACATTTAGTCAACGCACCGATGAGCTGCTAGTGTTTGAAGGCTGATTATCACATGTTTACATACAGTAATTGAATAATTAAGTAGGAGTTTGGATTCGTGACCACATTTCTTAAGTCCTGGCTAACATGTTTCCCCAGTCAAACCAAACACCACCCCTGATATTTAATTAAATGTTTGAGTGTGTAGTTTTTTGATGCATCTGTCACTCAACAAGTCTAGGCTTCAGATGTACGTGAGAGTTACATTTAGACGCTTTTATCCAGAGCGACTTACAAGTGAGAGACAACACTAAAGCCTCAGTGCAGCAGGAGACCTTGTTCTAAGTACGAAGAGCAATATCCATTCAATAAGTGCAAGGAGAAAAATACTAAGTGCTTGTTAGGTATGTTCAGGTTTCAGTTTGGAAGATTTTGAGATTGCTCAAAATTGCACAAAGAGAGCTGCTGTGATCTTTGGTGGAGGACACAGTGTCAGTAAAAGGGTTCAGAGATTTGTCTTGGACATTAAAGATGCAGGAGAGCACACCAGATGAACTGGTGATGAAAAATCAACCAGGAGCCTATACAGTCCATTAAGTCGCTGCGTAAACAAATTCAGTAATGTGGAAATGGTCTTTGCAGGTTGCACAGAGAGCGGCACTTCACAGAAAATCATTTGTTTGTCTATTTAGTGTGAGATGTGTTTTCTCTTTTTGATTTGCATGTAGATGTTTACGGCGAAGGAAAGAGCAGGATAAGTATTATTTTCCTATTGTAAGTCCTATTTAAGAAAGGATAACAGCAACTAGAAGTAATGTTTTGCTTTTAAATTGTCTGTTTTTACCGGATATGAAATAATAGGCAACATATTCCAGCATCAGAGAGATCAGGACTGTTTTCTGGCCTGCGTCATTAGCACCTCTGAGTTGTTCAGAAGCAGAAAGGGAAGAAAAACAAAGCGCTGAGACAGAAGACGCTCTGATTCTTCTTCTCAGAGGAGATTCTGCGTTCACACTTGGCTCACTGGTGGTCGCCGGACGGAGAGCGGCTGGCTTTCCTCACCATCGACGACACCCAGGTACCGAACATGGCTCTGGCCCAGTTCACCGGCAGCACCTACCCCCGAGGACTACAGTACCCGTATCCCATGGTAAGCCTGGACTCTGGATTGTGAGTTAAAAGACACAGTGTTTGTTTTATTTCATTCAGTCATTACATTTTGTTAATTTTTGTCTAATTTCCTGTTTTATGTCTTTAACCCATTTTACACATAAAAGCTTCATCATATTTTACCTCAAGCCCCAGAAACCAATCAGTCCTCCTATGCAGAGCTAAAAACGATTACTGAATAGTTCATTTAGTCGATCTCCAAATGTGAAATTTGGCTGTTTTTTTGTATTAAACTGAAAAGACTAAACATTAATATTTTTTATTTTTAATTTTGGTGGAGACGGATTTGACCCAGAGGCACCAGGACAGACCCAAGGATAATTAGATCCAAAAAAGAGAGTTTTAAATATAGAGGAAACATCCCGATCCGATAATTATGTTCCCACAACGAATGTAGTCATAGAAACTACCTCTAAAAAGACTCACAGATAATAATCCTTTCACCTCCTGCACCAACAAGTAGATATCTGTGAATGCTTTCCTAAGATATTTCTGAGTATCATGTACAACTCAAGTCTCGGTCCAGTTTTTCCTTGTGAGCATAAAACCACCTGAAATATCTCTACGAGATTAGATGAAACCAGAGGAGCTGCACTCACTGACTGAGTTTCACCTGCTTCAGAAACCCTGAAACAAAAGGGAAATTACGGTGTGGCGTAGTGGTCTAAGCAGACGCCCCATGTGTAGAGGCTACAGTCCTCGCTGCAGTTGGCCCCGGTTCAAGTCCCGCATCGGACGGCCTTTACTGTATGTCATTCCCCCTCTCTCTGCCTCCCCATTTCCTGTCTCTCTCCACTATCCTGTCCAATAAAGGCACAAAAGCCCAAAAAAATATATACTTTAAAAGGGAAATTACACTGAGCAAACATTTACACAGCCGGTTGGCATTTTTCTGTATTTACAGTGCAGTAATTATTTAAAAGGAACTAATTTTACGAAATGTCTCTTTTCTGCAGGATTTGTGTGTATAAAATGTGCCAAATCCAAATATGCTCTCGACCCGCTTCCTGAAATACCCTCAAGGTCATTTATTTCAGCAGCACTCAGCAGAAAGCAGAGTTATTCAGTACCGTGCTATGTGGATTATCAGGTTCACTAATGGAAGTCAGGTCAAGTTTTTTTCTCTGCTGCTTCAAACACTTGCTGTGAAAAATAGATCAGCTCATTTTATTACAGCGAAAAATTGAGGGAGAATCAGCCTGTTTTTAGTCTGAGGAGAAGAAAGGGAGGTCACTGTTGGACAAATAAGTTTCTGTCATAATGAAAATAATAAATGAGGGTGTGTATAAACAAGCTAAAGCTAATTTCTTCACATCATATCACATAAATAAGACAGCAGCTACATTTAATCAAAACAAGGGGAAAAAACATAAAACTCAACGTTAACTGTCGCCTCTGTATCTTTGACTTTGAGTCATTAAAGGAGCTTTAATTCGTAGATTCACAGTTTGACTAACAGTCACAGTATTCATCTAAATTCTTTATTTAAAGGGTCAGTCATTTTTGCATTCACGACTAATTTGGGACTAATTATAGGTAAAAGGAAACACTGTTCAATTGGTTTACTTCCAAATAATGAATTCTGGTTAAGTGATAGTAACCTTAACCTTTTAGTCAACGCACAAAATCACATGCAAAAATGTGAATTTTGTTTATATGCAAGCATAAAGTTTTATAGAGAATAAAGTTTTAATAATAAATGAATAATCACTGAATGTTTATTTGACTTTAAATTGAAATTTTTTAATTTGTATTTTCTGTATAAATAGTACAAAATCTTCCAAATAAAAAACGATGAAATAATTCAGAAATGATGCACCTGTAAAACAAGAGTTAAATCCCTGCAAGGTGTCAAATGTGGTGCAGTCACACTAAAATGAAATCATAATTCAGTACAAATCTGCTTGTATTGCACACACAGTGATGGTGTTGTCACACAGTAAATATAATTATAACTTTCCCGTGAAGATGCTTTCTGCTCAGCGTCTCATTTCACGTCCTCAGGCCGGTCAGACAAACCCCGCCGTCAAGCTGTCGGTGGTCAACCTGTTCGGAGCGACACACACTCAGGAGCTGCAGCCTCCTGATCAGCTCAGACACAGGTAACACGCACGCAAAACACACACGTGAAAGTGGCGCTCATTGTCCACAAAGTCCTCAGTTCGATTCTCCTCTCTGCATGTCCGCCGCAGAGATTTCTACGTCACCATGGTGAAGTGGATCAGTAATACTCACGTGGCCGTGCGGTGGCTCAGCCGGCCCCAGAACGCCTCGCTGATGACGGTGTGTGACGCCACCTTAGGAGCCTGTCTTCAGGTGGGTGTTGCCTTAGATTTGGGAAACAGCCATGTTGCTTTTTACTACAACAACACAGCAATAAAAAGGAAGAGCAATACCTCTTTAAAAGTACAAAATATGTTCTTCCAACCATGTCGAGAAATGGATTTAATTTTCCTCCCTTTCTTTCAGAGACACGAGGAGTCCTCAGAGACGTGGCTTTCCAGACAGGTAAACTCCTTCCTCATAACATTTTTCAACAACAGCAACAAACTGTCTTCATATGAGCACAAGGAAAATAAAATAAAACGACCTGGCCCTCGCGTCCGTGCATCACCTCCGGCTACATACTGTATTATCCTCACAGCAATATACTATGTTCCATTACTGGGGCAGAATACAGCCGAACTCATTCATGCATAAAGTGTGTCAGGTCTGAAGTGTGTGTTTCTCCCCACAGACACAGGAGCCGCTGTTCTCCAAGGACAGGAGCAGGTTTTTCCTCGCTCTGCCCGTGAAACAAGGAGGTCAGGGAGACTTCCACCACGTCACCATGTTCACCAAGAAGGTGACTCCCTCCTTCCTCCTCATCCTTCACACACTGACTCTGATTCCAATTATCTAACATATAAAATCTGCTCAGGATATGTGATAAACAGTATTTCTCGCTTACACTGATTCTCCTTCAGATACGAAGCGACCAGGACGAAGTCCGCCACCTGACCTCAGGGGACTGGGATGTGACGAAAATCGTAGCTTACGACGAAAACAACCAGATCGTGTAAGTTACAGTTTTGTTTCTTGCATTAAAAACAAATTAAGAAAAAGGTGGAATAAATGGAAAATAATCTTGTTCTATCGCAATGTAGTAAAACTTCCAGCACTACATGTGCTACTATTACCACAACTACTGATTTAATCTGTTTTATCTGCTAATACACAGCACTGCTTTCAGCGTCTTTCAGCCAATGTGCAAACTTTTTGGGGGTTGAGAGGAAAATTTGCAGACATGACTCACTGCTAAAAAAAAATCCTTAATCGTAATATTCTGCTAAAAATGACCCTTGTGCCTCTCCACCAAGCCTGGAATGAATAGCAGAAGATGAAAGTGAATATTCTAGCACTGCTGCGAATTCTTCTCTATTCTGTACAAGGAGAAAAAAAAGGTTCTGTATTTGAGAACATGTATTGAGTTGTAGCTTTGTGAGCGGCAGGGTACATGGTTGGGCGGCCACTATGTGCAGATCCGTGACCTTGTCCTACTTGAGCTGCTCTGCTTTTCCCCCACACAGATACTTCCTGAGCACAGAGGACTCTGCACAACAGAGGCACTTATACAGGTAGAATACACTCACACACACACACACACACACACACACAGGTCGACCACGTTGTCTATTAAAACTATTTTGTGTGTGATGCGCGTTGCCTTTTTTTGTGTGTGTGTGTGTGTGTGTGTGTGCTCAGTAAACACTTTGTCTCCTTCCTCTGACAGCGTGTCCACCCTTGGCCTGTTCCCGCGGCGATGTCTGACCTGCGGGCTGAAGGAGGGCTGTATGTTTTTCGACGCAGACGCCAGCCCCGATGCGCAGCACGCCATCCTGCACTGTAAAGGTCAGAGAGAGAGATTTATTAACCAAATCTTGTAAAGTCTCTTCAGTCTTATAGGAACATGAAGACTCTCATGTTTTTACCATCACCTTTGAGTCGCTGAACAAAGCAGCACAGAGAGTTGAGGAAAAAGAAAAAACATGGCATTGCAATTTAAAGACATTTGCAGCTGTTCTGAAGGTGTTAACAGAATCCTTGAAGACTCTTTTTAAACATGTAGATCATAATTTCCCCTTTTGTTACATGATGAAAAAGATTTTGAACCCTGACATGACACCGAGATATTTGAATATCAGAATTTTTATTTCGATTCACCTATTTCTGCGTTTGTGCACATTATAAAAAGAAGGACAACATTGGAAACGAGTTAAAAATACTTTGTATCGCGCAGCAAATTATATTTTTCCATCCAGATTTAGCTGTTAGAAGTTAAACGTACATTTAAAGGTTCTGGAAATACCTTGAAAACAGCTGTAAGTCTTTTGGGGAACGTGGTATGTTTAGAGTTTTTTTTTTTTTTTTGGAAACGTATGACTTTTGCTGCACTACACTTATAGGACAAAAAGTTGTACTCAATTCCACCAGTTACGATAATTCCATATAGACCGTAGAAATACCATACACAGTGTTCCTCACAGGAGAAAAACCAATCACAGCCAACTCCTCTGCTGTCAGTCATATTTGAAGAGCTCAGTTCGAGCTTGGCAGTGTCCTAACGATGGCGAGGATGAGGCGGAGGATTCGTTATTTGACGTCCATGTTTGAAGGTTTAGAAATAAAAAAGGGATTCCTTTCATTTCACTGCCAACTTGAGCTGTCGAGGTTTGTAACGTTTGTTGAGTCAGTTAATAATTTAATTTAAACAGACAGCTTGTAGTAGCTGTCTGTTCCTTTTGTTGATTCAGTTGTGTTTTTATGGCCATCTTCTTTATATCATATTCTACAAGCTTTTTATTCTACTCTAAGTCAGTGCATTAATTTGATTAGTTTTTTTAAATACTTGCGTACACTGATCAGCAAAGTAGTAACATTTCCCAACTAATTTAAATCAAGTTTGTCCATTTGCACAGGAAATTGGTCAAACTCTGATTTAAATGTGATGATAGCAACTCACCATTTAAGCCTTCAGGGACGAGTGTCCACAAGAGGATACTGCAAGGTTTTTATATTTGTAAAGCGCCTTTCAACATTGACGCGGATCAAAGTCTGTTACGCAAGACATATAAAGACTTTTAGACACGATATGAATAAAACACGAAGCCACAAGTTTGAAATGGAAAGGCTGGAGCAGACCTCAACTTGTCTGTGAGTTTGTTCCTGCTATATGTCGCTTAGAAACTGAGTGCCGTCGCTCTTCCTCCTCTCTTCTCCTCTTCCTACTTATAACCCCGAAAAATAAATCAACATTTGAGTAATGAATTGATCAGAGGCGCTCCTGTTGTTTTCATAAAAACCTTTCCACCACAGGCCCTGGAGTTCCAGCTCTGCTGCTCCTCAGCTTTGACAACGTGGACTGTGAGTAGTCTCTATTATATTTAATATCTGAAACCAGCTTGTGTTGATGTGCTGTCTGTGCGTGTGCACATGTGATGAGATGGAAAATAGTTGCAGCAATTCACTGTCATTATTTCATTTGTGTGAAAGCATTAGCATCTGTTGGATTTGATGCTGTGCCACATTGACTACATTGGTAATTTGTACATTTCAAGATGTTTAATTTATTTCCTATCACACGTTTAATGGCCGCTCCTTTCTCCATGAAGTAGCTAAAAGTCAGATGTTTACAGAGGAAGAAAATACATTTCAAAATGAACAAAAATAATAAAAAAAACAGTGAAAAGCTGCTTCATTTGACCGAATATCTAAGTTGGATCCGCTTTGCCGTTCATGTAATGTGACATTTACTGACTCTCAATAAAGCTGAGCTACAAGCCAGAACCCGAGCTATTGAATAGTATTATTCTTTAATGGAACATGTATTGAAAACCTGCCTGCTATGTGGATTAGTGGTTATAAAATAAAAATGCAGCAATGACCCTCCATTGCTGCGGCTCCTGGATGCAGTGCTGAATATTTAATGTGAGCTGTTGTCTGGATTGTTTTTTATTTCTGCATGACCTCACAGTCCACCTCCGCTGCTGTACATGCTACAAGCATTTCACTTCTACACTTCCACTTCTAGTACAATGTGAAGGTACAGGAATCACAAAATGATGCACACGTGAACCCCTTTCTGCACTGACCCCTGGTGTGTGGATGCAATTCTTTTCCATGTGTAACAAGTTGCTCTTTAAACAAAACTAAAAGCTGTTTCAAACAAATGCAGCTGTCAAAATTATGAGCAACTTACAAGCTACAAATATGTGAAATTAGAAGTTTGCATGTGCTACTGTTGTTTTGTAGGTAATTAAAGTATCTTCCAACACCCCCTCTATTTTCATTAAAACCAAGTGATCATGTGTAAATTAAAGCTATTCAAAGGTCTCATATTGATTCCACAATTCACAAATATATCTTGGAATGATCAACACTTCAAATAAAACTTCAAATTAAACCTCAAATCAAACACTCAAAACTTTTCTTTTATCACCAAAAAAACCCCCCAAAACATTTGCTGTCATAGCAACAAGAAAAAGCAGTTTTCACTTTGAATATTTGTAAGATTTTTTAATATTACTGTTCATTCATTAGCAGATTTAATGTGTCAACAGACAATATGAGCCTCTGTAAAATGCAGAATGAATATGCAACCCTGCCCTCATAACACGTCTTCACAAATGAGTTTCCTGTACCTTTAAGAAACAACCCCTGTATGAGGCTCTGCTTGGTCTTTTTAGTCCACAAAAGAGGTTTCATTTAGGGCCAATAAATAGCTGTTCCACTCGCTGCGATAAATGAATGTGATTTCTTACTTCACAGCGTATTTCATCTTGGAGAACAACCTTCCTCTGCGGTCTGCGCTGGAGACTAAAAGGACGATTCAGACGGATATCCGGATCATCACTAATGACAACTTTGGTACAAATCATCCGCACTTAACAGCTCGCGTGTGCTCTTCATGAGATAATTGAGCCACTTAAAAGGGCGAACGACACGAGTGTCGTATGCGTTTACACCTGTGTCTTTTGTATGTTTGTCGTCTGCTTGGTGGCCGTCCCTCCCTCTCCCTTTCAGCTAATGTGTCTCTCTGCTCACAGAGCTACCTCTGAAGCTCATCTATCCTCCTGACTTCTCTGAGTCCTACCTCTACGGCCTTCTCCTTATTGTGTAAGCCCATTCCACTTTGATTACATTTCCATTTTTTCCATTTACACTCGGTGCGGCCCTGCAAGCTTCAAAGGCCAAATTCATTAAGGACAGCAGGAAGTGAAATGCTTCATTCCCTTGTACCTGCAGGCTGTCAAACACTTTTCACATATCAGCAGTGCTAATAAATGAAACTAAAAGGGATGTTAGATGAGAAAATGTAAATTTAGCGTAAAATTTCACATCGTAGCTACATTTTTAATGTATAAACCTTTTTGTATGCACAACATGCAAGACTTTTTTGTCTTTCTCTCTATTCTCTCAGCTAAAACTGCTGTAGTATCATAAATCTTTCCATTACTTGAGAGCTATCTATTAGCATCTTAGCATTTTATTTTGAAGTATATGTTTGTGTAGAAGTGTCTACACATGTATATGAAGGTAAGCAGACAAGGAAGGTTTGCAACACAAATGCAAATAAAACACGAACTCGACAAGTAGCATAATGAGTCGACACACACACTCACCAAGACTGAGGTCAGCTCACAAAGTGCTGTTTTCTTCTTATTAAATCAAATCCCTGCAGCCGTTCATGGAAGAGTGGAGGCAGGTTACATATGGATGTAGTGTGGGGGCGTCCGCATACTTTTATACTTTTGTATATTGTATTCAGTTGCCTAACACAATGGAGCAGCCTTAGCCTTCAGTGCTGCATGGTTCCCTGAATATGATACACACCTCTGGGCGACCACAACAGACAGCGAAGTTCCCACTGTATGTGTTAACCATAACCTTCAACACAGAGCAGAAATAGGATGAAATACACAACAATAAAATGAGTTAAATAAACAGATTCATATTCAAGCCATAATGTGTTTAGTGCTGTAAACAGTATTCTCTATATGTCTCTAGGAAGCATTTGATTCTTATTTAAAGGTCCATACAGTCTAAAGGTAGATGTCCATGTGTTGTTTGATTATAAAGCAGGTCTAGGTTCTATATTAATACTGTGAAAGTATCAAAGCGCTCAGTCCACAGAGAAATGCACACAGACACAAGAGAGGCTCAGAGCCTCCTCTCATCTGATTGGCTCGCCAACCTGTTGTTACTAAAGCTTCAGAGAGAAGCCTGAGAGAGGAGATGTAAAACTACACTGAGATGGTTTTTGGTTCTTATAACCACAAATATATCTTCTTACTGATCAACAATAAAACACAGGAGAAGTGGAAATTATGGAGGTTTAAATATAAAATGATTAAATTAAAACTAATATGAAGTGTGAATAAAAGTGTCCATTCGTAAATGTTGATAAATTAGTGTGCACTTTGGTGTGTGCTTGTAGTGGCAGTTCTCCAGGAGATCAGACGGTGACAGAGGAGTTCAGCTTGGACTGGAACTGGGTACTGGTGGGATCTGAGCAGGTCATTGTGGCGCGACTGGACGGCAGAGGGTCGGGGTTCAGAGGTCAAAGGTAATGCAAGCTCCCAGTAATATGCACCTTTTTTTTTTTTTTAGCAGTTTTACACGTCTTGAAGTTTCTCTTCTTCTTTAAACTTTTTTTTTTTTCCAGATTTGACTCTATCCTCTGATCCTCTCCGACCGAGCTCATGATCCCTCTTCTTCTTCTTGTCACTTCACAGGGTTTTACAGCAGGTCCATCTGAGGCTCGGCACAGTGGACGCAGAGGACCAGATAGCCGCTCTTGAGTATGTAACACAGGCCTTCGCACCCTTTCCCCCTCCTCCATGTGTAATTTTAACTTCTGTGAGAGTCGCCTTTGTGCCTCAGTGTCTGTGTCTCTCTCTGATTTCTATTCATTTGGAAAGACGGGAGTTTTGAGGGTATTTTTTCTGTGACTGCCCGTGAAGCTCATCAGAATTTCAGAGACGCCTTCTTTGTAACATTTTGTGGAAAAATGCCGCATACGTGTTTGAAGGAGCGTTTTATTAATGCAGCATATAACATCATTAAGGAGTATAAAAAATTTAAAAAAACAAACATCTTAGATAGCCTGGAATAATTTCGGAATAATTGTAAGTTTGCCAGTTTGCTGTTTTCTAAAACAGAATGTATGAATTTATTAATGGATTCATCAATCGACAGAATTCTCACATGGGAATATTTGCTCGTTTTCTTTATCTTCTCTGTGAGTAAACTGAATATTTTTGGTTGACTGCACAAAACAAGACATTTGATGGAAACTATTTTAAGTTTTATAAAGCAAATGATTTGTTCATTGATTGATGAAATAATAAAATAATAGTTAATTGCAGCAGAAGAAAGATTTTTACGATACAGAAACAAAAACATCATGACAGCATCGCAGCAACAATGTGCTGCTTTATTATTTATTTATTTTTATTTTGTTTTGGTGACACACATGGCGCCATGGTGATCTGCCGGGTCTTTTCATTTCTTTTCCCAGCAGCCCTCTCTCACATGATCAGTCAAGGCATCACAGGAGTCTTGTCAGCGATTCCCTGCGGCTTTAACCTTTGACCTCCTCACTGGTGGTTATCTGCAAATTGAAGCTTCTTCCATGCTTCTGATTGGAGCTCAAAAGCGCAACTTAATGCCTCTTTAATTGCACATATTAAAAAATACCCCCCCCCCCCCCCTGTTCTTCAGGTACCTGGTGAAGCTGCCGTTCATCGATCGCACTCGCGTCGGAGTCTTTGGAGAGGTTCGTTTGTCAGCCTGTGAATTAATCATCCTGATTTCTCAGCCCACTGAATAAATCTGTGCGGGCTGGGGAAGCTAAATGAGGCTTACTTAAGTTATTTGACTTGTTGTAAGCACACACACAATAATCAATGAGTTTATAATGATGTGAACGATTTCTGATGAGAGGAAAACTGAGTGTGTTTACCTGCTGGTGTTGAGTCTCATCCTGGATTTGGTCGTAGTAAATCCACAGTGCTCTGTTCTGATATTGAAACTGTGTAATGATCAGAAACCTAAAATCTGATCACAGCTGTGGGATCAGAGCATGCAAACAAACTCAATGTTGTTTTCAGTTGTGAAGGCTGTGTAGTTATTCTGTTTGTCTTTCTAGAAAGAATCTATAATGAAGTCAATTGTGAGAAAAATGTGCAGGAATTTGGAGTCGATATAAACTCAGACACCCCTCTAATAAATATTGTAGGTGCAGGTTCTTCTTTAGTATCTGGTAGGTGCAAGTATGAAAATATTCAGCCTGGCGATGGAAATGAAAACCTGGTTTACTGCGTCTCCATCAGGACTACGGCGGCTTCCTCACACTCATGATGCTGAAGTCGACGGAGAGGCTGATCAGATGTGCTGCAGCTCAGGCTCCTGTCATTGACTGGTCCATGTACGGTGAGCGAAGCATTAAAGTGCACTTCCTCTTTAATGCACACACTGCAGTGATATGAGAAAAAGCTTATTGAATCTTTGGTTTGCGGGGCCAGTATGGAGCTCCTGCTGCATCTGATTAGACTTAAATAGACTGATGTGTGCCTGTAAATCCTGTAGTTCTCATAATAAGGACTTTTTTTCTGGAAGATGAAAACAGACGTGATGTGTAGGATATAAAATTTCTTGTCTGTATTTGTTGAAAGTGTTTGTTTTCTGTCTTTCAGCTTCAGCGTTTTCTGAAAGATACTTCGGTTTGCCTTCCACTGAGGAAAACCGCTACCAGGTGAGCTGCGTCTGCCAGTCATCCACCTGCTGCTCAGCTTGGTTTGGTCCTTTTTATTTTTTCCAGTTACCAGACACAAAATGTTCAGTGTACGTTAAACAATACAGAGGGGCTCGGCTCAATTGGGAAAATGTTGCCAAGGGGTCAGTTAAAGCCAATTACTCGGAGACAGCTCCATGGCAACAAGTGAATGATCTTCAGTTGAAAAAAATCAACAAAAAAACGCTTATTGTTTTTGATCAATAACAAAAAGAAGAAAAAACAGAAATAAAAATTACACACTGGTGTTTTTTGGGTGATAAAATAATGGTGGGGCAACAACAGATACTTTGGACAGATGTGCTGTCAGCCAATCAAACAGCAGCGGAGCAACGGTCCTTTTTATTCACTTTCATTACCAACAGCTTTGTTTTCCCGCTCTGGACATTGTGAGAGATGAAAACACAGTGTTAAAACTAATCTATCAGCCAGAAAATAAGGATTTTTTTAATTGAAATCAATTGATCGTTTGTATTTCCCATGCTACTTGATACATACATTATGGGACTTTTTCACCATTTAAAATGAGACAAATTAGCCATTAGCCACATAGCAGCTGTTAGCAGTGTACCCACTGATGTACAGACAACTGTTGCTGACTTTCTTTGAGACTGAAGAAAACTTAAACACATTAAGATTCTAAAGCAAGTTCTATGGACATTTAATCACAATATATGCATAATGTGTGTGTGCTTAGATTTAACAGAGTTGTGTATCTGAGAGGAAGGATGATTTTTCACCTAAATTGACACCTAACATTTTAAAGTGTGTATATTTGTAAACGTGGATAAGTTGCTATAATATTTTGTTTGCATAATTATTAGAAAAGCACTTTAGTTTTACTTCCAGATGTTTGCTGATGTTAAAGGAGATACAGCTGAGCGGCTGCTGTTGTTCAGCTTAGAAATAAAAATACGACAGTGCAGTGACTCAACATGAAAGGTGTTTTAACAATGTTCTTTCCACAAAATCTGTTCTGGCTCGGCGGAGGTCACGCCGCTTTCTGAGCCATGAGCTCCGCTTTGGTTCACTTCGCGAACAAAACAGTCCCCTTCTGTCGAAAATGAAAAAAGAGAAAATGTGCCCACTAGCATTTTAGCCGATGCTCCAGATCTCGTCCTTTGCAACAGCGGGGAAAAGAAAAAACACAAAGATAAAAAATAGACAAAAATACACGATTGCTGTCTAAGTGAAGGTCTCAGTCAGAGTGTTTTCCCTCCTAAGTGGGCTGCGTATAACTGGGCCAGAGGACGCTATTTTTGTGACAGAAAATGTGGCACGATCCGATCAGACAATAATCAGCGGGACATCATCACTCACCCTGCTCTCAGAGACTAAAGAAATGAGTTATAAAAACGTGTGGGTGTTGACGTGCGGCGACCGACTGTGGCCGGAAAATTGTCCCGTTTGAATCCCAGCGGGGGAAAACTGAATAATGGGAGTGAGAGACCGAGATATCCTCCACTTTAACCGCTTCACTGGAACCAATATGCAATCTGGCTATTTGTTTCAGAGGTAAATACAAGTTACTGTGCACCTCTGTGAGCTGGATGCTGAATTATCTACAAAATCTGTCCAAAAAGAATCCAAATGAGTATCACAGAACTTTATTTTTTCTTCTTCTTCATCATTAATCACCTCACGACCCCTCTGATTTATGTGGTGACCCTTTGGAGGGGTCAAACCCCTATGTAGCTACATGTATTAATAATGTTATATATATAATAATATACCAGTCACAGGGACCCCTGTTACTTTTATGTTTTGATACTTGAACTCACAGCACTTTCTGAGAAGGATAAGATTATTATCATTATTGTTATTATATTATTGGGGTCAAATCTGACTGTGAGAAAGTGCTGATTTTAGTTTTTTATTTCGACCAGTCAGATTTTGTTTCAGAGCTGAAGGTCACTGTAAACTGGATGTAAACACATTTTATATCCAGTTTTACAACCTTAGAGTCAACGAAACATTAAAACACGTGTTCATTGTTTTATTTTGTGCTATTAAAATGATAATTCAAGTTAAATGAGTATTTCTGCATTAATATATTACCTGACAACTTCTTCTACCACTAATCTTCAGGTGACAATGCTAATGTGTCTTTATCCGTGTGTCCAGGCGTCCAAAGTCCTGCCCAACCTGAAAGGTCTGCAGGGAGGAACTCTGTTTCTGGCTCACGGGACGGCTGACGGTACAAACGTTTATTTTCATTGCAGCTTTCGTTGAAAAATAAAACATAAGATGTCATTTTCATAGTGTGTGATTAACGGTGCTTGTGTCTTCTTGAAATGAGCCTCTTCACAACACAGAGCTCTAAACTTTCACCAGAGGAATTAACCCCCGGCGACACTAAACTCGCATGTTTTGTTTTTCTCCGCAGCAAACGTTCACTTCCAGCACTCGGCAGAGCTCATCAAACACTTGATAAAGATCGGAGCCAACTACACTATGCAGGTAAACACCAGGCCCAGCTGTAGAATACATTTCATTCTTCAAAAAAATAACTTCAACTGGGCCCAAAGTAACATAAAATAAGCCAATTTCACAAGGCCCTGCTGCGTGACGTGTCTTGTTATCAAAGTCAGAACCACAACAACATCATCCATTATCAGATATGTGTGATTTAGGAAACTGGTTCTTGTCGTATGTTCAGAAGAACGCCAGAAATCCTGAAGTAGAATCACGATACCTGGAAAACATCTTCCGTTCCAAACTGCACATGAAAAACCGTAGTTTTAAAACAATATCAGAAAATAATCTTAACGTACACTTTCCCCCTTAATTTCCCCTTAAAGGGAAAGTTCCACTTTCTCATTTAGCTCTCAGCAAGAAAGCAAATAAACATCCTCCCCAGAATATCAGACTGTAAATAAACTTGGTCCTCTATGTTCTGTATCAGCTTGTTCCAAACGTCCATTAAAGCTGTATGATGTTTACACTGAGTGAAATATTAAAAGTGAGCGCTGTCCCACTCAGCCGAATGGAAATATTCCAGTTTCAGATTTATCTTCGGAAATGTTTGGATCTTTCACCAGTACTTCAAATAAAGTTGTGTGGATTTGATAAGTGTTTGGCTGCACAGCATGAGTGTGTAATGGTTGACATGCTGGTGAGTGTCTTAAATTATTCATAAAGTACTGTAGAGGCCAAACAATGCCTGAAGTATTCTGCTCTAAAGCACAAATTAAAAATGAATCCATATGTTTAGAACAAAACTTTTTTTATCAGGGGAAACTTTTAACTTTTTCTTAAAGTCTTAGTGAAAGCAATAAAGACATTTTAGATTCCACATGTCTGAAAATATAGTTTCAAATATCTGACAAATTCTGTTACAGGCCGTAAATGAAATCCTGATTTTCATGGGTTTTCACTTTACCTGAAGGTTAACGTTCCCCTTTCATTCAAAATCAATTTTACCATCCTTGATCTCATAAAACCTTATTTCACACCTCATTGAATAGCCTCAAAAACACGCAGCTGTCAGACAGAAAATGAGAGCTGGTTGTCACGGCGTCAACAAAAAGTAGATTTTTACACACTTTCCTTTGACAGACACAAAGAGTCTTATACAAATACATGAATTTGACTAACAGATCTCCACTCGTGCTCGTCCCAGTGCTTCTGAACGCATCACATGGTCTTCCACTGCAGAGAAACCTTCCTCTGTTGTGAACTCAATACGCTGATGAAGTAGAAGCAAGTTAAGTGGACCATGAGATGGATTTGATAAAAGTTTGTTTGAAATGAAAACACTGACAAGTAGGAAAAAAAAAAGGACCTTGTATCTTCTCTACTTATTCATCTCTTGATTTATTTTTGTTATTATTTTCAGATTTATCCAGACGAGGGACACTTTCTGTCCAAACGCAGCCGGATTCAGCTGACTCATTCCCTGATTGGTTACTTCAGAGGCTGTCTGCTCGATGCGTCATCGTTACTCAGCCAACAGCGTGACGACGAGTGAGAGGCTGCTGGATGGCGTTCGACAACTGTGTGTGTAGGTTTGTGTGTTGACGAGCATCTGTGCCCCTGGTAGACTGATTTGAGTGTGTGTGTGTGTGTGTGTGTGTGTG
Source organism: Seriola lalandi dorsalis (assembly GCF_002814215.2). NCBI lineage: Eukaryota > Metazoa > Chordata > Actinopteri > Carangiformes > Carangidae > Seriola > Seriola lalandi. Next base: position 219,739 of record NW_019525403.1, on the reverse strand, counting down.
TGTGTGTGTGTGTGTGTGTGTGTTTTATACCTGTAGCACAATGTTGGATGGACAAAACAAGCTTCTTATCAACATATCAGACCAGTTTCCATCGCTCATCACGTCAGTAGAATAAAGCTCCTACACTCAGCTCTGTTGTCAAGTATTATAATGCAGTTTCCGCCTGTAGGGGGCGCTAGGTAGCAAACAATCTAACGGAGGTTGATTAGAGAGGTTATCTCTTAAATTCTTAAACTCTTAAATTCTACAAAAAAAAATGGATGCAGTTTCTTGGAGGTCTCTAAACATGCACTGACACTTTTTGCTAATTTAATAAAATTAGCACAAATTTCTGACACACAATGATTTGAATGAAATATACTTTTGATTTTGACCCCAGAAACATTCGTTGTTAAAGACCCCTAAAACCGGGTGTCATGGTAACCAACCTTGTATTTGGTATTCTGCCACAGACGACATAGTCAGGCTTTAGAAAGATGTTGTATTAACGGGTTGAAACCGCCTGTCACTACAGGTTGTTTGCCTGTTATTAAATTAATTTTTTTTAGCAGAGCAGCCTGTTCGATTACAAGCTCTTTCTCTAAGTATTGAGAATTTTTGTCTTCATGCAAATTGCCCCAATCCGCTCTGTCAGTGTGGCGATGAAACTGTTTTCAAAAGCACGGGCATCATTGTTCCTCCGAAAATTCTGACATCAAGGACATTTCTGTGGCTAATTGTTCCTCTTATGGCGCCTTCGTATCCTCTTCACTGTCATTTTATTGCTTCATCCGTGAGTGATTCACTTGTACAGCCTCTTAGAAGTGTCATGTCTGCTAATTTGTAGTTATTGAAACATTTTTTATGACACTATCTCCTTATTGTGATTTATTTATTATTTTTGTATTTATTTAATTCTAAAAAAAAGTGGCATTTTTGGGACATGATGCCGGTGAAGTCTCTAAGATTTCCCTGAGAAAATCTGCGTTGCCTTCAGTTGTTACCTGAACGAGCGGGCGTGAGGGGTGTAGCCTTTTGTTGCCCTGGGTCTTGCCTGTCAGGCTCCTTACAGGCTGCCTTACCTTAATCCTGAAGGGGGTTGGGGCAGCCTGCAGAAACTGCACGTTATGTTTGATTGAATCTATATTTAAATTTACAATTAATATTTTCCCAAGAAAGACACAATAAGACAGTTTCGCACAATTTTCTTCAGAACGTATCAGGTATTTGTAAATGATAATATGTATGGTTATATTCTACTATGATTATGAAAAGCACATAAACTGATTTTAATTTAATTTATTGATTGAAATGTTTTTGTTGTTAATGTTCTCTTATTTAAACCCCCCCTGTTGCTTCACAGTTGCAGGATTAAATGAGATTATTGATGAATAGCTACTAGCCACTCACAGTCCAGGCTGTTCTTTGTTTGGGGATAAAACAAACAAAGCAAACACCATAATGAGAAAAATAATCTGCAGCAGGCCTGTTGCCGTTTACGTGGCGATGTACCACTTATGATGTATCATTTCTGCTGTAATGGGCTCATCTCTCATGTAAAAATGTCATTAATTGAAATTTGTCTCACCACTGTTCTGGGTAAATTACTTCAAGTGCAATTGCTCTTCACTTTGCAGTCGAGTTTGTGCATTTCCAGCCGCTTAAAACGTGTTTTTTGCTGTACCATGCATTTTGGAAGCACTGCCATATTATAGTCTTATCCATGAAGTATTGCACTAAAAGGCATCATAAGTGTTATGGCAACACAGAGCCTGAGAGCGCTCTTCACTGTGATTATGGGTACGAGGGAGATTCAGACGATTACTGTCGGGTGCCATTAATCACAGTGATGAATGTCCTCTGTGCTTGGGGGGGGGGGACCTCGTGTCCGGTGTCTGGAGTTTCATTTTTTAAAAACGGGGGAAACCGCTGTTATAAGAGTTGGTATGAACTGTGGTGATAATCCCCTAACACTGGGCTAGCAATCGGTTGCCATGCCAACGTCTTTGGTATCCTTGGATACAGCTACACTCTCATAATTCATTTAAAGATGAAACATGGAGCTCTTTGCATCTTGGGCCGAGCAGCTGCTGACGCAAACCCCATCCAACGTTTATCCGCTAAGAAATCAACACTGTCTGTGCTGCGCAACATCCGCGTCCAATTTAAAGTGTCAGTATGTGAAGTCATGGCTATTGTCTTTAATGGGGTTTGTACTGTGAGTTTAACTTGATTTTCTTCTGGGAGGGGGTCGGCGGGGCGGATGTTGTGAACGTGGGATTAATAAAGAGAAGCTTGTTGTATTTTTTGGCTGTTTTAATATTAAAGAAAAATGAAGGAGCCATATTTGAGTCTTGTTTTGTTTGTGAAAGTGAAAAACAGCATCTTTATCTTATTTCTAAGGTTTCTAAGCTTCATATTCATCCTGGAGACTCACAGTGACTTTCTTTGTGTCTGTCACAGTTCGATCTCTTTTAACTACATTCGATAGTTGTGCGTTTGTTAAACTAAGACCGAAAGTAAACTTAAAACATGGCTACAGCCACTTCTTCTTCTCACCATTATCATTCTCCACTTGTCAGGCAGGAGGCGATTTGAGGGGGGGTGGCAAGGGATGTCGCCCCCCCCTTATTAACCTGCCACCACCCAGGTAACTTTTCACTGGGGAAAACCACCCAAAGTAAGTACAAAAAAAAAAAAGCAGCCTTCATAATTACAAACCACCTAAAATTATTTTCAGCTGACGAATAAAGCTAAAAGCTGTTGAATCTGGCAGCAGCACATATTACAGACATGACAAACCTTGCTTTTATTCAGCCTGCCTACATGAAAACTGAACTCTTGCATAGTATCTTCCACTTCTTCCTTTGTTGCTGCATAAGAAGTGGTATCTTTTATCTTTTTTTAAAAAAACTTTTTTTTTTTTTTTTATTAGAACATAAAAACATAATGTGTCAAATTTCCACTGAAGTCCTGAGTTACTGAAATCCTGGCACCTTGAGCTGAATAAAGTAAAGGAGAATTTAAAAAAAAAAAACCTTTAATACAAGTAGTAAAGATGATAAAGAATCTTTATATAACATTTTAGATTTCTTTCAGCTAATTTTACTGAAGGAGAGTGTGAAGGCTCCAGACACTCACAAAGCAGCACTCTTCATGCTAGTTTGTGACATGGTCTAGTACTTCAAATGAAAATATAATTTCACATATTCCTTTCATGTCTTCATCTTTTTTTTTTTTTTACAACCCACAGTCTCACTGTGAAGGCTGTCACAACACTATATATTGTAGGTTAGTCATTTAGGGAACAGCTTGCATATCTGTGGACTTGAGGAAAGTCTGGATAAATGGCTCAAACAGTCCACATTCAGACCTTTGCAGACTGGACCACTGGTTCATTCATGGGCTGCTTGGCAACCAGCTGACCCTCCGCCATCTTCTTTACTAAGCTCTTAAAGCTGTTGACCTTGTTAAGACAAATCTATAAGACAATTCACTCCCTGCCTTGCATATGCAGTGCTTTATCCATCCATCAGCAGTCTGTCCTGATCCTGCTGTGACTGTGCACTGATATCAGCACCTTTTAATTTCCCTTTGTCATACTGTAGGTGTGGCTGTGTTTGTGTAGCCATGTCAGCGGTCTGAAAACGGCACACACACCCACACTGAGAACAAAACACAACAGGAAAACTTGCTGTTCTTATGAAATAAATGGGAAAAGAACATTTATCTTTGTCTCTGTCCTTCATAACCTTTAGAAATCCCCTGACCACGCTGCCTAGAGCCGTAATTACATCAAAGCAATTACAGAGCCAAAATGAAGGCCCCATCCACTGAGGAAGGGAGGACAAAGTCTGCCAGCAACTTCAGAAACTTTGAATTAAGACCTGAACCGGGAAATAAGTCCGTCTCTGGTGGGTCTGCGCAAAGACAAATCCACATTAGTTTTAAACAACTTAACTCAGTGGTATGGGGCTGAGGTCTGGGCTCTGCAAAGGCCGGGCACGTTCTTCCAACCATGGGCCTCAATGTGTTCAGTGTCACGTTGAAGGAGAGGACCTTCCACAAAGATAAAAGATAAGGTGATTCATTCTGTACTCTGTACTGGACAGATGATGAGACAGCAGGTCCTTGTCATATTGCCTCATAGTAGCTGTTTGGCGCCTCCTCATGGTCATTCTGTGTCCTTTTATTATTAATTTGTGAGTTTTTGGTGTGGTGAGGTGAATCTTTGTTATCATTCTACATCTCTTTGTCGCCGTTTCATGTGTCTTGACGGTTGTTTTGCGTCACTTCAAGCAGAAGCTGGCCCCCGGGCCTCTGTCTGCTAGGCCTGTTCAGTAACACATCCGTGTCTGAACTGTAGCATTGAGATTTATTTTCCCTGGAAATAAAGGGCCGAACCCAAAAGAGATAAAAATAGCCCTGGACCAAAATACAAAGCAAGTTTCACGTAGGAACAGTTCCTGAATCTAATACCAGACAGACCAGAGAGTGTAAACAGTCCATTAAAAAGGTACAGTGAGCAGACAGGAAGACGTCACTATGCTGTGGTTCGTCAGAGGCAGAGACAAGCTGTCAGTGAGGAGGCAAAACTATTTTACTGTTACTGTAATCTTATAGAGCTACAAGGTGAGAAACCTGTGATTCTGGACGTTTTGTTGAAACTTTCTGACTGATACTGTCCAGTAAATCTTAATAAGAAATAAAATACTGATATAAAATATGTGTGTCATCTCACTGTTCAGGCTTTAACTGGAACTCTGGAAAGTGTAATTTCAAAGTAACATAATGCCGCCATCTTGTGGTGGAAGCTGTGCCGTACACCCAAAGTGTGTTGCAGGGGAGAAGCACTAAATCTCAGCTGTGAGATTTTTTGTCCTTTTGTCCTGTTTCTGGTAATCTGCTTAATTTAAAGTAAGTAGTAAATTTCTATTTTGTCCACATTGTGGGGAAAAAAACAAAAAAAAAAAACAAACACTTAAGCTCAGTATTATTATTTAAGTTGAATTTGTGTAGGTTTTATTATTAATTTTATTGACAAAATTAATCTTATTTAAATTAATCCAATAATTTTGATACATCATTTATCAAGCAAAAAGAAGATTTGCTGTTTTTCTATTTTGTTTATACCATTTTAAATAAAATATCTTTAGGTTTTGGACTATTTATTTGTAGACACACCAGCTTGACCTCTGAGAA
>NW_019525403.1:168021-214048 GCF_002814215.2 Seriola lalandi dorsalis | reverse complement strand
GCATGCACACGGCCCTCTGCACCTTGGCCAGGTCTCCTCCAGGAACCACGGTGGGAGGCTGGTAGTTGATGCCAACCTTGAAGCCTGTGGGACACCAGTCCACAAACTGGATGGAGCGCTTGGTCTTGATGTTGCCGATCGCCACGTTGACGTCTTTTGGCATCACATCGCCACGGTACAGCAGGCAGCAGGCCATGTACTTGCCGTGACGAGGGTCACATTTCACCATCTGGTTGGCTGGCTCGAAGCAGGAGTTGGTGATCTCAGCCACAGTGAGCTGCTCGTGATAGGCTTTCTCTGCTGAGATAACTGGGGCGTAGGTGGCCAGAGGGAAGTGGATGCGAGGGTAGGGCACCAGGTTGGTCTGGAACTCTGTCAGGTCCACGTTCAAGGCGCCGTCAAAGCGCAGGGAGGCGGTGATGGAGGAGACGATCTGGCTGATGAGGCGATTCAGGTTGGTGTAAGACGGACGCTCGATGTCCAGGTTCCTGCGGCAGATGTCGTAGATGGCCTCGTTGTCCACCATGAAGGCGCAGTCAGAGTGCTCCAGGGTGGTGTGGGTGGTCAGGATGGAGTTGTAGGGCTCCACGACGGCTGTGGACACCTGAGGAGCCGGGTAGATGGCAAACTCCAGCTTAGACTTCTTACCAAAGTCTACTGAGAGGCGCTCCATCAGCAGAGAGGTGAAGCCTGAGCCGGTTCCTCCTCCAAAGGAGTGGAAGACCAGGAAACCTTGGAGCCCTGTGCATTGGTCCGACTGGACGAGAGGGGAAGAATTTACAGTTTAATTTTGAAACAGACTAAAAACCAAACATGTGGCTCTCAGGTCTGATTAGTAATTAATGTTTATAACATTCAGAATATCAAGGATTGTTCAAAAACTGCACTTCTTGGTGAAAGAATAGTATTTCCTTTTTAAAGAATAAACATTTCTTGAGAATTTTCTTTTCTTTTTCTTGACATGGTGGTTTTTAAATCATCTCACAAAAGCAACAAATCACCCTGCTCCCTAAGTTAACAGCTGACGAGGTTTTCTCCACTTCAGACAGCATGATTAATGGCATCTTCCGGATGTTGTGAAATTGCTCTAAAGCCTCACATCAATATTGTTTGAATTTCAGCTCCAAGTCTCCCTCTTTCTGCCCGTCTTACCAGTTTGCGGATCCGGTCGAGAACAGAGTCGATGTGTTCTTTTCCGACGGTGTAGTGACCCCGGGCGTAGTTGTTGGCGGCGTCCTCCTTCCCTGAGATGAGCTGCTCAGGGTGGAAAAGCTGGCGGTATGTGCCTGTACGGACCTCATCTAAAACAGAGATCAGAGGTAGCGTGTTAATATGTAGTGAGGGGAATTTATGTACTTTTTTTTTGTAAGTGTTTTTTCTTTTCTAAGGATTGCACAGATTGTAAAGCCCGCTGACACAAACTTGATTTTTGGCTCTTCACTGACACATGACAAATAGGCCATTCAGCTGCTGAATTATGCATCATTTTACATCTACAAACTACTTTGTAAGTACATTTATTAAAGAAAACATAACTTTACGTGACAAATAACAGTGCAGAGTGCAGGAAAAGAAAAAAAAAAGTAAAAACTCAGTTTAATGGGATGTAGGAGTCAAATTATCATAAATGATTGCTAATTTATTGAGTATTTAACTGAGCAGGATGCAACCAATGGCATTAACGTTATATGCACAATACCAATTATATAATCTGATATGACCTTTGATCAAAGTATAAATTCATATAATGGCGTTGCGCCACTGTCTTACAAGAGCTGGTTCAAACAGGTCATGATCAGCCAGATTAATCATTATAGTTTTATGGACTTTGTTGCTTCCTTCTCTCTTGCCCTTTGAAAGTTTCTTTCCTAAGTCAAGTTACTTTGACTCAAAAATGATTCCATTTCTACAACAACAGCTCCTGTTGCTCTTAAACAATTGAAGACCCTTCCTCCTAAACATCACCTCCTGGGTAGGAGTGTATTCACTTCCTTATGCGTTTCTCCTCCTCACCAATAACTGTGGGCTCCAGGTCGACAAAGATGGCCCTGGGGACGTACTTCCCCGTGCCGGTCTCGCTGAAGAAGGTGGTGAAGGAGTCGTCGTAGCCACCGGTCGGCTTCTCACTGGGCATGTGGCCGTCGGGCTGGATGCCATGCTCTAGGCAGTACAGCTCCCAGCAGGTGTTGCCCATCTGGACACCGGCCTGCCCAACGTGGATGGAGATACACTCACGCTGTGGAGGGAAAAATTGGCACATTTTTAGATTTTAAAATGTTTATAATTTAACTTTAATAAGTTTTAAATCCAATCTTATTTTGAGATATTTAACATCTGGCTGCACATTATGATTAATTTCAACTTTATTTTCTTCCATTTCCAGCCACTGAAAGTCAAAATTATCACTGACTTCATCATGCAACAGCTTTTCAGTACATGAATAGGTCAAACCATTTTACTGGAGAGCTAATGCCAACACATCTGCCTTTAAACCTGTTTTGACCTGCTGGAAATGACAGTTAAAACTGGGTGGAGTCAACCACTTTCACATCATTTGCATTACAGATTCATTTGTTTGTGTTCAAGACCTCTTCCGCAAACTTCGCTGAAAACTGTTAAATGTTGAAACATCCTTCCAAGTAGGATGTGACACATCAATTCAGAAGTCGCCGATCTAAATAAGCGAGCGGTGGTGATTAACACAGGCTTGTCAGAGTGTCTGTAGGGGCCAAAGTGCTCCCACACCCTGCTGAGGTATTTCTAGGTCAATGGTAAATGATGTGGGTGGTGGAGGAGCGTGAAGGAGGACACGCCGTGGCCTGAAACAAGTTTAGTCTCATTTGGAAGGACAATTCTGCCTGAGGGAGTTGAGGATGCAACGTTGTCCGTCCTGGTTGGTTAACTAGCCTTTTTAAAAAAAAAGTGGTAGAAGTGCAAATGTGCAAGACAGAGAGAAGAAAACAAACCCTAACTAGTAGGAGAAAGAAATCTAGTAACTTGTGTTATAAAAAAAAAAATAAAAAAAAAAAAAATGCAGGAATCAGATTCACGTCTGCTGATCTTTAACCGCTGTGTGTTTAATGCTGCTGCAGTGGGTGTCAACAAAAGGCCAGCTGTCACTGGTTATATGAGAACACAAACACGTCGAGTACTGCTGTCAAAATATCATTGTGCTGCTCTTAGTGACACTCTTCACGCCTGCTGAGACAAGCGTTTAGGTAAACCCAACGCTGTCATCTTTACGTATTCGAGGGAAGAGAGACCCGTTACCTATCTGTCGCTGACCATGACCTCATTTTTGGAGGTGACACAGGAGCCCGGTTAAACGTTTGTGTTGTTTTGGAATTCCTGTGATGTATAAGCCGGGGCGGCCGTTGTGTTTTTCCAGTGTGACGTCTTTAGCAACACAAACAACCAGATTCCAGCAATGCTCAGTAGAACACGTCCTTTGACAAGATCTAATAAGCTTCAGTGCGCAGACATTTTTCAGGGATTACAACAGGCATAATACGATGTTGTTACAGCTGAGTGACCTGCTGTACTTCAAGATATCCACCGTCTTGTAGAATGATGTTTTTATCAGTGTGACTTTGGGTTAGTTGACTTTTGACCCCATGAACACCCCCCCCCCCCCCCCCCCCCAAAAGAAAGAAAAACAAAAAACCTTGTGCTAAGGACAGAGGGCAGAGGAGGGGTCACAGTGACTTGGAAGTTGCCAAGTATGGCGATGGCAGCCAGCTCAGCAGACAGCTATTTTGAGTGAGGCATCAATCATACGACCCACAGACTCACACCCCAGCAGCTCTAACCCAGTAACCCGTTTCGACTCCCAGACTGCAGCTTATATCATGGACGTAATATGCTAAAGCTAATTTACAGTCTGTCTGCAAAATGCAACGTGCAACTGCAGAATATTACTACGCTGATATGAAGCATGAGCTGTAAGTTTCCCCGCTGTTTTTCTGAGTCATATAGTTTTGACATTTGCTGACAGGATGTGACAAAAAGTGGGAGTGGTGGCCTGCTTGCTTCATGGTGTTGCAACACACCACATCGGCTCATGTTTACAAGACAAACGGCCTGTGAAAGTTACACTTCCAGGCAAAATGGGGAAGTGGGGGGTGGGGGCTGGGCACACTGGGGGTCATTATCTGCTTCCTGTATCTTGCCCAGACTGAAAGTACGTCATGTTTGACGTTGAGATCGCAGCATGTGAGAGCAGACACAGAGGAGCATTGTGCTGTAAAAAACTTGTTATGTATCGGAAAAACACTTTGGGCTTTCAAGGTTTCCTGAATAAAAAATGAAATGGAAGAATGTTTCTCCAACCTGAGAACAGATGCAAACCATAAAACCAGAATGTAATGTGAATATAATAAATGTAGAACAAAAGAGGCTGATTATCTCCATCTAAACCCACACTAACTACTTTTAAAAAGGCGGACTCTAAATGACACATCCTATGCTTTCATGTTATAAATGATTCAGCAGGAAGTGCCACCAGAAGTCTTTTTTTTTTTTTTTTTTTTGCAGTTAACTGCTTCTTTACTTACTTCTGTTTTTATTTGCTTAACAAATGAACTGCACACATTACAACACACTCACTGTTTGCACAAAGGAACAAAGTCAAAAGGGAAAAGTCGGTGTCCTAAACTCATGATGAAGAATGAACTTAAGACTCTTTAGCTCGTAAAAATGTTGATCCAAGGCCTCAAGGATTTATGTCATGCGCCTCACCTCATGTTTAACAACAGAAACAATGTGATACTTGTACATTCTGCTTTTTTTGTACTTGAAAGGTGCATTTCTTTAAAGTTAATGTATTCAAAAGAGCCAAAAGTGGCAGCCTCCGGTCTGCAGTGATGCAGCAGCTTATCAGCACGGCAGTGAGTGGCAGAAATAGAAACGTAAAATACACAAGCTACTGCTGGAAGCCACATCAGCATTCCCAACCACCCGGGCAAACAAGCACACCCTCCTGACAGACAGTCCTCCAGTCCCCATGTGGAAGCAGTTAACCTTTACTGGAGCCGGAGCCACATGCCTGGTAGCATATTTCCGCCGTCTGACTTTATGTTTCTCCCTATTCTAAACATACAAAGCCTTTCCATGGATCTGTTTTATGTGTCGTAGCAATGCCAGAATGTTTCAGAAACAGCCAGGGCCCATTAAAGTGGAAGCAAAAGACAAAGCTCAGTAATGTTTGGATACAAGTGGAAATCTTTGATTATTATAAGAGTTTTAAAGTGTTTTCTGAGTCACATTTGAGCTATGACTCATAATTTTCACCAGTAGGCCTACCAGACAAAATGCCAGCCATTTTCAAAATGTCAGCCAAGAAGTTAGGCCACAGATTATTTGTTGATAATAGTAATAATGACTTAACACTCACCATTCTGCTGCTTTGATTGTCCTTTTTGGAGGGGAAACTTCAAACTTGTAGGTTCTCACAGTGCACCTATAATGAGATCTCTGTGAGTGAAGTTCCATCAACGTGCGACACACACAGTTTTATAGCTACTACAGGGGGCGGGGGAGAGGAGGTGGAGCCATTAAGGCTGCAACTTTTCTAAGAGGACAGAGGACTTCCTGTTTGGCCTTTCAGAACAAAAGGCGCGCATAAAGCACCAATGAGATAATCACCGCTGCATAACAGTTTAGTTCCAGTGGTTGAAAGTAAATAAGTACATTATTATACATTTATAATATTTGTATTTTTACGATGTTTTTATGTGTGCGACTATTTTTTGTGTGTGTGTTTTTGTTTGCCTAGGCTTTGACTCTTGAGGAAGTATTTTTAAGTTAATTCTCAAATGCTTTTGTCAGGGTCAAGCAAAAAAAGAAACTCTTTTTGTTTTAGCTAATACTAGAATTATTGTTTGTTAAAATTCTGTTTCTCTTTATGCAACTCGACTGTTTAATTTATGACATTTCCTTACAGCAATGATTCAATTCTTGTAGATTATCTGAAATTGTAATGTAGGTTACAGCCACTAGATGGCGTCCTTATTATTTTGATTTTGTCTCCAACATTCAACCTCCACCTTTTATGCTGTACGCAGTCAATACTCACTGTGTTAAAAAGGTAGAGGGCCCCATCCTCCTGAATTCCAGGGATTGGTTATTGTCATATTGTCAAGGCTGAATTGTGGGTAATCCAGACCCCCAGGCACACCTAAATCCCCAAATTCACTTTCAGATGGTGATTTAATGAATTGCAAATTTCATCAGAGAATTTACATCATTAAGCCGACACGGAAATGCCAAAAATGACAGTTCTTCCTATGGCCACTTGAGGCTGGCTCCAAAAACAAACTTTCCCCATAGACTCATGTTAAAATATCAAACTTTACAGCAGAAATAAACATATTTACAGCCTGGTATGAAAAAAAACCATTGGTCTGTAACGAATTTCATCCCTCTTGACAACCCTACAGGGGCTGAATTTTTATATAACTCACCTGTTTACATTTATGCAAAACTGAGCACATGGTCGCAATGAGTGACAGATGGGGGCTGTCACAGTCACGTTTAATGATTTGAGGTGATTTCTGCTCTGTGTCCAAAACCTCTATTTTGACGTCCACCTCAGACGTCAAATTTCTACATATAAAGACGACAGAAAATGTCTTAACACCAAATTGACGTGTAAAGACGTTACTTTCTGTGTCTTCAGACTTAACATTTTGAGGTCTTATGGCGGACATCAAAATACACGTTTTGGACCAATCCGCGTGCCTTACGTCATATCAAGTAACTTAAAGTGACCTGTTGGCCATGTTTGTGGTATTAGTTTTAAAGGGTTTCTCATGCAAATATCGGGCAAGTAATGTGGCTTGTTGTGTGGGTAATTGACACAGAACTTCTGTGCTCGTGTATTTTGAGGTGAGTGAAATTCTATTATTATTTTATTCATATGTTATCACTAATTAGCAGTTTTTGGAGTCTGTGCTAACATGCAACAGGCTTGTCAGCTTAGCCGTTAACTAGCTAATTAGCCAGCAATTTAATTAGCCCAAACGCTCAGCTGTATTGATAATGCGAATGGGAGCCTATGCTTATCACACTTATTAAACCAAGTTTTAGCTCCTTACACATCCCATCTCTTTGCCCAGTTTTGGATTAGCAGGGAGATAAGTGGAGTGGGCACTACTAAAATGGTGATGGTGGAGCAGCCCGCAAACTGCTATTCAGAAGAATGTGGGTGACGTCACGGAGTCTGCGTCCATTTATATTTAAATACAGATTGGTATTAATTGAGGTATAATGACTGAATTTATTGTCAGAATCTAGTTTAAGACCTTTGTTAATTAATTCAACCAAATTCATCATCAAATAAAACATAGAAAACATTTTTTCTTTTTTATGTATATGGTTCAGCCTGTGCATATTCTCATTTGTCCAGGTCATAGTATCCTAAAGGAGTTTTAAATCGAAAAAACAACTGGACTTGATTATTTGTCTGGGAAGACGTTTCACCTCTCATCCAAGAGGCTTCATCAGTTCATGTACGCATCTGACCAGGCTGGGACTGGTCCAGACAGACTTCCATTCAAAAAGTGGAGCGTAGTAGTGGAATATGTATATGGTTCAGATCATAGATGTGTCTTTTCAATATGAACAACATACAATACTGATTTGATAAATATTTATCTGATTGACATGTTTTCTGACTGATTTTCTGATTTGCGATTTTAGTGAATCGAGGTCTTGCACAAGGTGTCTTATCCAGCTGCTATCAAGGTTTGTACTTTGATTTATTTTCACACTGGGAATGAAAAGATCTCAATTCAGTTATTTTTCTTTACCTCTTTTATTGTTGTTGTTTCAGCAAAATATCTATATAGATTAGCTACTTATGTACTTCTGATCCTGGAAAACTGAGGCTAAATGTATGCAACCTACAACCAACTTATATTAGGATCTTTATTGTACCATTGAACATAAAATTGTAATGTGGTGAGTTACATCCAGTATGTAAGGTGTCATTTCACTGGGCACAAGGGAAGAAAAGTCCTCAAATTCCATTTTCACCTCACAAATGTTTTCCCATATACTGTCCACTCGTGCCACACTGTTTGTGAACTTTACCTGTCCATCACTCTTTACGGGAATGCAGACCTGATCCAGAAGCCTTCAGATGCCTGAGCTCATCGCACCAGGCCCTCAAGTCTGAATGTAAACCGCCTTCATAATCCTCAAACAAACCCTTGAGTCCACGGGAGCCTATAGCTTCATCCCCTGAACTGCTCATTCCTCTTCAAACACTCCCCTAAGCATCTTTTTTTGGAAAGGAGAGATAGTTTTGCGATAGACGGATAATAGAGATCTTTTTCAAGTGTTGTGTTTCGTCCTCCTCCCCTCGGAGGTCCACAGATTACTTTTCTTTTACGCCTTCCTCAGTGGTGAGACTGTAAACTATTTCTTTCCTTCACTTCTCCTGACTGTTTCGCAGCTTTTCTTGCCTGGAAATATATATACAAATGTTTGTCTTGTACAGTATGTTCTAACTGTATTCATGTGTGAGACAGACTTCCATTCAAAAAGTGGAGCGTAGTAGTGGAATATTTATCTCTAATTTATGGACGCAACATTATGCAGCATATTGTTTAAATTCAGCCAATCAAGTGTCAACACTGAAAGTGCATAGTAAATGAAATCACTGGTGTAACGCTCATGTATCAACATGAATATTCATAGAGAAAAATCCTATAGGAACTCTGCAGCCAGGATGATTGGTACCTTCCACCTTCAAACAATCTTCCACAGAACGGTTGTTTAAAAGACATCTGAATATACAGCATATTGCTTCACAGAGTAGTGTTTTTTTTTAATAGATTTTTATCATTTTATCATATAATATTTATCATATCATGTGTAGCTCTTGCACTTTTTACGCAAGTCTCTCAGGAACTTGCTAATTTGTTCTTGTGGATGGTTTTGTCTGTATTGTTGTGCACATAAAACATGAATCTCTCGCAGTTTTAGCGTTGCTCCACATTGTAACATTTAGACATGTCTGTAACTTTTGAAATATCTGCATTAGTCTGTGATGTAAAAATGTTAAAGCAGCAGAAGTGAACTCATTTCCAATATGTGTTTGGCTTCAGGGAGGGGCTGTGGGCATTGGAAGTAGCAGGGTTCATAGGTTGTCATTTGTAATATGAAAATCACAGGTGTAGTCTATACTCTTAATGAATGCTGTGTTCTGATTGCAGCTGGTGTTTCCTGCTGGTACTGTGCATGGATACTGGGATGGAAAAAACCCAAGGAGCTGATGTCAGATGGAGACTAAAAGTTGCCTCAAGTAAGACTCCCACTTCCCTTCCATGGTAGTTGCCATAACACATTTACATTTTTTTTCTACATCTGGTTTCTCAATACTGAGTTCACTTTTTCAAAACAGCAGTCAGTCTGGACTAAACTGGCTTTCATAAACTTGTCTCACTTAAACTCGCCATCAAACTTCATTATATTTTTACATACATACATACATACATACATGTTTACATACAATTATAAAAAAAACTGTTCAAACCTAACCTAACACAAAATTGAACTGACATCTTTTATGTTCTGCAACATGTACACACACAGGTGGGAATTCATTTGTTCTTGGAGGTAGAAAGTTTACAATCAGACATCTGGACACACCTGCAGAGGATGGATCAGGTATGCAAAAGCTGTGGTGAACCTGAAGCCAATTGCAGGATCGACTAGCACTGTTGTATTTTTATATCTTTAGCTCTAGTTTGTGTTGCAGAAAGGATATTGCAGCGTTTGTGACCTATACAACTGCAAGGTTGCACATTGGTGATTCTTATTGTAATGATAGCTGTTGTTAGTGTTGTTGTTTTTCTCAGTTTGTAATGAATGACATGGTTTCTTTGTTGGCAGACAATGTTGTGTGTTTTGGGAGAAGTGAGTTCAGTGTAGAGAAATGCGCGTTACCAATTTTACCTGAAGAGAAACGGAGACTGAAGCTCAAGAAAATATGAAGTTGTGAGCAGAAGCAACGCCGTGATGTGTGTCTGTCAGAAGAAAGGGGGAGTCCTCGATAATGCAGGTCACAGGTTTCTCTGGACGTTGTTGCAGGAGTTTTGTGTTGTACATACAGATGAAGAAATTAGTCACTCCACCGCACACACACACACACACATACACACACACATTGACCTGTGATGCCCCCTTTGCAATAAACCAAATTAGTCTAGAAGCCAAGAAACTAATGTTTGATCTGTCTGAAAACCACACAGAGTTGAACACAGCATGCATACACATACACACACACATATATGCACACACATGCTCACAATCTATATCTCTTAGTATGTTCAGTATTGGTATGATTGATCCACATTACTGTTCAGGAAACAGGAAAAAGAAAGATGTTTGGACCTGATTGTGATGTGAAAAGAGAGAGTAAATGTAGTAAGAGCATAACTCTTCTCCTCTGGAATAATACACATAATTTAACCCTAAATCTGAACAAGACTCTTGGTTAAGTCAGCTGATTGAGCATACATGTGGAGAAAAAACTTTATGCTAAACTAGATTAAATCTGCCCTCCCTTCCACCAGATTCCTGTTAATAAATTAGCTCCGAACTGTGGGATGTTTCAGGTGCTTGCTGTACCTCCTGGGATCCTCTGTGTGTATTCTGTCCTTTGTCTCTGGGCTGAAATAATCCAATCCACTGATTCAAGTGTTTAGACAACTGTTTGTCCTGTTAGCAGAGAATGCTAATTTCATTTCTTGTCGAGAGAGATTCAGACTCCCTGAAGGATTTACCCCGAGAAACAACTAACTCTAATCCCTTCCAATTATTATCTGTTGTTTTGATGACAAGAAGATTTAGAGCAAGTGTTTTGAGTGGACTCTTCATCATGACAAAACACTAATCTGTTTTCATTAATTTCCTGAACAAATGAAGCTCTTACACATAACGTCAGCTGAGTGAACAGCCATGTTGGTGCAGCGCTGGTTGGCTGTGTTTCTGTTAGAGACGTAGTGTGACTTTAAAGAGCCCACACAGTTTATTGAGATGTGTCTGGTTGTACAATACTTTGTGCACCTGTCATTTTAAAGTGAGGGAGCTGTAGTGAGCGATAAAGTTCTGTACACACATTTGAATTTGTAAAACCAGAAATAAATAACAGGTGTGATCTTTTATTGTCTGTAGTTGTGGTCAATGAACAGATTATAAGGTAATAGGCCCCTTGGGACCGGCAGGTAAAAGGCCCCCCACTCCACCTTTACAGGACCCCTAGACTGAAAGTGCCACAAAATGCATTTTTGGTCGTTTTATGTCTGATTTTGGTCGCTTGTGTATTTTAGTGGTTATTTTACATCTCTTTTCGTTCTTTTTGAGGCATCTTTTGGGGGTACGTTGCTTCTTTTTGTGGTTGTTTTGCATATTTGCAATTGTAATTTGCCTCTTTTTTGTTGTCGTTTTGTCGCTTTTCTTTGTGGTGATTTTGTCTGTTTTAACTGAGCTCTGCGTCATTTCACACAGAGGCTCTGGCCCAGGGACCCTCTGACCTCTCAAGGCACTGGGTCTGTGCTCGTTCAGTGATCCATCCATGGCTTTGATGAGAATCTCGGCTTAATTAAAAGTGATTTTTCTGATTACATGGGTTTAAATCTCTTAAGCAGGAACTTTCAGGAGAGTCAGTTCAGTTCAATTAAGAATATATGAATAAAATAACTATAAGATATTGTCTGCTCTCTGCAAATTTGGCAAATTAAATATGTGCCAAATCAAGATGTTCTATCACATCGATGAATCATATAAAAATCAGACATTGCCATAAAGCAATATTATTTGATTTAGCCCATATTCCCATCAGTGGATCAATCTTATGTTACATATCTCTGCCAACAAATTTACTTATAATTACAACAGCTATTGCAGCATCTGATCAGTAATCTGCAATAATCTGTAATGGATTACATGTTGAAAGTAACCGGGGGTCCCTGCCCATAAATCCATCTTGATGCTCGCGGTCTCTGGGCTGGCAGTGATAAGGGTTAAGCTGTATTGAAGCTGGATGGATGCAGAGATCAAAGTCGGCAGTCAGAGCCTCAGAAAAATTGTGCTCTCCTGATAAAATGCTTGATGCTCCTGTGCGTCGGCCACAACCGGCAGCCTGAGGGCCAAGACGCTTCAGGAGCCCCCTCCCCAAAAAACAACCTGTTTGTGGTGCAAGTTGAGTTGTCTGTTTGCGCTGACCCATCTCTCCCCGAAATTTTCACCATCTTTATCTTTAATATATATTATAAAGATTTCCTGTTGGTGCCTCTGATCATTTCTGTACTCAATTTAAAGAGCACTTTACACAAACATCTCACTAATGTGCGATTGTATGTTATTTGATTTAATCTTCTATTATAACAGCCTCCACTCTTCTGGTTTCAGTCCACTTTTTTAATCAGTTTACAACTATATCACAATGTGTAATAAACCATTTATTTAATGCTTATGTACTGCTCATAAATGCTAAATAGGGGAACTTAAAGTGAAGTGCAAACTGCAGGGCCTGCCTGTACTTTAATAGTTGAAGTGTGCCAATGTACAGATGATTAAACTGGCACGTCCTTTCTAACTGCCCCTAATTTCTTTTTCTTACTGGATATTTTTGTCCTGTTCTTAAAGTTATTTGAATATAATTTGTCTGTTCAAATGAAACTATTTTATAAGAGAAAATGATTTTGAATTAGACAGTGCAATTTCTGGAGAAATTGCGGTGGGATTGCTGGCTGGAAAAGCTGAAGCAGCTAAGATGCGTGTCTGGCTTACATCCTGAAAAGACTCACTGACAGAGTAATGGCAACTTCTGTGTGTGTGAATGTGTGACCATTTGTCTATCACTAGAATTCCTATAGGCTAATATTTCTATAATGTTCCTATGGAGTTACAGTCTAGTATCAGTAGTGATCATGCAGCACTGACGGGAGTATTTTAATATCCAGGCCTATAAAACTGCTATAGGAGCTAGCGCTGTAGTTCTGCTGTGAAATGTCTGTTATTGTATTGTACTCTCTCTCTCTCCACCTGTCAATCACCCTCAACATCAGGATAAATTGGATGCTTCTCCGATATTGTCATCGATTCGTTTCTATCTCAGCCTGCCATGCTGAAGCATTGAACAGCCTCCACTATTGATCTGCAGGCCTATTAAAACCTCCTTGGGAACATCATGCTATTTTTATATATGAGACTTTTATTTTTTTTTTTTAAAAAACAACATAAATCAATTCTTTTTACCTGACAGAAGAGAAAACATGTCACATTGTGGCAGATGAAACTGACGCTGTGAACAAATCAAACAACACAAGCTGGGATGATTTCTAATGATTTAAATTTCCCCATGATTTAAATATATTTGACTCATGTCAGGCTGTTGTCATAATAGGTTATCATAGGTTTTATTCAGCAGCAATATTTCAGTCCCCTGTTTGACTTTTCCCGGTGCAGGTGCTGCATTCATGGCCTTTATCTTTGCCAACAGCAGCAGAAACCGGCCTCTTTAATGCCAGATCTGACCAAAGGGCTGCAGAAATGTCAGGTAGCCAACGGTCATGAAACACACACACAAATGCACACATGCACGCACACACGCACGCACGCACACACACACACACACACACACACACACACACACACACATTCTCCCCTTTTTTCTAGAAAAAATAATGTATGAAATCTTCAGCTGTTTTGCTTTCCTGAAAAAATACTTCCTCTGAAAAATACTGAGGACCACTGTGACCTTTGACCTTTACATGATCAGGATCATGCACACATGCAAATATATAGATGGTGGCAGAGTTTGCTTTTTACTCTCCCAACTTTCCTTTTTTTATATGTCATTTAATATTAAAAATGACAAAAAAAAAATCTATGATTTCCAGCACATCGGTCTAGATTAGATACAACACACTAAAAAGTGCTGGGTTCATTTTTTAACCCAGTACTTTGAATATGAATGTAATCTCTTACAGTAGTCCGACCACTTACACTTGTTAAATTATTAGTCATAATCTGCATCATGTTCAATTTTGCCCATGTGAATTTTAGACAAAATCTGTCAAGAAAATTTGCTGCAGCATTTGAAACAAAAGTAGGCAGTTACTTCCAGTTCCCAATATAATTTGTATAAATGTATATTGTTGTTTCTGAATATCTGTTATTTTGATGATCTCCCTTTGTGGTAGTTTCCTGATTAAATTTCAGTTATTAATGTCTATAATTACTGAATGTGGGCGTTCTTGTCATAGCAAAGTGTTGAACAGAGGGTTTAGTTAGTCCTTGCACTGAGTTAGGAATCTTAAATAAAAATAAACATTTATGTGACAATACATGACCTGAGCAGACTGAATGAGTCTTTACAGAAAACCTGTAAAAGCTATGAACTCTCCAACACTCTTTCAGGGGGAAAAAAACACAGCCCTCAAAACTTAATTAAACCATTTGTTTAACACATAACCGCAACAGATGTGTAATTTTAAAAAGTCTGTTTAGTCTCCAGCCTCCATGAAACGGTACCAATATTTAATTTTACTCTAAAATAAAGTCTTGAAATCGGCATTTTATGTCCAGAAATAAATATTAGCTGAATAAAACTTTGAAACACTTGAGTTTTGATAGGTGTTTATAAGGAATAACATGATTTTCAAATTATTGTCTTCCTCAAAAATCAAAATTAAACAACAAAAAAAAAAAACTCTTCGGCTCTGCAGCACATCAAACCTTCAATAAATCAAAGCTCAGCAGCAGTAGCTTCATTTATTTATTAAAACATGGACAATGACATTTTACTGAGAACACAAGACCATGATAGAGTCTACTGAATATGATAGTCACTATATGACTAGTATAGGTTATAAAGAACCTAAACATGATGGAACGCACAAATCATTTAGATAGGAAAATGTGATTTAATTGCTCAGTATTAGTTTTTGAAATGTTCTTTTTGCAGTGCACAGAGCTCAGACTGTCAGGAATGACTGCTGGGATGAAAGCAGAAGTGTACCAGTGCCATCGCTGAGAAAAACACAGAAGAAAAGTCCCCGTGTGTATTCTCTTATGTCTCTAAAATGGCAACGTGTCGAGGAATAACTTATCTATTATTGCGGGCGGTGGCACCAGGTCCTCCAGCTTCAAATAGAAAATCCTCTGCAGGCCCTGGATGCACAGAGTGCGAAGTTCAGGCAGCTTCTCCAAAAGTCTGGACAGGTGGTTGGACCAGCAGCTTGAGCTTCCGTCGGCGCACATCCCGCCGTCCTTCAAGCACTTGACGATGTTGTTCTGCAGCTCCTCCACTTTCTTCGGCTCCTTCAGTCCGTGCCTCTCTGCAGGTCCGTAAGTCACGTTTCAAAAACACATTAGTTGGTTTATAATGGGAAAATAATTCAGAACGAATGTGTCCTTCTAACATAAAACTACAGATGTGTAAATCTGGGCTACTCTTTAAATGAGTTAGTTAGGTGTGAGCATAAACAAAGTGTTTCTGAGCGTCTCACCGGTGACCAGGGCGAGGGTGCATATGCAGGAAAAGGTGGAGACGTCCAGGTTCATCCTCTGTAGATTGCCAGAGAATTCAACAATGCTGTCAATCCACTCCCCAAAACCCCTCAGGCACTGGAGCCGGTGCCACACCGACCCGTCGCAGAAGATCAGCTTCCCGTCCTCTGGGCTGGATCTGAAACATTATGACAGATTGTGCTGAAAGTGAAAAGCTGAGAGGCAGAAGTGGATATAAACTGCCCGTTTACACTTTTATGCACGACATTGGTGCAGAGAAGGTTCTGCATGCATCCATTATCAGACACAGAAATTCATCTGTATTTCAAAACAAGAGCGTAGTGTCATATTTTAGGGCCTATGACATAAAGCTTGCCCTCAATAAATTCCCATGTACTTCTGGAGTTTCTAACCCACCTGTCATTAGTGCCAAACCTGAAGGAAAATTAAATCCATTCCTGGGTTTTGTTGTTTTTATTGGCAGATCCATTCAACAAACATATTTACCTGCAGTGGACTGATTGCTAACTTAGGTGCTCTGTCCAGTTTTTGTTGAGAAAGAGGAAATTACAGAAGTCAGTACCTCAGTGTGTGACGAAAGTTTTGTTCTTTACCTGTATGAGAGTCGTAAAACAAAGAGCTCCAGGAAAGCTGAATAGAAGAGGAGGTCCTGGTCGTGTTTGGTTAGGGAGGTAAAGCCTGGGATCTTCTGCGCCCACCCTCGAATCACCTCCATTGATCGGGTCAGGAGGTCATAAAACTGCCGGACGTGCTGTGCATCGTCTCCCAGCGGACTTCCAGGACTCTCCTTGAACTGCAATGAAAGGTCACCAGTGGCATCAGGTAGGGATCAGAGATAATACCACTACTGCTGTATTTTGTGCTCATTGTGTGTTAGGCTAATGGAGTAATTCTTGTAAGCTCTGATTACCTTGGAGTAGTCAAGGCGAGAGGGTGAGGGGTTTGACTCCACATGTGCCCTGATGAGGGCGCTCAGGAGGGTGCTGACAGGTGAAGACGAGTCTGAAAGAGCTTTAGGTTTGGACGGCAGACGACCTCTTCGACCTTTCAGACCGTCTGTCCTCACCACTGTGGAGCATGTGGACAAACAGGAAATACTTTTAAGCTTCTGTTTCGACTTTTTTTTTTTTTTTTCAGGTGTAAATGAAGACAATTTCACCCCCAATGTCACATATGAAAGGTGGTTTCAAGGTGTATCTGTTTACCTTCTTTAACCATTCCCACTGCAAGGCACTTCTGGAAGCGGCAATATTGGCATCGGTTCCTCCTGCGTTTGTCCACCGGGCAGCTTTTGGCAGCCAAACACACGTATTTGGCATTTTTTTGCACTGTGCGCTGCGTGAAGACAAGAAGAAATGGAGATATTGTTCAGTTTACAAAGTAAAAAAAAAATACAATAAATGCACTTTAATTTTAATAGATGTTCACTCAGCTGAGACTATAGATAATATTTAATTTGAAATTAAATGACAGGCTTAAATTCAGCTTTGAACCTCAATCCAGTCATCCACAACAAAGAACCTTCTCTGCACATGTTCTGTGGTACCAGTTCAAAAGCCAGTACATCACAATATTGGTCTCTGTGGAACCAATATCCTGGTGTAGAACTATTCTGAAAGAGTTCTCTAAATGGCAAAAAATTAGATTTTCTAGAAGCATGTCAGTTATTATCTCATCTATTTGAACGGGGGAACCTTTTTGGGGTTTAGTTCTTCAATGGTCCATATTAAAGAAAACAACAAGAGGAACCATAAAGAACAGTAACTTTCCCATTTGTGCAACAATAATGTCACAAATAAACCTATTTGAGTGATTCTTTAAAAATTGCTCCACATGCATAGCCAGCAAAGGGTCCTTTGAAAATGAACAGCAGCACTCTTGCTCCTGTGGGCCATCTGAGGCAGTATAAGGCATTCAGCAGGCCGACAGGGCAGTCTGGGTAAACACAGGATCGTGGTCATTCATAATTTGGAGAATCGCCCCCGGGAATCTCCCTCAGAGAGAAGAAGGGGGAGGTTTTTATTCATGGCACGTTGGTGACCATTTTCATACAGGACAGTTGGCCCTAAAAACGTACGTGTCAAGGGATCAAAACGTGCATCTGAAGTATAATGTCCAATTTATGAGGCCAGTCAGGAGTCCCAGTGGGATTTTTACATTATAACCTATTACTCAAAATGAGGGTTTCATTAGGGGACGATGTGGCCATGTGGAAAATGTGAATATGTTAGAAAAGATGACATTTTCAAATTTTACTTTTCATGAAAGCGGGGTCAGATACATTCATTTTGACAGAAATTTCCTGCCTTACAACTCCCTTTAAACTTTTAAGCGCCTGCATCATGTCCATCAGCTGCCTGCAAACTCCCCCGTTTTTCACGCGCTGAGAGCAAACCTTGAAGAAACCCTTGCAGCCCTCGCAGGTGCGCACTCCGTAGTGCTGGCAGGCTGCGTTATCCCCGCACACCGCGCACAGCCCCTCCGTGCTCATTGGTCCTCGGCTGGGGCCAGAAGAGGTCTGGTAGTCCATAAAGTGGTGACTGTGGGCGAGCTGGAGCGGGTGAGGAAATCCCACACCGGGCTGCTTTCCCAGCCCGGCGGAGCCCAAAACCCCGGGAGTGTCCAGCGGCTGGTGCGCTCCGGCTGCGTCCAGGTGCATGGACACGTGGAGAGATCGGTCAAATTTCATCTGGCAGGTGGACAAGCTCTGACCGCTGTGCTGCGCGTGTTTGAGAGAAAACAGAGAAAATCTGGATAGTGCGCTTTTCCTGTGCGCCGCCGCCAAATAGTCTTGTCGGAAACTGTACAGAGAGCCGGAGTCATCCCAGATGTGTCCCGGCGGCGTTTGGAAGCTGGAAGCGATAGGGGTGTGCGGTGAGGGAGGGCGGTAATAATAAACGGATCCCGGGGAGGCGAGCAGCTCGTCGGATTGGTGTGAGGGATGTTGATTCGGCTGATACCGCGGACACCCGTGCGCATCCTCCACCTTGACGCACGGAAGCTCCCCCTGAACTGACATCTGGAAGATGCACGGGGGCTTCACGTCGTACCCGGAGCTGTAAGAGTCCGGCAGAGGGCCAAAAGTAGGGCCTGACGTTGCAGCAGAGATTTCACTGTTAGTAAGGTCCATGCTGAACTTGACAAACTCCGGGGTGAGAAAGTCGCAGCTGCGCTCTCCGCCGCCGCTCTGGGAAGCCGGGCTGGCTCCTTGTGGAGAGGATCCGCACTGGGTCTGGACGCACGGCATGGTCGCTGCGAACATGGACATAATGCACTCAGTATGACGGAGACAAAGCGTGCAAAGGAATATCTTGCAAGTTGATAGATTTGTGAAATGCATTGCTTTATTTTACTTATTTTACTTAAACAAAAATTTAAATATTAAAAACTATTAAACTAATTAAAAAATATAATGAGATGAAGAGGTTTCTATTAAACTGTTTTAAAAATGTTTTCTTTATCATTTTACCAAGAAATTATTATTAAAAGTCGATTTAAAACAAGTTGTGCAGCCTGTTAGGCACTTGTTGAGACAAAGACATGACCATGTTGAATTGTCTTAAACGACTTATTTTGCAGCATGAAACCGGGATGCATAAAGACCTGAATTGAATGGATTATTACCTTAAGGCTTAAGTTGTCTTATTTTTCAGAGGATGTTATTTCCCGCTAGAATTTTTCTAGTATGAAAAAACAAACAAAAATCAGAGCATCACTTACAAGTTTCCATTGACATGAAGCTCTCCAGTTCTCCATAAATTAGTAGAGAAAAAGTCAAATATGAAATACCTCAAAGCTCCATCCAGTGCAGAAGAAGAGTGATAAATAATCCCATCTCTGCTGCAGTGTTGCTTGTGGATCTCTCAAAGCTTTAGCTGCGACCACAAAAGTCCACTCGCTGTCTGGAGAGCAAAGGAAATGACCACTCTCCCACTCTTGGCTCGCAGACTGACTGCCAGTGACACCGACAATGTGCTTTTGTTTACGTGGTGCGCACCCTGTGCCAAACCCTATTACGCACAAGCCACAGAGGGGTGGAGTGGTGTGTGTGTATGTCCCTGTTCGAATGTGTGTGGGATCCTTTGACTAGTGTGGGCACAGAAAGTGGCTCATGCATTTTGGAAATAATGCTTGTGGCCCACTTTGTTGCACTCTGCGTCATATTTTAGGTATTTTATTGTTACTTGATAAACTATTGGACCTGTGACTGTTATGTGCAGATGTATTTAAGTAGCCTATAAAGTTTCAAGGTGCAGTCATTTACTGATAAGAGTGTTCTTCAAGCTGTTCTTTAATCTGTGTCATTTTGCAAATTTTCACACTTATTTAGTATGAAATATTAAAATGTCAGTTTATTTATCTGCTGCAGGATTTATTGTTTTGCTTTTCCCCATGCTTTCAGTGCTGGAAGATGGATTATGGGACAATGGGCCCCTGGGCATAGCCATGTAAAAGGCCCCCCACATCTGTTAAATAGGAGAAAGACCCCCCAGACTGATAGAGACCACACATTTGTTTTGCATCTTTTTGTGGTCTTTCTTGTCTTTTGTGTCTTAGTCGTTTTGCATTTCCTCACAATCATTTTGTGCCTCTGCAGTTCTACATCTTTCTATGGTTGTTTTACCTCTGTGTGGTTATTTTGCATCTCTGTATGGTTGTTTCGTATGTATTACGGTCATTGTTCATCTCTTTGATATTGTTTTGTGTTTTTGTGGTTATTTTGTGTCTCTTTGTGGGTTGTTTTGCATCTCTTTTGGGTCAAATTGAGTTTTTGTGGTCATTTTGTGTTCGTTTCGTGTGTCTTTGTAGTAATTGTGCATCTCTTCATGGTCGTTTTGTGTTTTTGTGGTCATTTCACATCTCTGTGTGGTTGTTCTACATCTCTGTGCAATTATTTGCATAACTTTGTAGTTTTCTTAAGGCTTTTTGTAGTTCTTTGAGCAGTTTTATGTTTTGCAGGTGAATCCCAGGAGCCCCTGCGCTTTTGCCCGGTACACCCGTTCTATCCATCTATCTATTGCTGGAAGACGGATAAAACGACAGCTGCTGGCACCTCTCAGTTCTCATTATCCTGAAGGAAGAGAAGGATGGAGGAGACTAGTGTTGTGCAACCTTGCCTTACCCTTACGTCAACAACTCGGCACCGCCTCAGCTCGAACACGATTGGACGAGCTTAACCGTGCGCAGCGTTCTGATTGGCTCTTCGCGGCGTCACTCTACGCGGCTCTGTTTCCTGGTTGTCGCTGTCAAACCCAGGCAACGGCTCAGATAACAGCCGATGTCCTCAGTCGCCGCCCTGCATCGCTCCGAGCGAGGTTCATTCAGCCACAAAACAAGAAATCCTGTAAGTGGGAATGTCTGTTGTATCACCCTTTGTTTTTTTGGAGTTTTTAAAACCCATGTTAGGAATATTTAACCCTGTGTTTTTTGGCAGAGAGCCAAAAAAAGCGGAGCAACATCTGCAAGTTTCTCCTTGCTAGTGTCAGTGAAATAATAACCTCTTCTCCTCAGTTGTAGCGAAGGACACGCCAAGTTAATGTGTATGATTATTTTATTTAAAATGGTGAAAACAGTTAAATGATCCCTGTAACGTTGGCCCTTCCTGTCTTCTTTTCATAACGTAAAGAGCTTATTCGTGACTGTTAAGACGAAGCTCGTTGTTGGTTTTCCTCAAAGACCAAACTGAGCTGACATTTTAATCCACAGCAAGATGTCAGTGTAAAATGCCAGCGACTTCCTCTTGTGTGGTGATAGACAACGGAGCAATATAGCAATACATCGACCTGGCATCATAAACCCATGTGACGTTAATACCGCCTGTTGTTAAATGTCTGTTACATCAATATTACAAACAGGGCTCCCGATCTGCATCAGGAAATACATTTTAAAAATGCAAAAATTCAAAGGAGCTTCACCATGTGTTTCTTCGAAAACCAGCCTATATAAAAGGCAGGAACCCCCCCCCCTTCCTTCCTTCCCCTGCTGACTCATAATGAGTCTGCAGGCCGTTGTAAAGTGAAATTTGGGTTGTTAGTTCCCAGTGTGTGAATGAGGAGGAGCGTGTCCCAGCATCATCATCAGGAGGAAGAGTTACACTTTTTGGTTATGTCAGTCCTTTATTAGTGTTTCAATGTCACTCATAACTCCTGTGGCTCAGTCGGCTAAACTACACCCATCAGCAAAGTCCTGTCAGAAGGGTTCCTCAGGGCTAATTATTGTCATATTTGGCCTTTATAGTGTTCAGTAATGAGCAGCCTGTGAAAGGGTGTGAAGGCCCATGGTATGCCAGTCAGTGTTGGAGTGCAATACACAATGCAGGGGCTGGGTATGGGTTGAAACAGTTCAATTATAGTGCTGAGTATGCCAAAAGTAAACTAGAAATGTAAATAAAAAGCTCTTTTCATTTAACAATAGGTGTTGTTTTTGCCTGAATATAACAGTCTAAAACTAGGGCTTTGTATTGAGCCTTTGTTACTGATGGAAATTTGTAATGCGTAGTATTGAAAACATTTAAACATAAGTAACCTTGTTCACTTAATCTTTGATTTGATATTTCCTCATTTGAATGACAAATGTAGCCAATTTTATACTGTTTAGTATAAGTACTTGTTTATATTACTTAGAATGAGTAATGTACTTAGGGATGCAACTAATCGTTCACCCTAGACTAAAAAAATTTAGATTTGAACCAGGAACTAACTAGTCACAGAATAAATAAACAAGATTACAACTCTTACCAAATATTTAGGTTCAGCTTTTGGCACTTGGCAGTTGTTTACAGCGCGTGCCGTGGTCACATTTTGGTTGCTCACAACAAACTCACTGAGGTTTGATATTTAGTGCTGGCAGAGGGGAATATTTCATATTATTAACCCATATTTTGATTTGATTATTTCTAATTCGGGTCTTTACTCTTCTTAGTCAGAATACAGTAGCTCCTGAAACACATTTTCAACCATAAAGGGACATGGAAGCTCTTCTAGAAACCCTTTGTCACAGTTGCACAGAGAGAGAGCGAGAGAGAGAGAGAGAGAGAAAGCTATAATTATTTGAGTCCTATGGTCATATAGTGTAGCTCACAGCTTTAGCACCTAACATATCCAGTTGTGCCACGATAAATGACACAGTGCACTTTCAGGTCTGTAGAGAGTTTGCTTTAACGTCTTTACAACAAGCAATAAAAGAGACTGTTTTTGCTAAACCGAGATAAGTAAATGTTTGCTTTTAGATTGGCTTGTACAGTTAGCGACCCACAATCCTAATGTACTTTTTCTTTTTGTCATTTAGTCATACTTTGTCTATTTTATGCCAATTTTAAGGCATATGATTGTTGCAGTTTAAGAGTTGTATAAAGTGACAAACAATTTATAATTTGGCCAAAAGTTGGCAGAAGGAATATGATGCTGATTTTTGGTGCTAATATTGGCTGACGCAATAGCATCCTACTTGTAATAGGTCATTTGTTAGACCAAACTGGTTATTGACATTTGTGCCATCTGTAGCCGTGTTTTATTAAAATGCATTAGAATCTGCTTTGGCATATCCCACTCCCTGGAAACCTTTAGTCAAAGTGCATTACGGTGAGAATGCAAATACTTTTTTGGGCCGCCCCTGGTGGGAATTGAAGCCCTCCATCCCGCCAGGCCAGTCTGGTATCATGTTCTGCTCATTATGGAACACAGGGTCATTAAGAAAATGTGGAAACAGTATCCTAGCAGTTGCTTAATACTAAACTGAAAACATGTTATTATACTATTTTTTAATCTTCATTTCAGACAAGATATGGGTGATACTGCATTTTGCCCTTTTAATATAATTCGGCTACTTGGAAACCTCTCCAAAGAATGTGAAGACACAATTTTTATTATGATATTGAGAAAGAATCTGTATGACTGTAGTAACTGTGTATAATGTTGATTGGTCACATCAGGCTGAAACCCGATCAGCTTCATAAGGTCAGTATTGGCCCTGATACCAATCCAGCAGGTTGGATCGATGCAGGTCTAATCTTTTATTTTCTTAAGTTTCCTGTTTTACAGCAACTATGAAAACCAAATATTTTGTGCATAATTAGATATTTATCACAATATGCATGCATTGCACACATCAGTTAATTATCAAAGCATAGTTAATTTTATTATTGATTAACATGGCGGTTAGTGTTATCAATTAATCAATTTGTCTGATCATGTGGTGTTTTAAATGTCAGAAATAACAACAAATGATCATCACAGGCTACCAGAGGGAATGTGGTGTCCTTTAGGTTCTTCTTCTGACAAATTGTTAAAAAAGTGTCAATTTTCTAATGATGGGACACAAAAACTTTGAAATTATTTTGCAAGAAAATATAGCAAACATTTAATGGTTCACTGAGTTTCTCTGAGTAATGAAAGTTTCTCTTCTTAATTTGTGTCACAGGTGATATGAGCAGGTGGTATAAACAGACATCAGCACACGCTGACAGCATTCCTCAACCTCTCCACTTCTTCTTCACGTGAACTTTTGTCCTACCGTTGCAGCACCCCCCCCCCCCCCCCTGCAGACAGTGCTCCCTCCCATCAGCTTGCATGCCTCCTACACATGATCACCTGCCATGTCACAGCCTTATAACCCGGGTGTCCCTGCTCTGTCTCCTCACTGCACTTTACTGTCTCTGCAGGGCCAATGGCGTTCAGGAAGGCTCTGAAGAAAACGGCGATCATAGGGGGCGGGGCGGTCGCCACGGTTTTTGGCCTCTCACACCTAATAGAGTACAGGAAGACGCAGGTCAGTTGATGAAAGATGTGACCTCTTGAGTTTGTGTGCCTGAGTCATTCCAGCAAATGTTTGCTTTGTTTCTTGTTGTATGAATCCAGTTTGAATAGTGGCCTCCTGTATATGCTGATTCAGACAGCCGTTAAAGACTGTATACCTCTAGATTATGGGCATGAATAGTCTTCTGCAAATTTGTAGGGAGGGGCTGCTTTAGGGCATGTCCTATCTAGATTTTGGAATGTGTTTGCCTTTTGCAGGAGGGACCAGTTGACTTGAAAGCCTGCACTGGATTGTAAACAGCTTAGTACCAGCAGCTTTTTTCCATTGTCGTTAAACACATCCACAAACACCCAAATGTTTCTCTTCTGCTTAAAGGTGCGATATGTGAAATGTCTTATATTAACTGGGGAACTGAGGAACCTTGAGCTTGTTCTGTCACCAGTGTTAGACTGTTGAAACTCCTCCTACATCATTTTGTAGATAGATATGTGTATGGTAAATTTGAAGCTATGCAGGCGGCTAACTTAGCTTAGCATAGAGACTGCAGCTAGCCTGGCACTGGTTTAGGGTGACAAAATCTTCCTACCAGCATCTGGATGTTAGTGGTAGCTTCATTTATACTGTAAATACATGAGTTCTGTCAATCTTATTTAACTCTCAACAAGAATTCAAACAAGTTTCTCTCACAGGTTGGTTTCCTTGCCAACACAGACACACATCACCTAGCTCTAAGCCAAATTCATTTTGTCTGTTAAACTGTGTAGTGAACACTGAGAATGCCAGACCTGAGGTTAAGAACCATGTTTTTTCTCCCAATTCTGAAGCATTTAAAATAAATGTACGTATTCTGTGGAGCTGCAGGTCTTGACAACTCTTAGAAACCAGAAATTTCATTTCCAAAAGTCTGATATATATATATATATATTTAGTCTAGCCTGTTGTACAGAGACAGTAATGTTAATGTAAAACTTTAAATCTTTTTAATCTGATTTTAGAGAAAACTGAACACTGGGAAATCCCCAGTACCACTGTTCCTGAACTCTGACCTTATACAAAATTCATGTGTGAACCTTAAATAAATATGTCACTTTTTATTTGGTTCATCCATTCATCCATTCAACCATTCACTCACCCATTTTCTGCTGCTTTTCCAGTTCCTTAATTAATGATTAAGGAATTAAGGATATTGCACACAGCTTATTTAAAATAAAAGTCAATAAATTCATGCACTTTGTATA
The DNA here is from genome assembly GCF_002814215.2 of Seriola lalandi dorsalis. Classification (NCBI taxonomy): domain Eukaryota; kingdom Metazoa; phylum Chordata; class Actinopteri; order Carangiformes; family Carangidae; genus Seriola; species Seriola lalandi. The sequence continues at coordinate 188,513 of NW_019525403.1, read as the reverse complement.
TTTAAATTTGGTCAGTATGATTGTGAAGTAGATATCAAATCACATTCTATGTGGTATTGACAAGGTCTTTAAAGTCAGTGTAACTTGGTAAACCCTGTAAATACCTGTATATTACAGGTTTTGTGCCACATTTACACTTTTAAACCCTTTCACTCTTAAACAACCAGAGTATTCAGATGGAGCACATCTCCAAGTAATGAGCAGCTTCTTGACAGCGTATGTGAACGACACCAAAATCCTGAGGAATGAGAAAAATTCAAACAGTTAGAGAACAACAGACAAAGTTTTACTGGTAGTCGAGGTCTGATGTTAGCGTCTCGCCTCATGACTGGTGACACTGGGAGCACTGGTCTTCACGAACACATAAGTAACCACACGTCTTGGCTTCATTTGAGATGGACAAGCAGCTGTGTTTCCTCCTGACCTCTGACCTGACGTAGGCCTATTTTAGGCATGCCGCACCACTACATACCAGACTTTATGTGACTGTACAACCTAATGTGAACTCTGTTTTGTGTCCCGGCCCGATATTGTCTTCTCTTGCCCATCGTCGTCCTCTCAACCAAGCATGGATTGGTAAGCAAGAAGTCGACCCTGATGAAATATAATTATTTTCACAATAGTTTGTAATCATGCATGCGTCTAATCCCAGTAATTGCAATGCTGATGAGAAGAATGTCCATCTTGTCTCCTTTAGCAAGGGCATATGGGTTGGAGAAGATTTCAAGGCAGCGGCCGATTGGCTATTAGCATGGGCTTTGCTGTGCCATTCACTGACTTAACTTGATTACGAGAGGCACGCTGGGTCTTAATTCTGTGGCAGTGTTTGTCTGTACGCATCATCAAAAATAGACAATGATTATATCATCGTCTTGTTTGCGGTTGCAGGCCTAAATTACAAATGCCTGCTACCATTTGCAAGTCAAATGCCACGCTGGCTTCAAAGCAGCTTGATGCAATCATTTAACCTGAGCTGCTAAGTAGAAAAATGAATAAATATTTCATTAGAAGTGAAATCCCACATCCTTGTATCAGAGTGGAGCTGTGTTTTTTATTTTTTATTGTAGTTGTGATTATTTCTTTAAATTAATTATTTTGCTAATCAAACAATGGGTGTAAATGATGCTCAAAGACTGGAATTTGATTTATTTGGTGGGTTTTGCAAAGTTGAGCAGCATGTTGCAGCAGGTAGTAACCCTTAGCAAACTTTGCTTTGCTACTAATCACAGCAAGAATATGTTTTTGTTTTTTTTTTATCTTTTAGCAACACCTCACTTGGAAACTAAAGGTGAATGAGACATTATAAGCACATTACAATCTCACTTTCTGCCAAGAAAACCAGATCAAGTAAAAGTCCTGCTAAATATATTTAAAGTATAAAAACTACAAATTTAGCAGCTGTTATATTATTAAATATTATATTCCTTTATTATTACTGATCTGCCACTGTGTACGCAGCATTTATCATGTTGTAGCTGTTAGAGTTAAAGCTAGAATTAACTACTGTATTTCTTATTGTTGCTGTCCAATAAAGCAAAAAAATATATATTTTAAAGATCAGAAATGTTTGTTTCTATTATGTGTTTACATATTAAAATTCAGCCAGTTAGAAATTAGTAATATCATGACATCATTCTGTCCAAATCATAACAGTCTCCACTTGTGAGTGATGCATCACTCCATCATTATAACGGTAATAATTGCATTTCTAGTCATCATGCTTCTGTACATATATTACGTTCCATCCATTACAACACAATAATGCATATTATATGGAAGCATACAACCTATGTCATCACGCAGTCACACCAAATCCATAATGTATGAAAATGATTGCAAGTCATTATATCACGTTTTTTTTATGAGGTGATTATAACGCAAGAATAAAGCATAAACACATTACACTGTGAATGTGTATGCAGTGTGCTTATAATGTTTCAAAATGCACCTCAAGGAAAGTGTTGCTATATTTGTTTTAAAGAATTTAAAATAGAGTTTAACATAGAGTTTAACCTAGAAACCTATTTCACACAATTTAGGGAATTCAGAGTCATGAAAACTACTCATTGTGTTTGTGTTGGTGTGTGTGTGTGTGGGTGTGTGTGTCTGTGTGTCTGTGTCACATCCAGGCTCAGTTAGCCCACGTGGCAGCAGAGGCAGAGCTGAAGGTTCCGTATGCGGACGAGCTTCCGTCCCGGCAGGCCCAGCTCACGGCGCTGAAAACCACAGAGGAGTTTGATGTTCTGGTTGTTGGAGGAGGGGCCACGGGTGCAGGATGTGCCTTAGACGCTGTCACACGCAGTAAGCTCACTGTCAGCAGCTCCTATCTGCTTTCCAGTACATCAATCCCCTGGGATGTAACAGGTTTCAAGCTCTGTAATTGTCCTTATTGGGTTATGATTGAAGGAGGGGAAACGCCTCACAGGCTGGTAACAGTTTATAATGTTGTATAATGGTCTCGCTCTTAGCTGGTACTAAAAATACCCTTAAGAAATTAGGTCAATTATAATCAAGTTAATTGTTATTATACAGCAAATATCTGAGGTCAAAATTAATAATGAAATACTCTGTTTGTTTGCGTAGGAGTGGACCACAGTTTATTGCTTTTACATGAATTTACATTTGATTTTACATAGTCACATAAAGCATCATGGGACAGCATCCTTATTGTGATTCCACCCGCAACAGTATTGTAGCTCTGAGTGATAAAAATACACTCATCTAGGTTACCTTCAAAGCACAGTGAGCAGTTGTGTGTGGAATCTTTTGCATCAGGTTTCTCCTCTCAGGCTACTTTAATTCCTCCCTAACCATCTGACTGGTGCTGGGAGCTGCGGCTACTGGGCAGGAAAACTACCCCCCCCCCCCTGTTTTGAGGTTGAAATGAACATTACAAATTTTAAATTTACAGGCGCCCATTGTACATTTTTCTTAATTTATTTTTTGTGTTTTGTTGTTTAAGACCAATAGAGCATCACTATATCATGGCTTCAGCTCTTTTTCAGTGAAACTAAATGTAATTTTCAGTCACTTATGGAAGCTGTATCGACCAGTTTCATTATAATAAGTTAATTGCGAGGTTGATATAAATAAATGTCCTGCTGGAGAGTTTATTATATTTTTGTCTGGTGTGCCACACTTCTGAAACTGAAGGCTTTTAAGACGTTTTAGTATAGTGTAGTAGAAAACTATACAAGTGTATTAGTAAGTGGTTAAGTGACTCATCATGTATGATTTTCATCAGACCTCAAGACTGCCCTCGTAGAGAGAAGCGACTTCTCTTCGGGGACAAGCAGCCGGAGCACCAAGCTAATCCACGGTGGAGTCCGCTATCTCCAGAAGGCCATCATGCAGCTGGACTACGAACAGGTTCCTCTTCATCTTTTTACTCTTCGTCTTCATCTCAACGTGTCGCTGTTCTTCCTCCCATCATCTTGTTACTGTCATTCTCCGTCTGAAACAGTACATGATGGTGAAAGAGGCCCTCCACGAGCGAGCCAACCTCTTGGAAATTGCGCCGCACTTATCCGCGCCGCTACCCATCATGCTTCCTGTTTACAAGTAAGTGACAGACAGAAAGATGCCACAAGAGCACGGGCAGCACAAACACACAGGTGATAATTGTCCTGTTAGCGTAAAGCTTTTCACTGAAGAAGATTTAAGTGCCATTTCATTTCTGTTTGTTCTGGCTTTCGATGACTTAAAATTATAATGTATTTCAGTTTGTATCTGATTTTAATGACTGTGTTAATTACCAAGATGGTGGCAGCTGCCTTACTACTGGGCAGGGATCAAGATGTACGACCTGGTGGCTGGGATTCAGTGCCTGAAAAGCAGCTACGTCCTCAGTAAGACCAAGGCCTTGGAGCTGTTCCCCATGCTGAAGAAGGACAAGCTGGTGGGAGCGATCGTCTACTACGACGGTGAGTCAGTTCTCCCTCGTTTAACACCCGCTTTGCTTGAATTTGGATGTTTTCACATAGACTCCACCATGTGTGGACAGTAATCTCTTTCTTTGTTGAGTCATTACTTTTCTCTTTATTTTCTGTAAACATGAAAAAAGCAGCTGAGTCAGTCTTGCTGTTTCCCCTTCTTGTTCCTAAGTACAGGCTTTGAATTAAATCAGCCAGTGATGGATTGATGAAAGTGACTATGAACCTTGAGAGCATAATGGTTTAAAGTAGAGCTGTGTAAGGGGAAGGAGCCTCTCTGTGCTGAGCAAATGTAATGACATAAACGATCTTGAAAACCCTGTGAAAACATGGTTTTAAAATGCCTCAATGTCCCTGTGAAAATATGACTTTTTGAAATTTTTGAAAATATGCCATTCCTGTAACGCGGAGTCAAGGCCTCCTAAAGGGTGTCACAAGACAGGGCCGAAGGTCAGGAGATGTTTAAAGACATAGAAGATGATCAAAAACATATTAGTTCACCTGACTTGTCTCTAATTATTACTTTTGTTCCACTGAAATACAAAAAGATGAAAAATTCAGACATTACTTTGTTTTAAACCTTTGATATTGACTCATGATATTTTCAGAAAATTCAGTTGTCTGTTTTTCCATAACTCAACCTGTACTGAGCTAAACACGGTGTGGTCTCTCTTTTGTGGGAAAACTTGTTGTTGTAGTTTGACAACTGCACAATTAGCATCCACAAAGCAGCGCACAGCCTGTACAGCAATGCAAAATTAAAAGAGCCTGTGTCTGAATAACTTGTCATATTATAGAAATAGTGCAGGATTTGTGTGATGAAACCAAACAGGAGATTAAAGATTCTCTGTTAGAACAGGCCTCAGATGTAAATCCCGCCTGTGGCGTTCTCATGTCCACTGGTCCCTGGCGAAATGTGTTGACAGGCTGGTAGGATGCCCTCTGCTCCCTGTGGCAGTAAAGGTTGCGTGTTCCCTGGATGGGCGCGGAGGAGAGCCAAACATATGCTGAGTGTCCAGCTGAGCGTGAGGAGATTCATGCCTCCGGGCATTGTTTCCTTTCCACCACTGAAAATAACAACTTTGTGTCTGCGGGTGATGGGTCTGTTACTGTAGGCTTCAATGAGTAGCAGCTCGTCCCGTCCAATCACAACAGGTAGCTGTTTTATTGTTAGATATGATGCTTTTAATTACTCTTATTTATGGTTTTCAACAGTTTGGCAAAATGTTACAGCACATTAAATATGAAGTTTCATTTTTAAAACCAAAACAAACGTCCTTTTTCTCTCCAAATTATATTTTATAACTGGATTTACTGCAGCCTGGAAAAAGGACAGAGCATTTTCTTGGTGCAAAGCAGCATATGTTTGATTTCCACCTCCTCCTCCTCCTCCTCCCACTCCCTACCATCATCTGCTCTGAGGGGGGACAGGGCTGGGATGGTGCAGGGGTGGGGCGTCTTTTCTCCAATTACGCCGTCTGGAACAATCACGCCCGTGACATTTCGAAATCTGACCTTCTCTCCCGGCGGTGTAAAGCGCAGAGGAGCGACGCCGTCGTCGGTCGGACCAGCTGAGCAACAGCTATTTCTCCCGCTGTCTTGGTTACCGCCGCTCCTGCTGCCACCAACAACAGCAGAGACTCTTTTTATTCTCACAAACACAGGACAGCGTATGTGTGGGCCTAATCCTCTCGTTCTGAATAAGCTGGGTGCTATATTTGTTTATATGCTCCCAGCCCTCTGGAAATGCATCTACAGTGGTTTGTTACCAGTGCATTTCCTGGGGTGTTTCTAATATTTTGCCCCCCCCTCATGTATATAAATAGGAAGGACAAAAAGTGAGAAGTGCTTTATTATAATGTAATCCAGTACCACCTTTAACATGCATGTTGAACAAAGGTATTTGGCATGAAATGGGAAATAAATACAGTGTAAAAATATTGAATTACTTCATACTAAGAGGTTCAGCACCTGTAGTAAAATGAGCTGTGCATATTTGATACTTGAATAAAGTGCCTGCTGTATATCTGTCATTTTAAAGTGATCCTGGCTTCCTGTATAGTCGGTCCAGTGTTGTTTGAGTTTACCTCTGCTTTTGTCTTACAGAAAATGGTTTAGGAAACAAAGCTTGTTTTTACTTTTGCACACATTTTAAGTCAGTCTGGGTAAGAAATCCGGCTCACGGAAACTGCCTGTAAACACAACACCCTGCAGACAATAAGCGTACACAACGCTGCTGGAGGATTAGAAAAATAGGTTGTACAATAGGAGACAGATTCCTTACAGGAGCCAGAAGGAAGAAAAACAAAATCTCCCTTTCTGGAGGTTTTCAGAGACAATAGACGAGAACAGGATTGGCCACAACTATAAGAAAGTGAAAAAATGATTAAACAAATTATCTTATTAATTTTACTTTCAATATGGCTAGAACCCTCTCTCTCTCTCTCTCTCTCTCTCTCTCTCTCTCTCTCTCTCTCACTTCTTCTCTGTCCCCCGCAGGCCAGCACAATGACGCGCGAATGAACCTCGCCATCGCTGTCACCGCCGCCCGCTACGGCGCCGCCATCGCCAACTACACTGAGGTGGTTCACCTGCTGAAGACAAAAGACCCGCAGACGGGCAAGGAGAAGGTGTGCGGCGCCCGCTGCCGGGACGTCATCACAGGTGAGGCGCGCAGTCTTTGCACAATTTTTAAATGCCCTAATGCTCTAAAGTTTGGTTTTATTTTCATATAAAAGCGTCCGCGAGTCCTTGAACCAGTCATCAGAGAGACTGGAGAATCCACTTTGAAGTGTGATTAGGTCAGATTTGAAAGGTCAGTAGATATCATTAAAGAGTTAAAGAGAAGTCTGACTGGCTGTCATTTCAAAGGGGTGAAATAATTAATTAAGTACGTTTCAAATGTTACTGTGTCGCATGGAAATGATACGAAGGAAAAAGTGCTCTTGCTTCAAATGTTTCAGGTAACACATTTGGCTTCTTCTTCTGAGTGTTAAATGTAAACTGTAAGATGCTGTTCTGTTTGACTGAGATCTATTTTTCACTGGAACACCAAACACACTTGACTCCTCCCTCTCTGTAACAGGACAGGAGTTTGACGTGAAGGCCAAGTGTGTGATCAACGCCACCGGACCCTTCACAGACTCACTGAGGAAGATGGACAACCAGGAAACCTCAAACATCTGCCAACCCAGCGCCGGTGTTCACATCGTCATGCCAGGTTACTACAGGTACGACGCAACGCCGTCACACAGTCCCTGCTTTCAAACTTTCAAACATTTACTCCTGCTATTTCAAATGCATGAACTTGTAAATATTTATTCCTCTGTGTTTTCTCATCCCTCTTTGTAAATACTAATCTGGCTAAACTATCATCTGACCTATACCTACATGCATAAGACATTCTTCCCTGGTTAAGACACAGCAGAGCAGTAGAGTGGTTTTGTTGAAGTCGGGGGTTTTAAAGTTCATCGAAGCTTATTGAGCGAAACCCGAGGGAGCGCGAGCCCTTTGAACAGCGGCAGAAATGCCAACCACCTAATTCTCTTCCTTCCTTTCTCTCGTATTCCTCCTGCCGCTATCTGCCACCCCCCCTCCCCCCTCCCCCTGCATTTTCTCTTATTTTCTTCCTCTCTAACTCCTCACCTCCTCATTTGTTCTCCACCTTTTCTTTTTTCAGCTCTTCCTCTTCCTCTTCCTCTTCCTCCTCCTCCTCCCAAGTCTTGATTCTTCTCTCAGACACAAATGCAGTAAATTAGACAGGAAAATAAAATCGTCATAGCAGCCACACTCATGAGACAGTAACAATAATAAAGTATTTGTTTTCATAATGAATCCTCTTTTTGTTGTTTCTGTTCCACAGTCCTGACAACATGGGGCTGCTCGACCCGGCCACAAGCGATGGACGTGTCATCTTCTTCCTGCCCTGGGAGAAGATGACCATCGCCGGCACGACCGACACCCCCACCAGTGTCACGGCTCACCCAATCCCGGGGGAGGACGACATCAACTTCATCCTGAGGGAGGTTCGGAACTACCTCAGCCCTGACGTGGAAGGTACAGGAGTTTTCTCTTGTGTGTTTTGAAGAGCACGCTGTCTAACTGACTCCATTACCCAGACATCACCTGGCCGGTTCAAGTTTCTTATGGTTGCTGTTGCCATAGTGACAGTAGACAGCCATGCTAACTGCTCCCAACGGTCCTGAAACACGTTTCACTGGATGGTTTTTGTATGTTTTGAGAAATATGCAGAACAGCAAGTCAAAAAGCAAACATGTAGAAAGTTAAACAAAGTTTATTTGTATACCCAAAGATCACATGTGATGTCTCAGTGCTGCTATATGATCATAACAGTCCCAACCGAACAAGTTCTCAAAGACAAGAAAAAGCTCCTCACAAAAAGCTCAGGATATAGTGGAAACATGGAAGGAAAGAGAGGAGAGAGAGATTTGTGTTTTTATTTTATTATTTTTATCGTCACAGATTAACAACTCTTAGTCCTTTAAGCTACTTTTTTGTTTGTGTATCATTCGCATGTTATGTGATTAAAACCAAACCATATGAAACCAGTAGCAACAATAACCCACCTATTGTAAAGTAAGAAATATAGAAAAAGGAACACAAAAATACAATCTACAACAATGAGATTCATTTAAAATATAATGGAGATTGTAATAGGTCCCATTCGAGGATAAATATATGAATATATTGTATGATACAACTTCTACAGAAGGCCACTCATGTGTACAGAAAGTAAAACCTTTTCATCTTAGCTTAAGAAATGTTTTTTTAACAATTTATGTCTGGTTCATAGTGTTTGAGTGTTTCGGTTCGTCTTTGTCCTACAGAGTGAATGTGACTGTGTGTGTGTCTGTGTGGCTTGTGTGCAGTGCGCCGAGGAGACGTGTTGGCAGCGTGGAGCGGCATCCGTCCCCTGGTGACCGACCCCAACTCCAAAGACACTCAGTCCATCTGCAGGAACCACATTGTCAGCACCAGTGAAAGCGGAATGGTCACCATCGCAGGTCAGTTCAACTTTGTCTTTGTCTTGAATTTCTGAAAATTTTGATGATTATCATCTTTTGCGGGGCTGCGCGGTGGTGCAGTGGTTAGCGCTGTCGCCTCACAGCAAGAAGGTTCCGGGTTCGAGTCCCGTCTCTCCAGGTACTCCGGCTTCCTCCCACAGTCCAAAGACATGCAAAATGGGGACTAGGCTAATTGGATACTCTAAATTGACCATAAGTGTGGCTGTGAGTGTGAATGGTTGTCTGTCTCTATGTGTTTGCCCTGCGATGGACTGGCGACCTGTCCAGGGTGTACCCCGCCTCTCGCCCGAAAAGATGCTGGGATAGACTCCAGCCCCCCCGCGACCCTACTAGAGGATAAGCGGTAGAAAAAAATTATCTTTTGCATCGATGCACAATTTTGTCTACGTCCAGGTGGGAAGTGGACGACCTACAGATCCATGGCTGAAGAGACTCTGGACGCAGCAATCAAAGCCCACGGCCTCTCTGCTGAGACCTGCAAGACCGTTGGTCTGATGCTGGAGGGGGCGAAGGGCTGGACGCCCACCCTCTACATCCGCCTGGTGCAGGACTACGGCCTGGAGATCGAGGTAAGAAACATAAAGAATAGCAGAAGGTGGATGAGTGTATGGAGTAGTATGTACACTTGGGTTTTGTGACGTGAGTTTAAATCGTACCAATAATCTCACCTCAGTGGGTGGAGCCAGAGAACCACAGGTTTTCTGGGTAAATAGAATTCATCAGAGAGATTTTGGTTTGTTAATGTAGGTCAGAGAGAGACAGAGAGTTTAATAAGACAATCAAAATTATTATCAGTCTCAAAAAAACTGATGATTTTAGGAGGAGTTGCATGTCTGAGCTATTTTTTTGACAAATGACAGTTTATCTCTAATATAATTTATCTTCTGTCCCTTCACACAGCGTAGTAACTACAAGTTTAGGTTTTGGTCTCTGCACAGGCACAGTTGTACCACCCTCACTGTGACAGTCAGAGTTCAGGATGCTGCACAGTGTTTCATAAAATAACCTTCAATCAAACACCTCAATTAATTATTTCTTTCATCGCTGCTCTGCTCCTACAACAGTTTACCGTACTAAAACATCTCAGCACGGCGACGCGTAGAAGAGACGAGACCTTTAACTACCTGCTGTACACAAGACCAGATACACACATACACATACATTCATCTACTAACAACCCTCGCTCACTCAGACACACTCGCTGTCTTCTTCTTCTTCAGCAGCTGCAGCGGCAGTGGAGTTGACATTAAAGGTGCTGCTGTAACAAAGCTGACATTTCCACTACACAAAAGACTGGACACACGATGAAACGCACTGTATGCTCAACAATTTATCAGTGGCATTAAGTAAGGGCACATTGATTTACATCAGCTACATGCCATCTTTCCAATAATTAGCCTGAGCGTTTTCATTAAGTCCAATAGGACATTGTTTCATGAAGAAAAAGTACTTGTGCCTACGATATACTTACTCCTCATTAGAGGCGTTCTGCACCGGCTCTGCTGTTCTCTCATATCTCCCTAAAAGGTCACTGTTGATATTTGGACGGCGTTTGCCCTTTCCACATGATCGGCGAGCCGACGATCTGAATGGCAAATAGACCCCTTGTGTTCTGTAAACATGTGACACCTCATTGACAAAGTGGCGCAAACGTTTATCGCTTAACTCCGAAGAGGTGAAATCGATGGTCAGGATCTTCCACGACAAACGTCTAATTTCTGTGTTGTGGAAGCGACGGCTTAAAGACAACTCACTACTCACTACACTCTGACTGTGATAATAAAAGAAAGATCAAGATGTTACTGTTATGTGTGTATTTTATATTTACTGTGTATTGTACAATTGACAATATAAAAGCATCCAAACAGCTGTGGAATATTTCTAAAATTTGTTTTGTTTGGAGATTTTTTTACATTAAATTTTTTTCTCTGTGCACAGGTAGCACAGCACCTGGCCTCCACGTACGGTGCGAAGGCGTTTGACGTGGCAAAGATGGCTCAGGTCACCGGGCAGAGATGGCCAATCGTAGGGAAAAGACTGGTGTCCGAGTTCCCGTACATCGAGAGCGAGGTAAAGCGGGATTTCATGCAAACAAATAATAGTCTAATAGTGTGTCTCCATGCTTTTTTTTGTTTCATGTGAGTACGTGTCTTTCTCCACAGGTGCTATATGCGATTAAGGAGTACGCCTGCACCGCCATTGACGTCATCGCCCGACGAACACGCCTGGGCTTCCTGAACGTGCAGGCCGCAGACGAATCGCTCCCGCGCATCGTCCAGATCATGGGGAAAGAGCTGGACTGGAGTCAGGAGAAGAGGACGGTAGGATTTTACAACTACAGCTAATTTGACGATTACTCGATGAGACGGGAAGTTTTCACATCCGTGTGCATGAAGACTGAAGTGTTTTACGCAGCGGAAAACCGCATGTAAAACCAAAGTACTGCAGAATAACCCAGAAATATTTCTTCATGTTTCTCAACAATATGTGAAAAAATCTTCCAACTGCAGGAATAAGTTTAATACATGTTCCTGTTTTTATTAAAGTTAGTAAAGTCTCTATCACCCAAAACCAACCAACCATATATGCCACGCTTAGGTGGACTCTTTTATATATTTATTTATCTGTTTTTAAGAACTCTCATTGAGGGGCTTTCAGATAACAGGAGCAGAAAAGGTCATGGAGAGACAGATGGCTAAGTAGATATATTTATAAATCCCAAAATCGTGAATTTGTCTGTCGCCCACTTCCAGGACGGACAGACATGAAACAGGTGGTGCATGTACGGAGTCGACAGACGTAGCAGTAACAGGTGTAAATGTAATACGGAGTATATGTTAGCTGTGATAAGTTAATAAGAGTTTGTTTAATAATTAAGTAACAAATCGGCAAATATTTGAATAATCAATTCACCATTTCAGACTTTTATCAAGAAAAAATGTTGCTGCTTCTCTTTGTCATAACAGTAAATGAAATATCTTTGGGGGGCTGGTTGGACAAAACAAGTCCTCTCATTGAATTCTGGGAAACTGAGGTGGGCGTTATCAAACTAGTTTGTGACATTTCCAAGACTAAAGTTTTCTAATAATCGTTAGTTGCAGCTGTAAACGATGAATAGCAACAACTCGTGGGCATTTTAAATAACAGATGTGGGTATTGTCTCCGTTTGTGTTTTTAAAGCTTTAGAGAACATTTTGACAATGTGTCGACAAACAAGACTGTAAAACTATAACTGTGTATTCCTCTGTTTCTATGTTTTACTGTAAATATTTAGTCACTATGAACATGTTTTTTTTTACTGTGTAACCATGGTAACCCTGACAACAGAAGCGCTCTTGGTTACATTTGGTATGATTGAAGATAAAATGACTATGAACAGTGGAGGGGATTCAGTTCACACACTCTCTCTCTGTGCTAACGTGAAATCCAGGCGGAGCTCGAAGCGGCGAGGAAGTTTTTGTACCAGGAAATGGGCTACAGGTCTCGCTCTGAGCAGCTGACGAAGACGTCCGATATCAACTTAGACTACCAGGAAGTAGTAAGGTAATTATCTGCCGTCTGTTGAAAGTGGAATTTCTCTTGGTGTGTTTGCCCCCGGCCTCTGTGATCCAGGTAAAAGAAGTGAATGTGTCATCTGAGTCACCCTCAGCTATTGCTTATTGTGTGTACACTAAGAACACCCCGCAGCGAGATTTTCTGCCAAACTTTCACCTTTGGATTCAGTCGTTATTGTCGTAGATAAGTTGCCAATAAAAAGTTGCAAATGTGAAGAAAACAACAAAGCTAAATTTGAAACCGTGTGACTTTAGCTAAAAGTCATGTGTTTGTTTGTTTGTTCTTTGTCATGATTCATTTCTCTAGTGATCACACCAGTTAAAGCAGGAGAATTTCAGAATCAGTTCAGTTTGTTCTGCAGATATTGCAGATATAGAACAGATATTAAATCAGCCTTAAATTAGATAAGGACTGTTGTGTTATGTCAGAGTGAATAACTGCTCATCTGTTGACAGATACAAGAAACGTTTCCATAAGTTCGATAAAGAGAGCAAAGGATTCATCACCACTGTTGACGTCCAGCAAGTTTTGGACGTGAGTTTTCCTTCATCACCTGTCCTCCATCTTTCTGTCCGTCTGTCTTTTATCTTTTCACACCCGTCTTTCATTGTAATATTATTGATCCCTGGTCTTGTTTTTCTTCTCTGCAGAGCATCAATGTCCACATTGATGAAAATGCGCTCCATGAAATCCTTAATGAGGTGGACCTCAACAAGAACGGACAAGTTGAAATTGATGAATTCCTGCAGGTACATCACACACAGACGGGAGAGGGAACAAATAACTGCGCATATTCACATCAGCAGATACAAAACTGCTGTGCCTTTTTCACACTGATAAAGCTTATGAAGGTGCTTCACTAGTACCTAAAGGAGTAAATCTCATATTACTTCCAATCAAGTAAAGAAAATATGTAACGTTTATAATTTTGGTAAATATTATTATTATTATGTTGCTATTTTAAAGCGTCCTCGTTCTTCTGCAGCAGCTAGATATTTGAAAACTTGTCTATGGAACGATCCAAAGGGAGAAATCTTTAACTTTCAATCATAAATAAAAAGTTAGAATTTAAAGTACTTACGTCCGTGGAAAGAGGAACAAAATAAAATCAAATTTAAAGTGCGGTGATATGAGATATTTATAAAATGCTGCTGATTAGAGAGAAAAAAAACAGGAAACATAAACAAGGTATCGTCTCACTTCGTTCATCCTTTAACACACTAGTGGAACAGCTTCTATTCCTGGGGTCCACAGGATAAAATTAAATTAATAAATCGTTGCAAGTAGTGCAATTAATATTAAAAATATATTATTTTCACTATTGAGTTTATAATTCAAGTGAAAACTCTGCTGCTCACTGATATTTCAACCTGTTTCCAGTAGAAATTGACGTGTTATTATCAGGAATGATCAAGAAACGAACTCGTGAAGTTGCTGCAACAGATTTAAAAGAATCGTGGAAGATAAAAACAACAAACGCTGATCCCAAAACTGACCTTAGAGGTAACATCTTTCTGAGTGTGTTGTGGTGTGAGTGTGTGCAGCTTCATCTGATGAGAAGGACTATTAATACCTAACACCTCTCTCAGTGTGTGGCCCGCTCACACCGGCACAACAGACAGGACCAAGGACATGAAGGCTGGATAATAGAAGCTCAGGGGACCTGGCATTGACTTTTTTCAGTACAGCCACATTTTCCGTCTTCAATCGTCTGCCTTGTCTTGTGATGAAATTATGGTGAAATTTGGCTTAAAAGGATTTTTATATACATCTTTTATCCCGGTAGATATTCATTCACAATGTCAGGAAACGGCAGCTTGAAAAGCAACAAAATGTCAAAGATTTTCTGTTGTTTTCAGATTGATAATAATATTAATTATTATTATTACATTTTCCTCTTTATACATGCTGTAATGTTTTATCTGGTCATTAAATCTGAAGCACAAATTATCCTGTCGTAAAAAAAGAAAAAAGAAAAAAAAGACTGTTGTCCACCTGAGACGTGAGAACAGTGAACATCCGTCCCTGCACACAGAAGGTGTGAAGTCTAAACCAGCAGGTTTCAGCAGATGAAGCTAATGAGAGAAGAGAATCTCTGTCAGCGGCTCGTGTAATGAGGTGAAGTGTGTCCGGAGCTCCGGCGGCTGTCTGCTGCTGAATTACTTCCTCAGAGTCATTAAAGGAGAGTTTGACGACAGTCGATGATTTAGTCTTCATTAGTGGTTTCTCTGCTCACCGAGGAAACAGGCTCATGGCCGAACCAGAGTGTAAACACCCTCGAACCAGATCCCTCATTGTTGAGACCGTCTGAGTAAAAACCTGATGCATGTCGTGTGTTTTATGATGCTCACTGTCCTCGTTTGTTTCTGTTTGTGTGTACACCTGACCTGCACGTGGATGATTTAGGGACAACAAACAGGTAGTGTAGCACTGATGGGGAACCAGTACTGTAACCCCGGGGTGTCCTAAAAGGCTGACCTGAGAAGGGCTTCCTCTCACATTAACAACAAAGTTACACAATTCTTCCCTTCAGCCTGTAAATCTGAAGGGAAAACTGAAGGGAAAAATTCTGTCAAAACAGACTAAAAACTGAAGAAGTGTTAAAGCTGCACTAGGTAACTTCTTGCATTGGTAGTTAAAGATGAGTCTAGTGATATTCTGATTTTAAAATATATAAATATAAATCCATGAAAAGATTAAAACCAACAACAAATTGATCCAATTAACAACCACTGTCTAAAATAAATCTTATTCCTGTTTCCAAAAAGCATTAAACACACATGTTCCTTCCTCACCATGACACACACTTTATTTTTTAATAAAACTGGTTTTGGTTTGATTTTATTCTGTAATCAAACAACCTTCACATAACACACTTTTCCCACACACCCACCAATCAAAGCAACATAAAACAGACATCCCAGAAACGTGAAGTAATAACACCGGTATCGGTTTGCAGATATCCTCAAATATGAACTCTGAGAGAAACTGCGTAACAACGAGTTTCTTTCTGCTGGGATTTTGGAGATGATTTCATGCCAGAATCTAATTTGGTCAAATATATTTGGCACATTTAAAGGGCTGCATCTCTCTTTGCCGCACCGCTGGCTGATGTCATTTTCACGTAGAAAACAAAACAAAACAAAACCAAACGAATCAAACCTAGTTCAGCAGCTTTAACACATGAAGAACACGGTTGGTGTTGGTTTCATGTTCT
Source organism: Seriola lalandi dorsalis (assembly GCF_002814215.2). Taxonomy (NCBI): domain Eukaryota; kingdom Metazoa; phylum Chordata; class Actinopteri; order Carangiformes; family Carangidae; genus Seriola; species Seriola lalandi. Next base: position 172,764 of record NW_019525403.1, on the reverse strand, counting down.
CTCTAACTGCAGGATGCGAAGGTGATCGGACAACTCTGAAGTTTGATTGTGGTCGTACACTTCATTATTTCTACCTGAGGAAAGGAGCTGGTTTGTCAAGTTAACCTTTCCCGCTGTTGTCCCCAATGCTCTGCATTGTTCCCAAACATCAGCTCTAATTGGACGGTAGATAGACACGCCCAGGTAGATTAAGACCCGCCCAGGTAGATAAAGACACGCCCAGGTAGATTAAGACCCGCCCAGGTAGATAAAGACATGCCCAGGTAGATTAAGACATACCCAGGTAGATTAAGACATGCCCAGGTAGATAAATCGAGATTCGTTACACTTAAAAGAACTTCTTCGCACAGCGCTACTAGCCAGCATCTACCAATAGCCTGCAAGTGAGGCGTTTAGGGAACATCGTTAAATTGTAGCTACAGAAAATAACCTTGGTTACACTCTCCCCGTCTAAACTACATGAGTCTGAACATCGGTCACACACCGCACCAGCTGAGTATATTTTCGAAGCACTGCTCTGTCTACCATGTCCTCCGCTCTTTCCTCTGCAGCTGATGTGCGCCGTGAAGAAGGGACAAGTGTCGGACAGCCGCCTGGCCATCCTGATGAAAACAGCGGAGGAGACTCTGGATAAGAGAGGGCCGGTGACAGTGGACCGGAGCGGGGGCGGAGTGTGAGCCGGAGACGAGGAGGACTTCAGGGACGTGGGGCTCCTGCTCCTTTAAATGTGGTAATGACAAAAAAAAAAAAAAAAAAAAAGGGTCTCATGCAAATAGCGCTATTTGAATGACAATGTTGCAATCAAGCATGCGGCGGGATGAATTTGGCCAAATCAAGTGTAGACCAGCGACACTCCTGAGTGTTTTTATGGTGAAATTGTATCTAATGACTGAGATTAGTTGGTCATGATGTCAGATCTGTTTGTTTGCGCGTCATGTCCTCGAGTGATTGGGTCTCGACATCCGGTGCCTCTTATTTTACACAGCACACAATAGATCTGTTTTATACTGTCTTCTAAACAAATGTTTTAATTATGGCTCTCACACTTTTCATTTTTTAACATTATCGACACTGATTGTTGTGAAACACTGTCCTCATGCAGCTTCTTCAGACGGCAGCTGAGCTTGTGGTCATGCTTTGTTTTACAGGTTTATCATTTCCTAATAATTACCCAGATTTGTTTTTTGGAAGGAACTTTGTAATTTGGTTCCAATTATAGAGAAAATAGAGACAGTGTTGACATGACCTGGAGCGTCTTTTCAACCTCGTCTCCTGGAAATATTCAACCATCGTTTCTCCAAATGCTGAATGTTAAACGCTTAAGGCAGAAGTAACCGTAAATCAAGCGCTGATGGCTTTTATGAATATGCATGTCATCGGTTGTAGACGTAATTTTGTAATTAGACCTACAGTGCGAATGGTAAACAGCATACGCGGCGTCAAATAAATAGGAAAGAGAAGATGTGGAAACTGAAAACGTCAGGATTTTGGCTCGTCAGACGGAGACGATGAAAAGAGCACTTAAGGTTTTTAGCTGGTGAACTTCCTCTTAAGAAATAATGCACCTGTAAAATAAAGCCTCACAGAACTTCAGTGTGTTGTGTCTGCTCTTAGCATGTGATAAGCTCCAGTCAGGTAATATTTAATAGGTCTTAAAGCACTCTGAGATGTTTCTGAAATCCCTCTGCATCTTCATGTCGACTACTTCTTCCATCGGTTGCACTACTAGCAAAACTGCTAATACTGAGGTTTACACAACAAGGTTTCCAGCTTTAGCATTACTGTTGGAGGATGTTGTTCTTTTACATCACTGCTGTTGTTCTGTTCTTTCTATATATATATTTTTAAGAATTATTTATTCCTTTTTCTTGGTGTCGCTTCAACCATTTATAAACAAAACTAAAGAGATTATAGATTTAAGTGATTCAGAAAAAAAATGGATTTTAAAAGGATTTTATTAGTGGAATTGCACGCTACATGTTAACCTTATTCTCTTAATAATGTAAAGCACAATCTTTATTTTTACTACGTGTATTTGAAGTGCAGTTTATGATTTTATTTGATCTGAGAAGCTGTATTAACGCACATCCAGTCTGTGAGATGTCGGCAGACTGATATATAATCCTGCATGCTGTTAGCTGATGTTTTCATTGTTTATGTGTCAGAAATAAGACGTTTCATAGCATGTTTTTATCTTCAGCGTTTGGTGGATGGGAGGCGATGCACTGTGTGAATGTATGACATGTGCCTTGACGTGCCTAAGCTGTTCACAAACACTCCATGTTCAACAAATACAGGAAATAATGTTGAGAATGTTAAGATATTTATATTGTTTATAACGTTTATTATAGAAAGAATAGTATTGAAACTGCATTGTATGTTAATATGTGTAAGAACAGAGGCCTGTTGTGAAGGATGAGTTTTAATTGGGTGTGTAACTTAAAAGGGGAACTCATTTTGAAGGGCTGAGTATTAAAAACGAATAAAATGTTGTTTTTATTCTATGATCAGACTGTTCCAGTTTTAAATCAACAGCAACATTCAAATCAGGATCTGATCAAACCTCAGAGTCCTGATGAAGCAGGTTAGGATGAAGTTTGATTTTAATTGTTGCTAATTTAGTCGTGATTTAATGTTACTGAGAAAATGTTTTCAGAGGCTTTTAGAAGTTTGAATGAGAAGAAAAAACATTTTTTATTGTCCTGGAAGTTTTACCCGACAAGGCGCCTCGTTGGCCAATCGCATATGTTCAAGTGTCCGGTCCAGGAATTTCTACTGTTGACTTTGCAATTGTTGCAAATAAAGATGAAACAATTACAACAGTGATAATTCTCCAGAGTTGTTTCATCTTGTCTGCAGCCAGGTTTCCATCCAAATTAAAACAAATTTCCAGAAAAAACTGTTAAAAAAATAAAATAAAAAATGAATGTGAGTTTCTATCCATTAGTGGTTAATGGGTGCCATTAAACCAGAGCGGAAGTAGTCGTAGAAGTAGTGCAACAGGATCATGTCATTAAAAGAGTGTTAGTCAAAGCTCTAACGATTGAAAACAAAGTGGAAACATGTTGGAAATATGACATTTACCTCGCGTGGTTTTAACGCCAGACTTTTTCTGTCTAAGTAAAGTGTTAAAAAAGTGAGAAATAAAAACCCTTTATGTGTTTGACGAAGTTTCTTTTGTACTTTAAGTTTAGAAAAGTGATTTCAGAAAAGGGAACAGACTAGCAGCCTGTCCACCCTCTCTCCTCCCCGCTACAGGCCTCTGTTCAAGGATTTTATTGTGAAAGAAGTGTGTGTATGCTGACTGTGCTTCCTCTTTGCCTTCATATTATGATTTATATTCATCAATAACTGCAGGTGTTGGGATTATTTTCATGCAGTAAACTCAATCATTCCATACTTTCTCTCCTTGTGTACCAAACACTGTACCTGTTATTGAAGTGTGTGTATCAGTGTGCGGTCACATGGGGGTTGGACTACAATACCTCCACACTGAGGACCCTTCAAACTGCCAACGCCGGCCCGTCAACAATAGCTCATGGGCAGCACGACTGTAAACCCTGATGTTTGATTGTCTTCTTATGGATGAAATTACAGCTTCATCCAGGCTCAAAGAGAATCATGTTCCTCGTTCTTTTTTCTTTTCCACCACAACTGTTAGAAAACTATGAGTCTGTCTTTAGGTAAAAAAAAAAAAAAGAAACAAAAAGAAACAAAGCAATTATCTAATTAAATGTATCTGGTTGCTTTCACAGCTTTGTGTGGTTTTTGTGTTTCTTGTGAACATCATTCAAAGCTGGCGTCACGACAGCAGAGAGAAGTGATGCGACAGCCTGTGAACGGGACAGGAAAGATGGTTTCTTTTTCTCTTTATTCATTTTTAATGTCATAACCTTATTCTCATTATAACAATAACTTAAGTTGATGTTTGAAGTCCATTCTTGTTTATCAGAAACAGTAGTTAAAAGCAAAATGAGTTAAATTTTTTATTTTGTATCTGAGCCCTTCAAGGATTTCTCCTGCATGTTGGCTGAAGAAGAAAATGTAATCTACAACTGACTGACATCTGCTGAAGATGTGATCGAAAGCTCCAGAACGCCTACTACATGGACCTTGTGGTCAACTGGTATGTCAACCTGTTCTGGAAGCATCTCCCGCCTCACTGCTGACCTCTGTTGTTTAACAAGGCCACTGTAAATATCTTGTGGATATTTTTAGTCCTCCCAGTTTATCTTTATATAATGATGGAGGTGGAGTTCACAAGGATTTAGTTTCCTGTTAAATGTTGCTATTCTGTCTGTGATTGTAAAACATCGGGTTAGGTTGCACCCGGCCAAAACATCCTCACTCAGGTTGGTTCTCACAAGGATAGAAGCACACTAACACACACACACACACACACACACACACACTGGATTTCATCCCTGCAAACTGGGTGAAAAACATCCTTTTCTCCCTAAAGGTCAGAGTGAGATTTGAATGACAGCTTTAAGTCCTGGGCTCATATTACAGCAAAGACGTGCGTGGAGCGCTGCCTTCCTGGGAAAGGCCGGGAGAACAGGGAAGCAATTAATTGTAATGAATAATGGGACAAATCTGGCCGGCATATGACCGCTAATGCTCTTTTTTATTCTCTGGAGGATTAGGACGGCGATGCCAGCCACGCTGAGGTGTCTGCCTGCACTCTTAATTGAAAAGTGAAAGGAAGATGGAGGGGGTGGGGTTGGGGTTGGGGTTGGGGTG
>NW_019525403.1:163933-168001 GCF_002814215.2 Seriola lalandi dorsalis | reverse complement strand
GGTGGGTGGATGGGTGAGGGGGGGGAACTACTGTCTCTCTCCATTGTCTTCCTCCTCTCCTTAATTCAAAGGGAATGTGTCTACTTTGTTTCTGAGCAATTGATTTTACAAATATTGAAGTCTTGCATTATATTATATTATATTATTGTAATGGTTGTATCACAAAAGTAAATCTGTTAGCCGTTTTAGAATCATTTTACAAATGAAAAAATGGACCTTGTGGAAGGATTGATGCCTCAACCTCAACATAAAATCATGTTCATTCTTTGATAGTGATCTGATGATGTTTTAAGACAGATAATATTGTACATGCAGCTTTTGCAACCAAGAGAACCATCTTTACAGCCAGTTGTTGGTCTTTATAGTTATAGCAACAGTGACAGAAAAGGCAGCGAAGGCCACAAGCTGGATTCAAAGCCTTTATGGAGCACCACTCTAGCAGCCGAGAGTGTGAGATGTGTTAACTCAGTGCTGTATAATGATGAAGGTTCTGCATCAACAATTTGGACTAAATTATGTGTGAATGTTTTTGGTAGTGGCTCAGGACACATTTTAGCCCCATGACCCCCCCCCCTCCCCCACTAACTAATCCAGCTGTGCCTTGCATGCGTTAGCACCTTCCCCAGCTCATGAGCATGAATGCCAGTGTTAGTAATTAGAAATTTATAAGTGGAAATTATCAGCCATCCTCCCAGTTTCCATAAGAGAGTTGTTGCAAAACAATCATGTTTTGATGAGTTTTAATTAGAACTGTAAGAGCACTGGGACCAGATACCCCACAACAACTCAGTGAGCCCTTACTTATTCAGCTAATAATGATAGTAAATAAGATAATAATTCAATGACAGCTGGAAAGATTAATCACATCGACCTCTTGCATGAATGAAAAGTTCAAATATTAACAAGGGAGAAGGCAGAACCCACTAATTTAACACATTATTATTTAGTGTTATTTGTGCCTTCAGGACTAATTGCGCTGTCCCTTCACAGCAAGAAGGTTCCGGGTTCGAGTCCCGACTCGGACGCGGGATCTTTCTGTGTGGAGTTTGCATGTTCTCCCCGTGCCAGTGTGGGTTCTCTCCGGGTTCTCCGGCTTCCTCCCACAGTCCAAAGACATGCAAAATGGGGACTAGATACTCTAAATTGACCATAGGTGTGGCTGTGAGTGTGAATGGTTGTCTGTCTCTATGTGTTTGCCCTGCGATGGACTGGCGACCTGTCCAGGGCGTACCCCGCCTCTCGCCCGAAAAGATGCTGGGATAGACTCCAGCCCCCCCGCGACCCTACTAGAGGATAAGCGGTAGAAAATGGATGGATGGAAGACTAATTGCAGGTAAAACATGAAACATGAAACAAAAATGGCTACCCAAATTCTAAAATGTAATATCCAGGGTACTGTCTCGGTCTTTGAGAGGACTAAGATGCGTAAGGGAAGTGAAAAGGATGAAAAAATGCCTGGTGAACCTTGAAATATCTCCACTTTATGGGTTGACATAATGGTTCAGACCTTTCAGGACCACTCTGGAACCTCCTCTGGTCGAACAAAACCCCATTCTGTAAGGTGTCCTGACATTTACCTGGGTCATTCACGGGCTTCGCGCCCATCATTGTGTGGACAGGAAGCTCTTTCAGCTGCATTTCAATGAACACCTGCCAATCAACCCAAACAAGGAGGGAATCTTAAGTCGTCATTCTTCCTAAAACCCGGACTAAATCCAAAAAGAAGAGGATTATTAACATATTCGCAGCAAAGATTCCTCATTTCGTGTAAAACAATACTGGTTTGTTTCAAAGTGTGACCGACTGGCGCCACTGGAGACTGAACATCTCCGTGAGAGGAACGAAGACAGCAGTTACAGTGTGTTTAGTGACGGCAGTGAAATGCAACTCATTTCTTATTCCTCCTACGCAGTAAAAAAGAGGCTGACTGTTCGTGAAGAGTTTCCTCGTCTGTGTCTTCCTCACACTGCGTGCCATGTTTTGTTTCTGTCTGGCAACAATGCTTCCTTTCACACTGTGAGTTGCTCCATTGAATGTCGCTGGCTATGACTGATCTTGAGTGGGCTGACCAAATTTGTTGGGAAATTTGACATTAAAAAAGCTCTTTCTCTTCAGAAGACTGGATGCATGTGCTTTTCAGTTGGGTTTTCTTTTGACTGGTCTTAAATCTTAATGCTGAACATGGTGTAAAAGAGCAAAAAAAAACAAACAAAAAAACAAATGACTTAAAGGTGGATTCTTTATGTTGGAGGGGTGTGACTGAAACATTGGTGGGGTTGCTGATTCAGCCCTGAAAGCTCCCATGGTGTAAGCTAAGGTGGTGATGCAATTTGGAGACATGGGTTCAAGCCCAGGTCAGTCCATGACTTTTCAAGTCCAACATCCAAAGTGTAATGTCAAAAGCATCCTGAAAGCTACTCCTAATGCGAGTGGGACTGGTGGCAACTGGTGAGGAAAGCAAGGCAGGAATTTACAAACCTCCAAACCAAGGTGAAAGGTCAAACAGGAGTTGGGTGAGTCCAATTTGATTTATAGAAAGGGGAACCCGGCTTGTACTAAGCGGGGTAGAGAACAGAGGGGTGTTTGGCTGCTGCTGGAAACAGCAGTTGTACAGGTTGTATGTTGAAATGTCAGCATATCATATGAACTTTGAAGGCCAACTTACTACTTTTCAGAACAACACCCAGAGGAAAGACTGAAAAGCTTTAAGAAAGATGCTTGTTAGAGCCATTTGTATATTTGTGTGTGTGTTAGAGTAATGCACTGGTTGCCACAGTAGGTGGCGTATTGAGTGGCAACACATGAAATGTATAAGCAGAAGAAGAGGCAATTACTCCTCAGGTGTTCTGCTTACCAGGGAGAAGCACACAGTTTTTGAGCGTGGCCGTTTAGAGCCCAATGTTTTACGCCTTTTTGTTTATTTTCATGCAAGTTATTGGTACAACAGATGTGAGTGAATATTACAGTTTTTCTCAGTCGCTTTGGTACATTTCTCGAATCATCCTCGACATTTGCAAAACAGTGAGTGAATTTCCCAAAACAATTCGTACAAATAGCAAAACACCATGGATTACCTGCAAAAGCCAGTCACTTGCTCAAAATCCTTAGTTCATCTCTCAAAAGTAAATATCTGTGTCAATGAACATGTCACTGCCATCAGATGACAAGTCCTTGTGTTATTGTGTACGGAAAAGACAGTCAAATTGCTTAGTCGTGTTGTCAATATAACAGTTTACTCTGGAGGGATGTTCTGATGTAAACTACAGCTAAAGTTTCAATGACACTTATTGTAAATTGTAAGTTACACCTTAGTGTATGTGGGAGATTGATTGCAAGAGACTGGACAAGATTCACATTTACACTTTTACTGTTTGTACTGTAATTTGTTGACAGACCATGTCATTGTGATACAGAAAGGCCTCGTCTGCCTCTTCCTCTGTTTTGCCTCCCAACTCCTCCTCCACGCAGCCTCACTCCTCTTCCTCTTCTTCTTCTCTCTGGCTGTTGACCCTGTCCAATTCCTTGTCCTTCTATTGTGAGACATTGTAACATTGTGTTGTGCTCCGGCTATATATATATATATACTTGCCAGTTGGTTCATGAGATGCACCTTTGAGCTATTTCAGAAAACTGGTTGATCATTTGTTGATCTAATGCTTCACACATTTCCCTTCGTTAGTCAAGATCAGTCAAGTCAAGATTCACCTGGGAGCAATTTACCAATTCAGGACAGATTTAGAAAAAAAAAGTCTAATGGAAATGTATAGAGATATGTTTGACATATTATGACAACTTGTTCAACCATTGTGCATGTAAAGAGCATGAATTTTGTTTAGCAAAGAAAATAATGTACTTTACACATATAAATAAGATGTTAAATAAGATTGGAAATGTGTGTGTGTGTCCCGCGGCGTCCGGTCCGGTCTGGTCCGGTCTGGTCTGGTCCGATCTGGTCCAGTCTGGTCTGGTCTGGTCCGGGCCAGTCAGTTGGACGCGGGAGGGCGGAGCGCCAAAGAGGAGGTGGAGGGTTCCAGCTGCATGTGTGTAAATGAGCAAAAAGACTTAGTC
>NW_019525403.1:162065-163913 GCF_002814215.2 Seriola lalandi dorsalis | reverse complement strand
TGTGTTCCAGGCGGCGGTCAGAGCTGAGGCCTGTCGACTGCGCCGTGATCCTTCTGTGAAAAATGAAAATGGATATAAGGTTTACATACGACACACTGGTATGAATGGCCAAATGATATTTTTGCTAAATAGCGAGAGTTTTGCTGATTAATTGCAATGAATAATATAAAAAATTGAATAGAGCATGTTTGTTTTGTGATCCTGATATAATGAGAGCGCCATTACCTTTTGTGATGGGTGGCCGCCAGCTTCCGGTGTGATGGACATGTGAGCGCAAGGAGTGAAGAGCCGGAGTTGGAGCGGTGTGCTGGTCCTGGTCCTGGTCCTGGTCCTGGTCCTGGTCTCCTGGTGGCGGGACATCTGCATTAAAAGAAGACACAAGCACAAAGTCAAAGTGTAAGTCCTGTACATCCCAATGAGAAGAACTCAAGAAACTGTTTCATTTGAGCTGCATGGGTGAAATATACAGATGCACTTCCTCCCTCCATGACTGATGTCGTGTTTCTGAGTCAGCACAAGTTAATGTTCCCTCACGTGTAAAGTGGACTCATGCCATTGCAACAAACTAGTGCACGAGCAAAGATACACAGTGTTTTGTGCATGGTCTTATCTGTCAAGTGTCACAAAATGTGAAATGTTTTGTCAGTGTTATTTGTATAAGTGTGTTTTGTGTGCAGGCTGCTGAGTGAAGAGAGAAAAGAGTGAGAGAAGAGTTGAGAGCGCTAAGTTGTGATTTTCTTCGACATGACTTGGAAGTTAATGGAAGAACACAAAGGCATTTGATGTTAGTTATTTTTGCTAGTTGTTTCGTGATATTGAATTGAATTGAAGTTACAGGAACGTTTGTAGCATGTGGTCCCGTCCGTGCTGCCTCCAAGCCGAGGTGAAAGGTCAGAATGTCAAACAGGAGGTGGATGGATCCAATTTGATTTATACAAGGGGGAACCCGGATTGTACTAAGCGGGGGAGAGAACAGAGGGGTGTTTGGCTGCTGCCCCAAAACAGCAGTTGTACAGGTTGTATGTTGAAATCAGCCAATCACATGAACTTTGAGGGCTGACAATGAGATGACATTCACCTGCCTTCAATGTATGTACATATTCTAATTACATATAAACAGGGGTGGACTGGCCATCTGGCATACCGGGCATCGTCCCGGTGGGCCGTTGACCCAATGTGGGCCGGTCCGGTCCGCTATGTTATTTTGTTTTGTTTTTTTTCCTGTAAATTCCCTCCGATTGGGCCGATTGGCTACAGAGGGCTAGCAGTGTGTTGCCAGCATCGACACATATTATCGGTCTATTGTTTGTCATTGTCAATCAATCATGGGCTGACAGGCTCAGAGAGCCCTGACAGTGCTGTCAATCACAACACAAACCAGGGTGGGCGGGACCTCATGCCATGGGCGGGAGTCGCGGGACGGGCTGCTGCTGAGCTGAAGACGGATAAGCGGAAGAAACGCCCGGGTGGCGCTGAAAAACTGCGACTTAAAAAGCTGAAGTCTCTGGAGGTGGCGGCTGCTAAATGTTCTAAATTGACGGACCTATCTGGTGCCGGGGTCACCACCCCAGCAGGTGCTGCCGCGCCGGGAGACGAGCGAGTGGAGGCATACACGGTAAGTAACGTTAGCATGCGGCTGGCTAGGCTACATTTTTGAGACGTGTCCAAAACAAAGTAGAAAACGTTTTTACATTGAATGATGTGACCTAATTAAATGCATAGTCCTACTTGTGACAACATGTTAGCCCAGATTTGAAGGGCTGTGAATGTTGGTAGTTGTGGTTGATTTTGTTTAAATATGCCGAATTGTGATATTATGGGTTATTATTGTTCAGATGATTTAGCTAA
>NW_019525403.1:152368-162045 GCF_002814215.2 Seriola lalandi dorsalis | reverse complement strand
ACTTTGAATTTTAGCACAAAATACAAGTAAACCTATAGGAAATAATTAGTTTAATTTGCAATATTTGCCATTGAATTTATTGTAATCTTTCAATTCATTTATTGTTTACTGAGGTAATAACTATTTCATAATTTGTGTGTAACTTTAATTTCTGTGTAAATGTGTTACTTTTACTGTAGTTTTCAAATGGCTGTGTATATATAAGTATATGTCTCTTTTAGGTTGACCACCCTATAAATGAGAGCCTAAGGAGTTGTTTTCCCTCTGTCCCCTTTTGAGGACCTCCTTTGTCTCCTCCATCATTCACTGGGCCACTTTTGGGTTCCTGAGCTCATTTCATGTGGTGAGAGGAATGCAATATGTGTATGTTTAAAGGTTTATGTGAAGAAACATACTATATGTGTGATAAAATGACAATTGGTCATTCATAAATGTCTCTTTATATTCTCTGCTACCATTATCTCCTGTCAAACAGGTTTTCCTGACCTGCTAGAAGTTCTTCTATGATGCTTGAGTCATCCATCATATCTGAGAGCTTCGTCTTGACTTTGTGAGTTTATTATGCAACTTGTTTTGTCTCAGATTGAAACAAAAGGTTTGATTATGATTATTTCCTGGTTGAATATTTTCATATTGATGGTTTTAATTTCAAACATCTGCATATCTTTTAAGTTCAATTAACAGTTATGCAGGTAGGCCTTAGGGCTCTTTTGAGACTTAAGTCATCCTTCATGACAAATAAATTTGTTCACTAAGTGTCACTACGTCACAAAAAGGCTACATGGCTACATATACTTGTCAGTACACAGATACTGAGTACAAGTTCTGTTTGCTGTTTCTTCATGAATTTGGTGAGGAGCGGAGCTGGCTGGCTGCGGACGAGGAAGTAGGGCAATACATACTTGTGCACATACACGTATATGAGAATGCATATTAGTCAATTTTTTAATTAAATGTACAAGTACAAATTTCACTATGGATATTTCACATATGTTATAAACTTATATCTTAATATATTGAGCCTGTATAGCTATATGTGATAATTATATATCCCCTTATAGGTGACATATATGGCAACAAGTGGCAGCTTTGTCCTGATGTGGCAGCCGGCTGCTACTAGAAGAAATCAGCTTATAATGGATTTGGATGTTGGTAAGACTCTGGATGACGCTTCATGTCAGCTGTTCTCTACAATCTTGTTTTCTTCCACAGCACCCAAGACTATGAGTTTTTATGCCTTATTATACTTTGACTTTTTTATACCTCACTACACTAAGACTTTTTATGCCTTACTATGACATTTTATGCCTTAAAATGTTTGATATTTTGTTGTATTTATTACTTTTTATAAATTAGAGATGAAACATTATTGAGTGTGTTTCCTGAGCCTGATCACACAAATTGATGTAAATCAATGAAACCTGAACATTATTAGAAAACATGATGTGACTGAATTAGAGCTGGAAACAATGATCTTCTAAATGATGATGGGTTGGTTGAGAAACTGAATCTAAATGAAAGCTGTTTTTATCACCTTCACTGTTTGTCACAACTGCATTATTGATCAGTTGATTTCTAAAGGAACTAACATCTCCATTAACAGTGAATGACTCCTGCTCTTCACTGATGATGTGGCACCCTCTGTTGCTGAAAAGAAGAAAACTGATGTGCATGTCAGTTTAATGAACACAGATGAAATGATCTCTCAGCCACATAGAAGAGCTCAGGGAGCCAAAGGGTTGAGAAAGCAAATTACATTTTTATTTTTATTATTTAGGGGTTGGATCTTTGTCATTCTGAACACCAAAGATACATCAAGCAATCGGGTTGAAGATTCAGATTCAGTGATTCTGAAAGGAACTCGAATATTACATCCCAGTAGGACCAAAACATGCGCATAAGACCTGCAGGTGAGTTATCAACTACTGCAACTATCTATCACATTTGAGTACATCTTCGTACCTTAAAGGTGTAATGTGTAACTTGCTCCGTAGGGGGCAGCATTTCACCTCTTCACCCCTGTTCCTTATCATTTCTTATTTCCATATGCATTTATTGTTGTTAAAATTGTTGAAAGCATCTTTGATTGAGATAACCTTGACTAATTTCAGGCTTATGATAAAATTTGTTTCCATCGGACAGGAGTGATTAAAGTCTGCAGCCTCTGACCACTGTTTAGAAATCAGGAAACTACCTGTTGCAATGAAGCACGTTCCATCTACAAGCTGCCTTCAGTATGAGAGGTGGGTGACTCCTATTGTACATTCATTGGATCAACCCACAACTCTGCTCTCTACTCTTTGTGGGAATAAATACTGCACTCACATCAAACACATACAAGATTCAGGGAGTCCTTCACCTTCTGATCAATTGTTCTTCTGTTCAGTTGGTTTGTAGGTAGGCACCCTTTTCTTATTAAAACATTTTTGTTGTAACAGCCTCACTATACTATGACTTTGTGACGGGGCGGCATGGGTTCTCTCCGGCTGCCTCCCTCAATCCAGCTTTAGGTTAATTGGCATTTTTCATGCCAAATAAAGAGGCTCGTTACAAAAGATGTGGATTTATAGAAAACAGATTTACTGATCTCACTCACTTAAAGTTTGACATAAAAACAAAATTAACAAAATCGTCACAGTTCACAAAAAACACAAACACATCATTGTGCTGTTTGTTTCAAAGACTTCAGAGCTGGGAGGATGTCATCCAGTCGTCTGAGTCCTGCAAAACACACGCACACACACGATGGGTTAAAAACACACAACACACTGTAAACACTGAAATTGAATGCTTATATCAGCTCACTGAAAACATGATACCCAAATGGAAACCAATCACACACCATGCTTTATTCCACTCTCAACCCCACATGCTCAGTTATCATGACATGTGTCATTCTTACCCAGAATCTGTAAAATGTCCGTAACGAGGGCCCGGAAAGGCGGGAAAAACTGGTCGTGCTGCCTCGCTTTCACGATGATGCTGAGAAAAACAAGAGCGGAACGTTGGATTGTTGTGGTCAATTGAAAGCTCTCTATTTCAAACAATGTGTGTCGATTACCTGTCGATGTCAACGTCTCCCAGCAGATCGTAGAGCCGAGCGGCGTGTCCGCCGGAGGAGACGAGTTGCGCCACCTGGTTCACCACCTGAGTGGGAGGAGCCCTGCTGTCTGACAACAGCAAACTGTTAGTGTACTTAGCATCTTTCAGAACACTTAGCTTAGTTAGCATCGTTTATTTGTTTATGTTGTTTTTTTAACTTGTTACTGGCAGTGACCGACTGTTAATGGCTATGCTAATGCTAACTCTGGCTCTCTGTACTGACAAGGTTTTGTATTTATTTTGCTGTTTTAGGGCCTTACTATACTATGACTAGAGACGCATGAAATAATATTGTGTTTATAAATATTGATGCAATAAGGTCTGTAGCATCTAAGGTGGAGCTAATTTATGCTAACCTTTAGCTAACCTTATGCACTGCCGGTATCGTAATCAACAATATTACATCATAATGTTTTAGTGTGCACTGCAGCATGTAGAGGGGGAGGGAGGGGGGCGGTGGGGTAAAGTATTTTTGACCCAGAATCACATCCACTGGGACATTTTATTTTAGAAAATATGCTTGAAAGGGAAAAAGCCACATCTCTGTCTTTGAGAAATCATCTTGAATTAGGAGATTTTGCGTCAACCACATGGGGCCACTTCAGCCTGAAAATCAGGCAGAGCGTCACTTCTATTTTCATGACTGTAGGAGAATCGTCAAATCTCGTTGTCACCTTTAAGATTTCTAATCAATTCCTGAAAAGTTTTGCAGCTTCTGCCAGATGTTTTGTGTCTTAATCATCCCTCTGTGGCTTCTCGCAGCTTCGTGAACAGGCAAACAGTGTCTCATTAAGGCATAATAAGCCTTCCCGGTGGAGGCTGTGGGTGTGATTTCAACCTTTGGTTCCTTAACCACGAGGTCAGTGGGAGGCAGAGCAGCCCAGTTTGACATCTAAACTAAAACATGAAGCAGGGAATCTGGGAGAGAGGAGAAACTTCTCAAACCACATCCTAAAGTTTTTTTAAAAAAAGAAGAAATCATAAAGCAGGGATGTATAATGGAAAAAACAAACAGATGCGTTAAAAAAAAAACTAAAAAACACATGAAAATACAAAGTAAATGTTTTTACAGGACTCGTTACTCAACCATGAATCATTCAAAGAGTCAAACATAAATCACAGATATATATCCAGCATCTGCAGCATTGGAAATAAAGAAATACAGGTTGTTTTCATGAAGTTAAAGTCTGTTATCAGCATGGGACAAATGTTTATTTCAGCACTTTTATATCCTTTGTTTGTTACTTTTTTTGCATAAACCTGTCAGCACTTAAACATATCAGGTATCAACACAGAAAACCAATCAGAGGGCAGAAGGAGAGGTCATATTTGGGGTGGCTGTCACTCACCTTTCTTGGTATCTTCTTGGCAGGTCACAGCGATCACCTGAGCCAAGGTGATGGCCAGGCAGAAAGTAATCCTAGAGCGCAGCGAGGGGCCCATGTCTGCATGCCAGACACGCAGCGTCCTCACACACACACACACGGCCGCCACGCAAACACACGAGGAAGTCAGAGAGAGCCCGACCCCTGAGCTACAGCATCCAGACTGAGAAATCCAAATATCCCTGAGTGGAACAGGCTCCTGGATGAGCGATCGCTGCAAACTGAAACAAGCGCCCTCTTCATCTCTCTCCCTCCTCCTCTCACTCTCCTCCTCCTCCTCCTCCTCTCCTCTCCTCTCTCATCATTTTTTTCTTGCTTTATTTCAAGGCCAACCTCCTCCTCCTCGGGCTCTGACAGTCGCCTTGGAAGATGTAGCTAATTAGAGGCTGCGTTAAATTTGTCCAGCCAAGAGGCCGATGAAAGAAGATGGGCTGGATGATGATGCTTTTTTGAGCATTTCTTTCTTTTGACTATATGGCTGCTTCTATATGTATGAGACAAGTTTTCAGAGCAAAATCCACATTTAGGTTTGTTTCTCGAACATCCCTTCATTATAAATGAACCTCTTTCTCTTCTCTCTCTACACCTCTCTTTCTATCTTTAGCTCTTATCCTGGTTTCAGCTGCTAAAATACAAAACTTGCATCCAAAAAGAAACGTGGCCATCATTTAAAATCATTTTTTTAATAATTCAATCACCCATAAATGTTTTGGATTTTGAACAGTTTGACTTTTCTGGGAGGTACGCATATTTACTTTCACGCCGAAGTCACTATGTCTGGCCAGGAAATAGTCCCAGGATGTAACTCAGGTGGATTTTGTTACCTTTGCCCAGAGCCAGGCTAATCATTCTCCCTGTTTCCAGTCTTTATGCTAAGCTAAGCTAAGTTGGTGATAACTCAACATTTATCATGACGTGAAAGCGGCCTTAATCTCACAGATGATATGAATCATCAACTGATGCATTTAACATTCAATATTAAATAAGCCAGAAAAAAGCTTTCAAATGAAGTTTGCTACTTCACATATTTTGTCTACTGTTCCATATTTTTGGAAACATGTGGGTGAAATTATTTGTCGTTTTTTATGAAGGAAGTGTTTGTTTATGACTTCTTTAACTTCTCTCTTATTGAAACTCCACTTGCTGACCCACATCTGTGCACTCCAGCTTGAGCGCTTTACAACGTGCATGTTACACTCGTCTGATGTGTTTTCCAGACCAAAGCTCTGCCAAGTCGGTGCAGACTGTCAGTCCCTGAGGTGATGTCCCGGAGGAAGAGAAGAAAACAAACAGCATCTCCATCTCCAGCGGTGATTCCTACACAGATTACTGTCATCTTAACAAGTGATTTTAGCCTGAACTGAGTTCCCAGAGCCTTCTTAAAGGGACGTTTAAGTCTGAGGATGAAGCAGATTTCACTTGTTTCCTTTGCAGAACAGGTCAGGAAGTGTCTGAGGTGCTTGGAGAACAGACTGATTTCCCATTAAGGAGTGAGAGGCAGAAGGGCAGAGCCACAGGGGAGGCGGATGGGAAGACAGTTCCTCCATCAGGTCAGAGTTTTCAGCTTCTACACATTCATAGTTTTATATGTAGTGTGGGGACCTGGTTGTAAGAGAAAATGCGCTTTTGACCCAAAGGTCACAAGTGTCAGTCCCTGAAAAAGCCGGTGTCGGTCTGTCCTCCTTTCCTCCTGAGACACTGAGCAGGTCGTTTTAGATGATTTTAAAGCGTCAGTAGACGTCACGTTTCTGTCAGGGATGTAGTTCTGGTTTTCAAACTGTATTTGTATTTTGTATATTGGTATCAATATTGCTGATTTTGGCCCTGGTGTACTTTTTATCAGATCAAAACCAAACTTTGTGAAACCTGTTGTTTAGTTGAAAGTGGCCTAAAGTTCATCACACGCTCTCGTCATACCCTTCATCCTGTCTTCGTCTGCACTCACATCTTTTTAGTCTGACCAGGGGATTCCAGGTGAAATCCTCTTTGGTCAACACTGACACAGCAGACAAAGCTGTGTGGCTTAAGTGTGAATTACAGGAAGATGATTTGTCTTGTCCTTTCAAGGAATTACATTTGGCCAAGAAGTAAAAAATTACAGGGAGCGTATTGTGTAGCACACTAATACTGACCTCAGCTCCTGTGGTTAAAAAAGCGTTTTATACATGTGGTTTTTTTCAAAGCCTCCAACATACAGGCTATTTCTGGATGTATAGACTAGACAGCAGTGTAACCACAGGAGAGATCGGCCCACGACCGTGCATGCAGGACACACACACTGAAAGGTGGACATTATCCAAACTAAAAAAAGCTGCAATGAAAAAACATTAGATGTTACAAAAACCACAGAGACATCCTTAAAAAAAAGATATGATTCAGCCCGTTTTTCAGGCTCACAGATCTTTCATGTATCACAGAGTCAAAGACGAACATGTGGCTCCTGATTTTTTCACAGATCATCTTTTCTAATTGGTGTAATTCCTGTAATTTATTGTAATTATGCAAGTCCTCTATTTTCCTCTTATTAACCCTTCACAGTGAGACTTTTAGTATCAAAATGTACAAATACAGATAAAAATCAACCACCACAATAGGCAAACATGCCGGAAAAATGTGTAAGAAAACTCCTGTAATTTGTTTTTCCACGTGACAGGAAGCAGCAGGCCGACAGTGACCAGGTTAACACGCACCTCGTCCCATATTCCCTTACACACCACCTGCATTATTTAACATCAGCAAACAAGACCAGCTGATACACCCCGTGACTCTGCAGTTGTCTTTGGAGGTGGTTGTTGTAAAGAGGACTATATTTCTTTACCTGGTTCAACACTCTCGTGCATCTCTGGAAATGTTTGCTGCAGCCACTAAGAATTTTGTGAAGCAGGTTGGAGACACCGGGAGGTTGATCCCAGTCCCGAGCCTGAGCGAGGCCGACCGCTACCAGCCCCTCAGCCTGGTCACCAGGAAGAGGAAGAGGCATTTCTGGAAGAAGAGCAAGTACGCCTCGACCCCTTTCTCACTGAAAGACATCCTGGTCGGGGAGAAGGAGATTACAGCAGGTACAATATGTTCCATAAAGACAAATCATCAAATTTGACCTTTGAGGTTTATTCCACATTATCTGACAGGAGCTATAATAAATATTCTGTCCCAGCTTTTTCCAGCTCTACATGAACTTATATGATATTTACTCCATCAAATTGAAATATTTCATCTAAATTCAGCTTTTTTTAGCTTGGAAAGTTTGGGGATCTCATTTAAAATGTAAAATAATGTGCCGTTTGAACAGTTTTTGGCTTCACAGTAATTGAAAGCTACACTTTAATTCTGAGAGAAAATTTGGTGAATATATCCAATGGTTGAGGAACTGTCACTGTAAAAACACTGCATCATATTAATGCAGTAAAAGTCCTGCATTGACAACTAGAAAAAATATCAAAAATAAAATTACCCAGTGCACAAACATGACATCTATGATTGCTATAATGTGAAATACTACACAACTGGTTTATTGTGTGTATTATATTTACTGGTGGAGCAAACTTTAACTCCTTATCATATGTTTTGTATCTAAAATGTGTATTTGTGGAAAATCTTAAAACTTAGTAACATGTATCTACTGACTATTTCCCTGCTTTACAGGGGTGTCTTCTTATCAGCTCCTGAACTATGAGGACAAATCCGACGTGGCCCTCAACGGTCGCCTGGGAAACCACATCATCAACGACGTGGGGTTCAACATCAGCGGATCCGACTCTGTGGCCGTCAAAGCCTCCTTCGGCATCGTGACCAAACACGAGCTGGAGGTGCCCACGTTACTGCGGGAGCTCAACTCCAGGTATCCCAGCATGCAGTGTGCAGGTGTGCGTTCAACAGCTGCTCAGGCGGGTGTCATCATGGTGTCATTTGAGACTCATTAGATGAAGT
Organism: Seriola lalandi dorsalis; assembly: GCF_002814215.2. Lineage (NCBI taxonomy): Eukaryota > Metazoa > Chordata > Actinopteri > Carangiformes > Carangidae > Seriola > Seriola lalandi. The sequence goes on along the minus strand of NW_019525403.1, from coordinate 153,631 downwards.
ATGAAGCTAGTCCTTTATTAATAATTAATTTAAATGATCTATATCAATTAATCTTGAGATGTAGGGATAAGCTCCTTGAGTTTTTTTTTATTCTGCAATAAATTCAGATGCAGTATCTAGATTCAGTGTTTCCCCTGACAACAGCAACACATTGATGTCTGACCTCTGACCTGTGATAGAGGGAATGTGAGAAGAGGGTTTCCCTGTGAGGATGAATAAATGATCATGTTATCCTACACTGGCACATACAGGACTTACATAGAGGACAATGCAAGGCAGGAAATAAACCATTATATTTTTGTACATTAATAGGTGTCAGATTGAAAGGCGTGTTGGGAATATTGGTCACGCAACCAGACGACAAACGGACAGAAATCAGTGTTTAATGTGTAAAAGCAGTTGTGAGTCCATTTTCTGGTCTTTCAGGAAAGTGGACCTGGATCACTGCCTGGTCCGTCAGTCCAAAGAGAGCAAACGAAGCGTGCTGTGTGTCGTTATGGAGAGTATCCGCACCACACGTCAGTGCTCTCTGACCGTCCACGCCGGCATGAGAGGGACAACCATGAGGGTAAACACACATCAGTTACATCATTTAAGTCATTTTTAAAGTAAAAATGCAAAATATTCACTGGTTCCAACTTTTAAAATGTGAATATTTGTGTATTTCTACAACATATACTGAATATCTTTGAATTTTGGACAAAGCAGGACATTCAAATATGGAAACATGGGAACTAGAAACTTGTGATATCTATGTGATATGTGTCAATGCTGCATCTGGACCCCTGACCCCTGACTCAGCTCTCTGCTCTGCTGCAGTTCCAGATCGACGACGGCAGGAACCCCAAAGGTCGTGACAAGGCCATCGTCATCCCGGCTCACACCACCATCGCCTTCAGCATCTGTGAGCTGTTTGTTCGACTGGACGGGCGGCTCGGTACGAAGTCTACCCTCTCCCATAACTCCCACACAAACACACACACCACTCAGCTGCTGTGAAGGTGCAGAAAATCAGCAAATTTGATGAGGCTGGACGTGATTTCAGTTCATTTTATACGTTTCCAGCTAAAATAAGTAAATATGTTGAGAGCAAAAATGAGTTAAACTTCCAGAGGTAAAATTAGAAACTGCACCTTTGCATGAAATTGTTCTGCTTGCCAACAAAGCTGAGATGAAAGTTAACATAAATCATAAGGACTGTGGTTTTTGAGAATATTGAAGGTTTGAATCCTTTGTGTCCAACATGGAATACTGTGGGTGTGT
>NW_019525403.1:127218-151684 GCF_002814215.2 Seriola lalandi dorsalis | reverse complement strand
TGCTGGAAGAAATTTTGTTCATAAAACAACAGAAAACAGGCCGGTTAGCTCAGCTGGTTAGAGCGTGGTGCTAATAACGCCAAGGTCATGGGTTCGATCCCCATACTGGCCACTACCACTGTCGTGTTTGGGCTTAGGCAGCAAATGAAACTAAATGAAAAACAATTCACACTTTTGTGTTTACCCCGACAAAAAGGTCAAAACAATAAGAAAATGAAAAGGCCCCTTAAGCATTGATAGGTGTGACCATGTGGCCTAATGGACAAGGCGTCTGACTTCGGATCAGAAGAATGAGGGATCGAGTCCCTTCGTGGTTGGAATTTGAATAATGCTTGTCTCTGGATTTGAAGTCCTTGTTGGAGTTGACATAGCAATTACTGCTACAACGGCTTGAGAAAAAGTATTGGACTTTGCTCTAAACAGTTTTTCAGCCTGCCAAAGATAATTGCTGGAAGAAATTTTGTTCATAAAACAACAGAAAACAGGCCGGTTAGCTCAGCTGGTTAGAGCGTGGTGCTAATAACGCCAAGGTCATGGGTTCGATCCCCATACTGGCCATTGCAGCTATTGTATTTGCGGATAAACAGCAAATGAAAAACAACTTACACTTTTGTGTTTACCCCAACAAAAAGGTCAAAACAATGAGAAAATGCAAAGGCCCCTTAAGCATTGTTAGGTGTGACCATGTGGTGTAATGGACAAGGCGTCTGACTTCGGATCAGAAGATTGAGGCTTTGAGCTTCTTTGTGGTTGGAATTTGCATCATTATCGTCGATACTCTGAACTGTTTTTCAGCCTGCCCCAAGATAAATGCTGGAATAAATTTTGTTCATAAAACAACAGAAAACAGGCCGGTTAGCTCAGCTGGTTAGAGCGTGGTGCTAATAACGCCAAGGTCATGGGTTCATACTGGCCATTGCAGCTAATGTATTTGAGGATAAACAGCAAATGAAAAACAACTTACACTTTTGTGTTTACCCCAACAAAAAGGTCAAAACAATGAGAAAATGCAAAGGCCCCTTAAGCATTTTTAGGTGTGACCATGTGACCAACGTCTGACTTCGGATCAGAAGATTGAGGGTTCGAGTCCCTTCGTGGTTGGAGTTTGCGTTTCACTTGTGTCTGGATTTAAAGTCCCTGTTGGAAGTGTTATAGAAATAAAAAGTACTGCTACAATGATGTGATGAATCCTGAGAAAAAATACTGTATTTTCCTCTGAAGAGGTGCTAATAATGCCAAGGTCATGGGTTCAATGCCCATACAGGCCACTACTGCTGTCATAGTTGAGGGTAGGCTACAAATAAAACTTAATTGAAAACAACTCATGTTCTGTCCAACTTGTGCTTATAATGCCAAGGTCATGGGTCAGATCCCCATACTGGCCAATGTTCAGTGTCCCCTACTCATGAGCAGCTTCTATTAGAAGTAGGAAATCTACAAGAAGCTGCTATAGAAGGCAAAGTCATCGATGTCAATATAGACAAAATTTCAAGACAGCTTGAGCACTATGAAAAGTCATCAACAATAAAAGTAATCATTAGTTGCTCCCTTGGATGATAATAAACCTTTATTGCTGCCAAACATATTTGATTCATAGCACCTTTTGTGATATTTCCTTCCTCTTTGTCAGATATTTGTGTTGCCCCGGAGTCTCAAGGTGGATTTGAGCGGGAGCAGATCAGGGAGCAGCTCGGTGGCTTCATCGGCCACTTCTCCATGGGTCGACTGCGCCGCTTCCTGTCCGGGATCATCTATGGAAACCCCTTCAGGGCAGGTACAGTAACAACCTCTACTACATAATACATACACTTTTATTTGTGCTACACTTTTGTCTTTTCCAACTTCTGTACAGATGACCGAACATTTGAGGAGCTCACCCACTCCGACACCTACATGGATGACATGGTGACCGACTACTACGAGAAAGCCGCCAGCATGACAGACATTTCCACCGCCTACCTGAGGGAAAGCACCCACACACGGGTCAACCTCTTAAAGCACAACATCCCCAAGGGCCCTTGTGCACTGTGCGGCATGGGGAACCAGAGGCGGGAAACTGTCTACGGTTGCCTGGAGTGCTCAACTGGAGGCCAAAAATATGTTCGCCTGCATGTGGTGCCCTGTTTCGACCTTTGGCACAAAACACTCAGGTGAAAAAGAGGAATGCTTACACATGGTAGCAGCTTTGTTCCTATGTAGGTCGTTTTTTTCTCGTGGTGCGAGGTCCCACAAGTGTAACTGTTTACCATGCTGTTTTTGAGATGTTTGTCTTGTTTTCTTTCCAATAAAAAACATTGAAACAGCCATGACAGTATAAACACCTTTCACAACTACTTCAGAAACAGCCAAATGTTCCTGTAAAAGATGTAAATATAAACTAGGTGTTATGTATCACTTTGCGGTGTAGTGTATAGTATTGTTTTCAGTTTACATTTGGCACCAGCCTATTTCCACACGTATGCTGTGTAAGCACTGTATCAGCTGGACAATGAATTATTCAGTGACAGGAGGGATCATGTGGAGGCCACAGAGGAACAACTAGAAAGGACAGCCTGGCTTTGTTAAATGTGGCGTTTATATAACAGGTGGTTTTTGATTTGATTGTCTATAACAAGTGTGTGAATATTGAGTAGAGGTGATATTTTATGAGTAAATGACAACTAATCTTGTTTGATGGAAGTTTGTGAGTCTTGTAGTTCTGTTGTTTTCTCCTGAGCCACTTGTATAAATACATGATCATGATGATGAAAAAACCCATAAAGCTCACTGATAATGATTCTATTTTTTCTTGTTGGCCTGCATCTTCTCCTTGTGTAAAGATTGATTATCCGTGCTTTTACTTTGACACGTTTACCCTCCTTTCCACTAGAGGGCGCAGTCACTCCGCTCAAACCGGAAGCGTCAAGTATCAACAAAACGCATACACATGTGGAGGAAGCAGCATGTGTAACAGTAGCCTTATACTCTTACTTCCACTGGAATATTTGAGGGATTAATAAGAAGATAAAAGCACGAAGTTAGATGAATCTTCATTAAAATGAAGTTTGCTTACAGGGTAAGTACGCTACTGTTAGCCTGCTCGATAATGTCGTTCTGCTGGGCAGCATTGAATGATGGGAGAGAACGTCAGACCAAACTTCATTCAAAAATGGCTTAAATGTAGTTTCTTATTGCATATTGCTAGCGGTATAAACCACACAGCAGATTTCCAGACTGTTATTGTAAGGTGTTAACATTCACACTTACGTTCAGTGGATGTGTATCAGAAAAATGGCGTTTGGTTAAATTATTTTACTGATATTATAATGTGTTGTCTCTAGCTGTCCTCCACCAAAGTAACTCGTGTCACTCTCTAGAAGTACAAGTGAATAAAGGTTTTAGCTAAATCCTACGTGTTATTGTTATAGTTTTGTGAACTTTTTTTGTTGAACCTCTCCCCTCAGACACGAACAGGTACTATTGATTTTTAAAAAACACTGTATTCTCTGTAGTTCTCCAATCTGCTCGGAGCAGTCTATCGTCAGGGAAATTTGAATTTCTCTCAAGATGGTAACGCTGTGATCAGTCCGGTTGGAAACAGAGTCTCTGTCTTCGACCTGAAAAAGTAAGTCATTATACAATAAATAAAATAAATGGGGAAAGGTTGTGGGTCTATGACATCTGGATGTTGTGCAAAAGCACTTGCCTGAAAGTCAAGTGTCATGAGATTGAACATGGCACTGCAATTATTGGGTTTTTGAGTACTTATAAGCTCCAATACATGAAATCTATTGTGCCCACATGTTGCAGTATAATTTGCAGTGGATGTTTTCTGCAAATTTTATGTAAGTAGTTGTTCTATAAACAAATGCATTTGTTTTCAGAAAATGGACAAAATCTATCAAACCTTTTTTTTTAAATGCACAGTATCTTGAAAGATGAATGCTAAGTTGACTTTCAGAAAAAGTAAAACAAGGCTGAAACTTTTTCTTCTTTGTCTTCAAGCAACACATCTGAGACTTTACCTGTCTCCACGACAAAGAACATCACATGTGTCGGTCTTTCTCCTGACAGACACTTAGCAATAGTAGTGGATGAAGGTAAGAGGCTTCACTTTGTCTGTCTTTCTTATATGTGATGTCTGAAAATAAAACTGAAGCGGGTGTTTGTGTGTTGTTGCAAAAAAAACAAAAAAAAAAAACTAGAAAAAGTCAATGTTTGTGTCACACAGATGGTGCAGCCTTGTTGGTCAGTCTCATCACCCGAGCCGTCCTTCATCATTTCCACTTCCACAAGCCTGTGAACAGCATCCGTTTCTCACCTGATGGCAGGTAAGCAGCTCAACTTTAGTCCCTGAAAGGAAAAATCAGCACCTGCTACTGAAGTGCGGTTATGACTTTTTCTTCTAGCAAGATAATTGTCTGCTAATTTATGCATTTATTTCATACATCAGTGTATTTAAAGGTAGAAAAATGCGTACATCAAATCATTCCAAGTAACTCTTTTTTCATTGTATTTATGTGTTTTAATGCAAGAGAAGCACGATCTTAAAGAGTCTTCATCAAAAGTAACAGCAAGATGATGCTGAACTTTGTATTTCTTTCCTCTCAGGAAATTTGTGGTCACAAAGGAGAATGTTGCTCTGATGTACCACGCTCCTGGGAAGCAGCGGGAGTTTAACGCCTTCGTGTTGGACAAGAGCTACTACGGTCCCTACGACGAGACCACCTGCATCGACTGGACAGACGACTCAAAGTGAGTAAAAGTGAAGCAGTTTGTCGGATACCGAAGTGAACAAGAACGCGAGGAAAGATGAACGCTCATAAATCGCGGTTGTGACGTTTCCCTTCAGGTGTTTCGTGGTGGGCAGCAAAGACATGTCGACGTGGGTGTTTGGTGCCGAGCGCTGGGCCAACCTGATCTACTACTCCCTGGGTGGACACAAGGATGTGATCGTGGGCTGTTTCTTCGAGAAGGACAGCCTGGATGTGAGTTTATTCCCGCCTTCCACTACTTTGTGATGTCGGGCTGAAAGTACAAATGTCAATACAGAGACGGGACGAACCTACAAACATGTAACGTGTAAACCTGATGTGTTTCCAGCTGTACACAGTGAGCCAGGATGGGACGCTGTGTGTGTGGGAGAGCGACACCGAGCTGGACGGCCTCGTCCTGATGAAGAGCCGGGACAAACCAAAGCCCTCGAGACCAGGGGAGGAAGAGGGGGATGAGGAGGAGAGGCTGGAGGGAGAGGAGGGCGAGGTCATCAGAGGGAAAGCCGAAGCTCCCAAAGGGAAGAACACAAAGAACGTTCGATACAAGCAGCGGAGCAAGTAAGAAGACGCTTATTTCTCACTTTTTATTCCTTGGAAAATGTAACTGACTGTACGATGCAGCAGCAGTTTTCAAGTTTTATATTTTCAACATATTTAGTAGAAAACAAGTATACTCCTGTCAGTAATCAAATGTTATATTGTCTTTTCCTTTTTTCCTTTTGCCTCGTCTCCTGCAGACACTTCTTCAACAAGGAGGGGGATTTCAACAACCTGACTGCTGCTGCCTACCACAAGCCCACTCACATCCTGGTCACTGGTTTTGCGTCCGGCATCTTCCACCTGCATGAACTTCCAGAGTTCAACCTGATTCACTCGCTCAGGTGAGAGGAGAGGAGAAATAACAAAAAGACAGGACAGGACTGGCAGGATTTTCTGATTTGAATTATATTTCATTAATTCACTATATGAATGTTTCTTCCTCTAGTATTTCAGACCAGAGAATCGCTTCAGTGGCCATAAACAGCTCTGGAGACTGGATCGGCTTTGGATGCTCAGGTAAGAAATCAGCCAGAGGTTTTGTTGGCTGTAGCTTACGGATGAATTCTTTTCTGTTGCAGCAGGTGTAGCCGACTGATTGCCTTTGTTGTGTTCTGTGGGTTTCAGGGATGGGTCAGCTGCTGGTGTGGGAGTGGCAGAGCGAGTCGTACGTATTCAAGCAGCAGGGACACTTCAACAACATGGCCTCACTGGCCTACTCGCCAGACGGACAGTACGTCGTGACGGGAGGCGACGATGGCAAAGTGAGTGCTCCGTGTCCTACAGCCATTTCTCACTGTTCATATGCTGGAAAGTAGACAATCTTATAAAAGTGACTCCACAAGTTTCTCGTTTTGATTCAAAGGCTACAAAAAACAGTAAAAAGGTTTTGGGTTACAGCCTTTGCTGATGCTGCAACCTTAAAGTGTTTGTATCTGACGTCAGACTGTGGTTTCATTCCCCACAGGTCAAAGTGTGGAACACCAACAGCGGCCTTTGCTTCGTCACCTTCACAGAGCACACCAGCAGCATCACCAACGTCACCTTCACCTCCAGCGGCTTCGTCATCGTCAGCGCTTCTCTGGACGGGACGGTCCGAGCGTTCGACCTGCACAGGTGAAGCCGCTTGATGGAGATGGAGCAAAAAACAGAGAGAAAGAGAAGTGTGTACTGTGTGAATCTTGTTAACTGCGTGTGTGAATGTGTTTTCTGTGCGTTCGTAGGTACCGTAACTTCCGCACGTTCACGTCGCCTCGGCCCGCGCAGTTCTCCTCCCTCGCAGTGGATAAGAGTGGCGAGCTGGTGAGCGCGGGAGCCCAGGACTCCTTTGAGATCTTCCTGTGGTCCATGCAGACAGGCCGACTGCTAGAGGTACTCACATGATTACATACGTTTAAATTCTCAAGTCGCAAGTAAGAGTAAGAGAAACTTGTAATGTCTTACTCAGATGCACACTGTGTCATCTGACAGTGTGTTTAACAGCTATGGTGCTTCATCTCCTTCCTCCCTGTGGTTAATTAGGTTCTTGGGGGTCATGAAGGTCCGGTCAGCTGCTTGTGTTTCAGTCCAGTCCAGTCCATCCTGGCCAGCGCCTCGTGGGATCGCACCGTCCGGCTGTGGGACATGTTGGACAGCTGGCAGGTCAAGGAAACGCTTTCCCTCACCTCTGATGGTAACTGACGATCGTTGGACTACAATCCCAGTGTTTCTTTGTTATATCAGCAGTGAGCGACCCTGATCACGGGGATGTTTAGACCCTCAGATCTTCTTTTTTTTTTATACAGCCTCTAAGGGGCGCCAAAGTTGGACTTTAAATTGCACTGTTGAACCAAAGAGCGTGTGTTACTGTGTTTTATGTTTGAATTACTTAAAGTGGTCTGTGCTTTTCATGGACAGTGTTTATGTGTTGCTGTAAATATGATATCTCACTGTGTTTTTGTTTATTTCTCCTCAGGCCTGTCGGTGACTTACCGCCCTGATGGTCAGGAGTTGGCCGTGGCCACTCTGAACGGGGAGATCTCTTTCTGGAACCCCCACACAGCCACACAGACGGGCTCCGTGGCTGGACGCCATGACCTGGAGATGGGCCGCAAAGAGACGGATAAAATCACAGCCAAGCAGTCAGCCAAGGGCAAGTGAGTGGATAGGGTCACATCATCCGTCTCCATCTGTCTCTCAGTTTGTTTCATTGTTCGGTTTGATGATTTCTGTGCGTTTTATGACAGGTTTGCTTCAAACTGGGCGTCAATTCAGGTTGTGTGTTATATCTGTTTTCCTTTAAGGTCCTTCACGTCTCTGTGCTACTCTGCGGATGGGGAGTCTATTTTGGCCGGAGGTCAGTCCAAGTTTGTCTGCATCTACAACATCAAGGAGCAGATGCTCATGAAGAAGTTTGAAATCTCCTGCAACTTGTCCTTCGACGCCATGGAGGTACGGTTCAGCTCAGTCACAGCTTTTAAAATAAAAGGGCACAACATACACCAAACATCAGAGAATTGAATTGAATCATCATCTCAAAAGAGTCTGTGGTGTTTGGTTTGTCTTCTAAAAAGAAAAAGAATTAAATTTAATGCATGGAAACCCTCTTATCTTAATCATGTTGCTGTCCGGCTTTACCTGCAGGAGTTCCTGGACAGGCGGAAAATGACGGAGTTCGGCAGCCTGGCTCTGGTGGATGAGGGAGCTGGGGACGGAGAGGGGGTCAACATCAGCCTCCCGGGAGTCAAGAAAGGTACAACTCCGCCTTCGAACCTCACACCAGTTATTATTAAAGTATGAGAATCATTTGTTCCTCCAGACTGGGAGGAATCTGTTGCTGTGACACTGGTGCAAAGGTGAACAGGACGTGGAGACAGGGCAATTGATGTATGTTTCCTTATTGAAGTAAAACCTGTTCAATCGAGGATGAGGTGGTTTTATCTTCTTCTTTTTTTTTTTTTAATCAGACAACAGTGGTTTATTTGCGTCAAATGTAGAGAACTGTGACATCAGTTTACAAGTACCTTGTAAATCCTTTCTGTCTGTGTCTTTTAAGGTGACATGAGTTCTCGACATTTCAAGCCAGAGATCAGAGTCAGCTCGCTGCGGTTCTCCCCGACTGGTAGGTGACAGCATTACACTTGAGATAATGATTTTGTCTGCTGCAGAGAAGTTGATCTTATATCATCATCGTAACTTAAAATTCTGGTGTCAGCTGGTTAATAAAGTGGCTCCATCTTCTCTCAGGTCGTAGCTGGGCAGCCACCACCACCGAGGGCCTGCTGGTCTACTCCCTTGATGGTTCTATGGTGTTTGACCCCTACGACCTCGACCTGGACGTGACGCCGGCCAGCATACGTAAGCAGCTGCGGCTTCAGGAGTGGGCGTCGGCCATCGTCCTGGCGTTCAGGCTCAACGAAAAAGCCCTCAAGCAGGAGGTGTTGGAAACGGTGCCGCATGAGCAGAGTGAGTAAAAATCCTTCACACAACACAGTGAATTTTAAATGACTGGCTATTGATGTGATTGTCTGTGTCCTCTAGTCCCAGTGATTTGTGGCTCTCTACCCGACATTTACGTCGAAAAGCTGCTGGGATTCGTGGCGGCGTCTTTGGAGAAGTCGGGTCACCTGCAGTTCTACATGACCTGGGCCCAGAGCCTGCTCATGCTGCACGGACAGAATCTCAAGAACAGGTCTGCTACCTTGTTTTAAACTAGAACACAGTTGTACATGATTTTAAGAAAACAGAAACACTAAGACCAAGGCCAGAGTGGACACAGGGTGGAAACTCAGACATTTCTTTGTAATGTATTATTTCACTGAATTTAGTCTGTTTTGGTATAATTCTGCGTCAGTATACAAGATTTCTTTTGGTGTGCAGGTCAGGATCCATACTGCCCACCCTCCAGTCGCTGCAGAAGAGCATCCAGAGACACTTTGACAACCTGTCCAAACTGTAAGTCTCAACATTTAAGCAACATCAACCTGCACACACATAGATAGGTGAATATTCAAAACAGTACATGTGCCCCCACTGAACCATGGCACCCAAATTCAAACCAAGTTCATTATTGTAAATGTGTATGTTCTGTGTACAGGTGCGACTTCAACATGTACAACATCCGTTACGCTGTGGCCCTGTCGAAGCAGAGGGGTGTAAAGAGAGCAGCTGAGGAGGACGAGAGGAGGGAGGAGGAGGAGGAGGAGGAGAAGGATGGCGATGATGGCGATGATGGGCTTTCCGAGGAGATGAGCGAAGCCTCCATAGGAGATGCAGAGATGGTGCTTTAGGTCCTGAAGCCACCTCATTTTATCACCATGGCAGATATCACTGGAAAGTGAAAAGAATAATTTTGGACTATGAAAGCAAATCGATTTCTGTGAGAAAACATAATTGTAAACAGTTTTTTATTAAATGCATATGTAAATGTGAATGTTTTTATGTTTTATTTAGCCCTCAATTCAGTTTGATTAAATGCCCTGCACACACAGGTGATTCCACTTGGTAACTCATTAGACATCTACTCCTCTGTTAGTTTTGTTACACAACGTGCTTACTTACTTATGCTGGTCATAAATTTATTTACAAGAAGCTTGTTAATGTAATCCTAACAGACTAATTTGCTTAACATTTAGTGCTTTTAATGCATCTAATGCTTTGAATTGGACTTAACTCCTAAGTGGACTAGGGCTTCAAGCCACTATTAAAATGTTTAATTATTTGGTTGTTCACATGTGATTTAATTGGACAAAATGTTAAATATATTGTAAAATGCTGATAAAGTTACTATGGACCAAAATTAAAATTATATTTAACAGAGGAAAACAACTGTGATCAGCAAAAATTTGATGTTATTTCATGAAATAATTAAATTTATCTGAACTACAACTCGAGACCGAACCAAACTACGTTACCCGGCAGTACTTGCCATAGTGGAGCGGAAAAGGCGGAGTTTGAGTCAAAATGAGGGAAAATAAGAACATGTCCGAGTCCCCTTCTCAAGCGGGAAAAGAAATACCGGCGAAAAAACAAAAACTAAGCAGTGACGAGAACAGTAACCCCGATTTATCAGGAGACGAGAATGTAAGCAGTTAAATTGTGTTGTTTCTACTGTGATAAATGACCCATATTTAGTGTTTAGCGGATTAGCATCGTGCTAAAGTATCCGAATAGCTACAGCGGCTAGCTAGAAGCTTTGTCCATCTATACCGGCTGAATTCAAACACCTGCTCAAAAGCTGATATCAGCTGTAGACCAGTTTAATATCTCGCTAATGTGCTACATAGTGGGAGTTTTCTTCGTACTGTCTCTGTCTTTTACGTACACACACACAAATACCGCTTTCTTTGGGCTTTGACTGCATCCATTCACGTGTAAACTGAAGTTAGCGTTAGCACTAGCAGCTAATTGAGTTGCGCATTGTAGCAGTTATTGTAAATTGCCTGTTAAATTAATGGTTGATAGAGGGGCATAAACTTGGAATACGTTAATGAAGGTTGCCTTTTTATCACCAATATGAAAAGTACATCATTTAAGAGGCATGTTGGTCGTAGTTCGAACTGTCTACATCCTCTGAGCTGATATAAATTACAAAAAGTAAGTGTTAAACCTCTTGTGCTACAAGTAAGTGCTTCAAGGTTAGTGCCCATAGACTTTAAGTAACTTTTCAGGTTAAACTGTTGCCGCTAAATACAGTTAAAAGATGCTCAGAAGAGCAGAGCCACAGTACGACTGTGACAGAAGTACCTTGGTGTAATGCAGAGTATTGTGCATATTATTAGACAAAATAACATGGTCTTTGTCCAGTGTTGTTTGTCACTTTATTAAAATGTTGACCAAAGCTTCAAAACAGCAACATCAGACAGACACCGGTAACAACATGAGGTGGTTCAGAGACTCCGGTGCATCTGTGGGTTAAGTTATTTGTCCTCTATCTGTTAAGAAAATCTGCATTTGCATAACCTGTATCCTTCTTCTTTCTGTAGGATGATGCTGTCAGCGTTGAGAGTGGGACCAATGCGGAACGTCCAGACACACCCACTAACACTGCCAACGCCCCGGGCAGAAAGAGCTGGGGCAAGGGCAAGTGGAAGTCCAAGAAGTGCAGATACTCTTTTAAATGTGTCAACAGTCTGAGGGTAAGTACATTCACCACCCTGAACAGTGTGTTGAGCCCAGGTATCATAATTTCCTCTACCAAGACTTTTGGGCTTTCTATAATTCAAAATCTTTCTTTTTTCAAAACTCGACAGTGAGTTTTTTAATTTCCTTTCTGCTGTGGTAAACGCCTGCTTTAATGCTTTAAATCCATCTTAACGAAGCATATTTTCATTGAAATGTAAAACTGAAAGTTGTTGATAATCATTTATTGGTTTCCACAGGAGGATCACGGCCAGCCGCTGTTTGGAGTCCAGTTTAACTGGCACAGCAAAGAGGGAGACCCGCTGGTGTTCGCCACAGTCGGGAGTAACAGGGTAAGTGGTGACGAAGCACCTGAGTGGTAAATCTATCCTGAGTTCTTACATGTTGTAGACATGTTGTGATGCTGTGTTTTATGTTGTGGATACCCATCTTTTGTTTGTATCTTTCCATAACTAACCAGTGGTGTCTTTTCTTCACCAGGTAACTTTGTATGAATGTCACTCTCAGGGAGAAATAAGACTCCTGCAGTCTTATGTCGATGCAGACGTATCCTTTCACTTGCTTATAATGCGTTTTTTTTTTTGTTTTTTTTAAGTGGCTCCTTCCTTGTCATTTGTTATTCAGTCATTCATCACAGTTTTCAGCTCACATCGCACGTCTGGCTGCTTTTGTTATCACCAGCTATTGCATAACCAAGACGACAGAACACCAACATAGACATTGAATTCTTTGTCACCTGAGCTGAACCCAAACACCACATGAGGTCATACTTGAAATGCTTGCATAGAAGAAGATTAAAAAAATCTTTACAGTGTAAAGAAGGGTCACAGATATAGATCCCAATCAGTTAGGAACTATTTAACTAGTAAAACATTTATAACATTATATCAACAGCTTTCCCTTATCAGCCTGTTAGTCAACAGAAAGCTTTAGTTTTTGGATGTGTGTAACTGCCAAGCAAAGACTAGACCTTCTCTTAGGAAAAGTTAGTTTAAAGATCACCAGGAGACTCTTTGTTTTGATTTCTTTGACTACATGTGTGTAAAGGCCGAGGAAAACTTCTATACTTGTGCCTGGACCTATGACACCAACACAAGTCACCCCTTGCTGGCTGTCGCCGGGTCCCGCGGCATCATTCGAGTGATCAACCACATCACGATGCAGTGCATCAAGGTACATTTAATCTGTTAGCTCTCAAAGTTCATTGATTTGTAGGCAGCCTGGGCTTTCCTACCTTTGCTTGTTTTGGAGACTCTTAGTAATATTGTCATTTGATAATTACTTTTGTCCAATTTTTCTCACTGCTCAGTTTTTGTACCAGTGACCCAAATTCATGTATCTTATTAATTATCAGAATCATAAACCATCCAGGAAAATTGACTCCATGTGCACTTACATACCGTTTACTGCATTTTAATAGCACAAAATTGATGAATCTTTTATTTCTTTTTTTTTCTTTTCATATTCAGCATTATGTAGGTCATGGAAACGCCATCAATGAGCTCAAGTTTCACCCAAGAGATCCCAATCTCCTCCTGTCCGTCAGCAAAGGTAAAAACTTAACCCTAAATCTAACCCTTGCTCCTTTCATTGTGGCACAGAAAGAAGTAGGTTACAGTAGGTCACATGAGGGTGCAACACCGCTCAAGGACAGTAGGGATAGTTCAGGTATTTTTATTACCATGTGAGTGTCAGGTGGTTCCTTAATCTGAGGTAAAAACAGGTGGCATGGTTTGATTTCCTGATAAGGGCCATGTGAACAGCAACAAAGTTTAATCTTTTATTTAGTCAAGTGGATTTTGACTGGGTGTTAAACTTGTTCAATTCACACAGTCAAACCACACATGTGCCTGGAATATCGGCCTTGCCATGCCTCACTGAAGGGCATCATGATTGTAGCTGTTGAGTCAGTGCAAAGGAAATATCAGTCATTTAATTCCTCTGCTGCCGCTTCGCTTACACTTTAGATTGGAATGTCAAAGAGCAGTAGATATTCAGTTTGGTGGAAATTAGGCAAAGTTCCACTGTAGTTAAACCTGATTTTCTTCCTTTTAATAGCGGCCAAATTATTGGGTTTTAATTGGTTAGTTTTGTGCCTGTTTCCTCAGATCATGCCCTTCGTCTATGGAACATTCAAACAGACACGTTAGTAGCGATATTTGGCGGTGTGGAAGGTCATCGAGACGAAGTCCTGAGTGCCGTGAGTGTCATTAAATCGCAGAATTAACCACATTGAACTTTGTTTTCTGATCACAGGAAAAAAAGAAAAAAATACTGACCATACGAATCAAATTACTCAAGATGATGCAGCCCCATCAATAGGTACAGTTAAGTAAGTTATTCCTTAAAAAGGTTTATAATCTGTTTCCTCTTTCTTTTCTTTTTTTAGGATTTTGATCTTCTGGGTGAAAAGATTATGTCATGTGGGATGGACCACTCCCTAAAACTGTGGAGGATCAATTCAGAGAGAATGCAGAAAGCCATTCGTGGATCTTATGAGTACAACCCCTCGAAGACCAATAGGTAAAAAAAACAACACTTGTCCTGTTTGACCGGCATGGACTCTACAGCGTTGTTCAAAATGAATCAAACATGAGGGAGTGTCTGACATGTTTTAATAATTTTTCATTAAATTTGTGTTGTTTTTTTTTTTCTTTCAGGCCCTTCGTCTCACAGAAAATTCACTTCCCTGATTTCTCAACACGAGACATCCACAGAAACTATGTGGACTGTGTGCGGTGGCTGGGAGACCTTATTCTGTCCAAGGCAAGTTATTAGTGAGTGTAATGATACTTAGAATGGACTAACTTACCTTGAAAAAAGAAATGCAGTGGTTGATACTGAGGTTAGGTCTAGCAAATCAACACTCAGCGAACATTGACAACTAGGGGAGGAGGCTGCTATACAACCTAAATAACATGCAGAAAGTGCATTGTTGTTGTACCCCTATAGTCTATAGAAACAAACTATTCAAAACAAACAGACAAACAGTGTGTTTGTGCAGCTCCAGTGGCCTAATGGATAAGGCACTGGCCTCCTAAGCCAGGGATTGTGGGTTCAAGTCCCATCTGGGCTGAATTCCAGCAGAGTGGCGCAGCGGAAGCGTGCTGGGCCCATAACCCAGAGGTCGATGGATCGAAACCATCCTCTGCTAAAGGAAACTGCATTTTTTTATCCTGGTGTGATTGTCCATCACTATCATGTAAATCAGTCTGAAAACAAGGTTGATCAGAAAGGATCAATGGTCCTAGGAATGTGCCAAATTACACAAGGAAATAGATCCTCCTGATAATTTTTTTTGTATTTATTATCTCATTTCAGTCCTGTGAAAATGCCATCGTGTGCTGGAAACCAGGAAAGATGGAGGACGACATCGATCACATTAAACCCAATGAGTCGAATGTGACGATTCTGGGACGTTTTGATTACAGCCAGTGTGACATCTGGTACATGCGCTTCTCCATGGACTTCTGGCAGAAGGTCAGATAACTTCTTTATTCATTTGTAGCTGTATTTACTGTAATTTCACCTTTTTTTTTTAAACTAATAAGGAATCCTGAATATTTCTGATGTGACCCTAAAATTACAGATGCTGGCTCTGGGAAACCAGGTGGGGAAGCTTTATGTGTGGGACCTTGAAGTGGAAGATCCTCATAAAGCAAAGTAAGTCCACAACACAGACGAGTCACGGTTTGAATCCTCACTGACAGCCGGGACACTCTTCCTGTCGCTGATGTTGTTGAAGTAGTTGTTTGGTCTGTAAAATGTAAAAAAACTACCAAAAAAGCTCTTATTTGATTTGATCTGATCAACTAATTGATTTATTGACTCATGGTGTCAGCTGTAGACTTTTCTCATAGCAGCAGATATAAAGCTAATCAATTAATTGTTTGTCATTATGAAACTACATCGACAGATAAATAGATTTTTCTTCTTTTTCTATAATTGTTAGTTCTTTGATTCACAAACAATTATTGGTTTGCACCGAACAAATGTTACAACAATCGTAATGGTCTTCTTCCTGGTCTCCAGGTGCACCACGCTGACCCTCCCCAAATGCATGTCCGCCATCCGGCAAACCAGCTTTAGCCGCGACAGCAGCATTTTGATAGCTGTGTGTGACGACGCTTCGATCTGGCGCTGGGACCGACAGCGCTGAGAGGTTCTGACTGAAAGAAATTTTGGTGCCTGTTGCTTTTACCCATCCCAACCTGTTTCATGTTGTACAGATCTACACTGCAGAAAATGTTCCTATGAACACTTTGTCTCATGTGTTTGATCTAAAGATACTGTATTTCCTGCAGAGTGAGAAATCGTGCCAGAGTGAGATGATCTTGTGCTGCTCCAGTCGAGGAGTTTTTCATTTCCTGTTTGTTTGAAGGCAGAATTAACGAGACAAAATGACAGATTTCTAAGAATTTTAGCGTCGGAATGAGAAACTGAACCTCAGTGATGATCTGAGATCATTGAGCCACAAAAATAAAGAAGAAATCTATCGAATTTTGTTCTAAATAATAGATGAATGTTTTTAATTTTAAGGAACAGGAATTCATTCATTGAAAGTTCATAAATTAATCAATAACACGGATTTCAATTCTTGAAAAGGAATTGTGGGTATCTCTGCCACCTGGCGGATTTTTGTCACTTGTAGGAAAATGAAGCTGATGAAACAAGTAAGGATGTTTTATTTCTTGTGTGTGCCATATTTTATATCAATTAGTGCACACAAAACAAAATGAAGATTTTTTTTTGTCCTTTTTTCCTCAGTTTTTCTAACTTTTCCTACTTCCTTTGCATCTTTTTTAACTTGGTTTGCTTCCACCCCCTTCAACCCTCCCCCCTACACACACACACACACACATACACACAGAATCTTGACTGTTTCTCGCATCATTTACAGTATGCCATTGACATTTGAGGCTTTATTGAGTGCAGTCAATAAAATGATTTTTGTAAATAATATAATCAAGAGTCAGTTTGTGCGGTCCAGAGTATCCACAGTTGAAAATATTCCACTTTTGTTGATTGTTGTGCTGGAAGTGTCTTTATCTCTGTGGCTCCCTGTAAGAGACGGGAGAAATTAAGCACGCTTGGCCTTTGGATGATTGGATCTTTTTACAATAGCAAGCTGGCTTTAATTTTGGAAGGTTAGACTTAATCCCATATAATAAAGGTCTTCTGAAGGGAGCCCCTCCTCTACCTCAAGGGGTGGGGGTGATGGGGGTCTCTTTGCTTTTATGGAGTCCTTGTACTTGAATTTATCTGGACTAAAATAAAACTTATTTTTCTACATATGGTTTATTTCTGTACCCAGTTCTATAAATAGACTACGGGTTATTTTAAGACCTTGCTATTTATTATTTTATTTGTTATTTAAAGAGTTGTGAAGTGTGAATATTAGATTAAATGAATATATAATGTTAGGAAGTGACTTTTTTGCACATTGTACTGTTTGTGAGGCTGATCCACGTTGTTTTGGGTCCTTCTCTGCAGTTCCTTTCCAAACATGCACAAGTCATGTGATTGAAATCTTTGCCCACCCTGTCATCATGAACCCCTCTGATCCAAAACCTCCAACTCCAGAGCTGAAACACAAAAAAAAAATGACTTTCCCTGCAGTGCGCACCCGCGCTGCGCCGCGCGCCCCTTATCTCCAGGAACTGGACGAAGCGCTTGCCCACTGCGGACTTTAGCCCTCCGACTGATAGGTGAAGATAAACCAGACGGCATCAGATCAGCTTCTCCAACCATGTTTTCGTCGAAGTCGCCCAAAAGTCTGTCCAAGTATGTCTCCGAGTCGTCGTCCGGCGCCGGGGAGCAGATCTGTATGGTTGAATGTGGCTGTAAGCCTGACTGCACCTGTGAGGTCCACTCAGCGAACCGCGGCTGGAGACTGAAGGTAGGCCTGCAAGGTCCAGGTCCAGGTGCTGTCTGTCTCCACACAGTCAGGATCTGCTTTCAAAGTCTTATTTTGAAGGTTTTGTCAGGCCACGTCTATCTCTTACAGTTACTATTGTTTCTTCTGGCACAACAACACCTTATGACTCGCTGATGAACCGTGATGATAATGACCACATTCTTTATTCAGCATTTACATACAAACATTTAATGAAGGATGCATAACACAATATAATGTAGTTATAAGCAGATAAAAAGTGTTTATTAATCCTTTTGTCAAAAGCTATATCTCCACCTGTGGAGGCTGCTGTATAAACAGTAAAACAGCTGAAGTTAAAATTGTTTAAATACACTGTACAGACACCTAAAATGTCCTTATAGCCGCTTATAGCTTCATTATAGACCGTTTAATAAATATTTGCACACTAAAGTGAAGGGACTTTGTGTGAATCCATGGTAAAGGTCAGAGGGCACAGGTGTAAAAGTCACTTTACTTTTTATTTAAGTATAAATCTGAGGTACTTGAGTATTTCCATTTCATACCACCTTATGCTTTTACCATGCCACAGCTGAGAGAGAAATATTCTACTTTTTACCTTTTTACCTCGAAGATGAAAAATCTGCGAGTGACCCCTCCTCACTCTGATCTGTGAGCTTTGATTTTCCCTTTTAATATGAATCATTTTAAAGGCGTGAAGGGATAAAACTGTCCAGTATTCTACAATAATAATAACAATATCAAAAAGTATTAAGTAGGAATACTGTGCTTTCTAGTGTTTGCTTGAGCTCACAGATACAGTAGAGTATCTGTTGGGAGGAGTCACAGGGAGATACAGATTCATTTTAAGGAAAAGAGCAGGTGGAAAAGGCCTAAAGTTGTACATATGTGTCATATCAGATTTTTCCTGCAGCGATTCAACATTGGACAAGAGTTTTTTTGTCAGGGAGTGAAACACTTGAGTCGGTGAATCTGCTCATGTATCAACGTCTATTCTCAAGTCGCTGTGGAGGTTGAATGCACTTATTGTATGTGCTCTGGACAAAAGCCTGATGAATGTAATGTAATCATGCTAATCATGCAAGCCATTGAGTTTAGAAGAGGAGTCAGGGTTACACACCACCATGTGAAGTTTAATCAAACTCTAAATGTATAAATTTCTTCAAACTGAGCCAACAAGGTGTTTGTAATTGACCTAATTAAGACAGGAATTTGAATGAATGAATGAACCTTTCTCCCGCTCAGTAAACACCATAGACTGTAAATAACCTCCACCATTCTGTAATCTCCTTGCACCATTTCTGCCTCCTTATTCCTGAGTATTAATCCAATCAATGATGCCTAGCTGGTGTTAACGGGTAGGTTATTTCAGTGCATGGATTTGATTGGTGCAAGAACTGCCCAGTCATTTGTTTATGTTTCCTCTTGAGCGATAACATGACACATACTAGAAAATATTCACAGCAGCAAGGTGAGACGGCTGGTACTCATGATGCAGGTAGGCAGAAGATCTTATTAACTATAAAAAAAATCATATTAATATAAATGTTTGTTTTTATTTTAATATAAATAGTATCAGATAATAGATTCAATTAATTAAAAGTAAAAAAAATTGATGGCAGGCTCCATCTTGTTCTCGATCTGATTATTAACATCAATAATTTTCAGTAATTTTGAGAAAAATAAAACAATTTAATCCCTTTATTGTTTTTTGTTTTTAAATTAAGATTAGATTAAGATTTGTTGTCATTGCACTCAGTAAGTACGAGTACAAAAGGCAGTTTAACATCCAACCAAAGGTAACAAAACACAGATTTAACGATAAACTAATGAGACGAGATTTATCTGATATATACAAAATAAATGCTTATGAATGGTTATGATGCAATATTAAGAGTGAGCAGTTACGTAATATGTACAGTGTGAAGGGGGCAGTTTGTACAGTTAAATATGGTCAACGATAAATACAGTTAGTTTAACAGTGTAAATATGTTATCATTAGAAATCACTGAATCATATTCATGTAATGCAACATTTCGCTGTACAATCACTGGTGTTAAGCTCAATGTTTGATGTTGTTTGAAACGATATTACTGCAAATATATGTGTTAAAATGCAGATGTATAATCTGTAGAGCAGAGTGGGACCTGTCATTGCGTCATTTTTATTAGGACCTTGTGGAACCTCTTAATCGGCCCCCGGCAGGCCCCGAACCAGAGGTTGAAGCTCCTTACAGTACGTCATTTAGATGAAGAAAATAAACAAATTTATACTGGTAAATCCCCACTTCTGTTTCTTTAGTTAATCTTTTGTGACAGACTTTTAGCTCTTTACTATATGAGTGTGACGGCTGTAGAAGATAACACACAGGAGGGTCACTGAGACATAGTTTACAGTGTGAACACAGGTATGTTGTGATGTCGTCAACTGCTGCAGAAACACTGCATATTCACGACAGAGGATAATAGAGGTCTAACCTGTTTGATTTTTCTGGGAAATGTTTGTCTGCGTGTGATTTATTAGAGAAGTGTTGCACTTTGAACAGCTGGACAGCTTGTGAACTCAGCAGTCAACATTTCAGTGTTTGTCTTACTCTAACGCAGAAGGTCAAAAGGGGGCAGCTGTAGTGGATATAGCATTGTTTAAGACTCTTTCTGAATATGCAGGTGATTTTGAATATGGAAGGAAAGCTACTATGTAGCCCCAGTGGCCTAATGGATAAGGCACTGGCCTCCTAAGCCAGGGATTGTGGGTTCGAGTCCCATCTGGGGTGATCTCCAGCAGAGTGGCGCAGCGGAAGCGTGCTGGGCCCATAACCCAGATTTCGATGGATCGAAACCATCCTCTGCTAAGGAAACACACAATTTTATCCAGATGTGATTGTCCATCATCATCATGTGGCTCAGACCATCTTTTTCAATCTGTCTAATCACAGAGGTAGACTGTAGCCCCAGTGGCCTAATGGATAAGGCACTGGCCTCCTAAGCCAGGGATTGTGGGTTCGACTCCCATCTGGGGTGGTTGTCAGCAGAGTGGCGCAGCGGAAGCGTGCTGGGCCCATAACCCAGAGGTCGATGGATCGAAACCATCCTCTGTTAAGTTTGTTTTAGTGTTCTTGACAAATGGTTTGACAGCAAGATGTTATCTAAAAGAAAAGGTTGCAACGTGTGGCTGATTATATCAAAGCTATGGTAATCGTGTTTTCTGATTTGATGTTCACACTTGCACAAACGCATATCAGGAATGTACTTTTAAAGTCTCATTTATTCAATTTAAAAAGAGGCATTTAATATGACAAACTGAAGCAGCATGAAAAGTAACTCTTCATATGTGTCTGGCTTCTTTTGCTCAGTTCTGTGACGACTGACTTTAAGCAGAGTCACGTTGGGGGGCTTATGTCAAGGGCCAGTCATGTGGTTTTCAGCCCCTGAACTGCCGATGCTGGATCTTTCTCCGTTGGCGTCTCCCATTTTTGTTGACAACCGTGTGATATTTAACCGTCTAAGCTGATTTTTACAGTACACTGACCCTGATGTAACTAGCTCATTTTTTTCAGTTATACTACAGTGAGTGCTTACAGTGTGCAGGAGCCTGGATTAGACGAAAGAAGGAAGTGGTGTGTGCATGGGAACAGCTACTTGTCCAGTAAACTTGTTTTTTAAGAAAGTGGTGTGTGCGTGGGAACAGTTACTTGTCCAGTAAACTTGTATTTTAAGTTTTTGCCGACCAGGAATGTGATAAGCAGGAACCAGCTCTGTGTTTTTAAAGAAGGGACCAGTCCAGCCTGCATTTTCACTTATTTACTTTCTCTTTCCTAACTGCACGTTCAGCAGTTGAAGCAAAGCAATTTCCCTGCAGGGATCAATAAAGTTTTTCCGATTCTGAAAAGTGCCCCTCTGCACTGATTCACGGGGTAATTAAAACTCTTGGTATGGGCAACTGTTGCTTCATGGACTCGCCTATGAATCTGCCCTAAATCTCCACCAACCAGGGACACAAAGTTTTTGTGATTTATTGGTCCATTTAGTGAGAGCAGAGATTTGAGGATGCAGAGCTGAAACAATGGATGAAGGAACATGTGCAGGCTGCACGGGGTCAAGTGGGGCTTGTTGAGTAGCTGAATAGTGGTTTGCTGGGGGAGCGCGTCCGTCAGCTCCAGCTGTATCTCTTGTGCTCAGGATGAAAAGAGCAAATGAAAACAGAGTGAACAGGCTTATAAAGATGGAACAGGAAATTAAAAGTGTGCTTGAGGTCTGTGTTGTCTGAGCCCGTACAGTAAGTACCAAAGAACACGCAATATTACAAGATACTTCTTGTTCAGCCACCACAGTGTGGTTTTATTGTAGTGATTTAAAACAGGTTGGATTAACTGAGAGAAGATTAAGAAGAAGATACTTATTCATCCTTCTCCTGTGAGATTTGTGAAACAAAAGAGATGAAGAGAAGCACTTAAAACATTCCTTATATACTTCTTTTTGCAAGTAAAACCAAATTCCTTTATGTGTAAAACAAAATATTACTGGTATTGCAGTTGTGTAAATCAATGTTCTATTAAGATATTAACTGTTTAAATCAGTGTACATTGTCTAAGTGCTTATACTCTTTTAGTTGTTTATTGTTCAATTTCTCAGTGTAATTATAATATCTGTGTATCATTATGACTTTCATTTTATAATTACAAAAAACAATCTTATGTTTTTGAGAAAAACTATTTTATTAGAAAATCCCATAATTACAAGAACCATACATACATCATATTTATGAGAAAACTCTAATTACGAGAAAGGAATTTGTTTGTAATTATGAAATATGGAAAGTGTGAAATAAGATGTTTGGTCATAATTATAAGATAAACTTACAATCACATGACATAAGGATCCATTGTTAGTTCCTTTTATTAATGCAATGCAAGATTGCACAGTCCCTCAGTTTACTGAAATTAAAAATGTATGTACTTTTCTTTCATCTTTGTAGGAGAATTGCGCTGCTGTTGAGAAACAAGGTCTGGATAACTTGGCCTATGAATATGGGAGTCAGAGTGAGCTCAGCCCTCCACCCAAAACTGCCTCCAGGGTGACCTTTAAACTCCTGGGACTCACCACTGAGCACCAGGCCAGAACCATCAAAACCAGAATCTCCATCCTGAAGGGAGTACTTGCTATCAGCTTTTCTTTGCCCAAAAAATTAGCCAAAGTGGACTATGATACCTCAGTTACCACAACCAAAGAGATCGCCCTGGAGCTCCAGAGCTTGGGATACAGTGTGGAGTCAGCGGTGCAGATCAGCGTGGACGGCATGCACTGCCAGTCCTGTGTCCAGTCCATCGAAGGACGGATTGGTGAGCTACCAGGCGTTTCATATATTCAGGTGTCTCTTCAAGACTGTGCAGCGCTGATTGTATTTCAGCCGTTTCTAGTTGCACAACAGGAACTGAGAGACAAGATCGAGGACATGGGGTTTGACGCCACTTTATTATCTGAGGACCCATCTGCAGAAGATATAAGCTACTGGCAGACAGACATGTCGACTTCATCAACCCAGACTGCGACCGTTTGGATTGTAGGGATGACTTGCAACTCTTGTGTGCAGTCGATAGAAGGGAGGATCTCTCAGATGACGGGAGTAGAGTCCATAGCGGTGTCACTGAAGGATGAAAAGGGAATGATAACCTTTGACCCCTGTCTGACTGAGCCGGAGCAGCTCAGGGCAGCCATTGAGGACATGGGCTTCGATGCATCACTTCAAGGTAGGCCCCAATGAGACTTTTTAATAATCTTGTCTCGTGAACGCAACTATGGCCGAAGCTCCCGTCAAGCGACAATCACCACCACCTGCTCCCATCAAAAAAACAGGTTTAGCAGCAGAGAACACCTACAAATAGCCCCTTCAAGTACAGATTATCAACAATATTGTTAATGTAGTAACCATTATAATTGTTAATGGGGAACGAGAGACTAAGCTAAGTCTGGAAGCAGGGTGTACTTTTGTTGCTATAGCATCACATGACTACTTGCATGTAAAGGCTCTGAAAACAAAGTGAAACACGCAACACTTTTTCTAATAAGTTTAGCTGGTGAGCCGTCAAGTGTATACGCTTCACAGCTACACCTTGTGGATCTGCTTCTGTAATATATGGGTGTTAGTGATACTGGAGGATCAGTGATATCTCAACTCTTCATCTTGTTTCTCTTTCCCAGTTTGTTTTGGAACGCAAGAAGCACTGAACTGGTTTGTCAGCTCAGGGTAAAAAAAGGCACCCATTGTTAGATGCCCTCAAACGGCTTATATCGCTGCCACTCATGCCATGTATTCCATCCCGCCCAGCAATTCCTGTACATGATATGTTAAGATGCATTCATGAAAACTATGTTATTTATAACCTCATGAGAACCACCACAGAGTCATGTGTTGAGTAAGAAACATCTGAAGAAAGAAATCTAATGCAACCACCTGTATATTATGTGCAAGAAAGACTTAAGCTTTTGCATGTATAATCTGCACAGTGCTACAGGTTCACTAAGGCAACAGGTCGCCTCATACTCACCTCACCTTAGTTTCCACCAGTTACCGTGGAAACCAGACAAGTATGCTCTCCAGTGCGACTCGGAGGGCTCTTTACAGCGGCTGGGTCTTTCTTGTTGGATTTAATGACAAAAGCAGCTTGCCAAGACGTGGAATTAACTCAGGGAGATTACGAGTCGACCTTTTTCAATTTCAGCTGTCAGGGTCGAGTGAAGTTGACGGATTCAGCTTTTAAAGCACAAAGCGCTTCAGCTTTTTGTGCCTCTGCTGGCACAAAAGAAAATTGTACCAGAGAAATAGTCGTACTAAATCTATGCTAGGTGTTCAAACTAAACTAAAGATTTGATGACTTTACTAATATAAATGAGTGCTCCTAGCTTCACATCCATACATTCATATTTCCATATATTCCTATTTATTTGTATATGCAATAGGGATCGACCGATTATCGGCCGGGCCGATTATCGCCGCCGATATTCAGCATTTTGACGCATATCGGCATCGGCCTTTTTTAAAATTCGACAGCCGATAAGAGATCAATTTAAAACTGGGTTATTTTGGCTATGATGCAGCCGCGCCTCTCTGTCTGCTGTCACTACTCTGTCGCCAGCATTGTCCCACCCACAGCACCATCTGA
>NW_019525403.1:126417-126791 GCF_002814215.2 Seriola lalandi dorsalis | reverse complement strand
GATACTGAAATAGTTATAAAAGTAAGAAGTGTGTGTGAGAAAGAGAGACACAGAGAGAGAGAGAGATTGCAGGGAAGCACGTTGAGGGGATGGCTAGTGAATAGTGTGTGTGTGTTTGTGTAAGCCACATGAGAAGCTGCAGAAACTAACAGCAAGTACCGTCTGTCTGAGAGAAAACTGTAGGGCAATAATGGCTGTTTAACTACCAAGTACTTTACCTTTTTCTGTGTTGATTGAGAGATCCCAAGCAGCAGAAAATGACATATTGTTAGATGAAGTGTGTCCTGAAGCTGTCTTTGACAGTTTCTTGTAGAGAGGAGCAGGATATTGCTGTTCAAGACTTAAGACATAATGTAACTGCATCATAAAGCCTA
>NW_019525403.1:125981-126344 GCF_002814215.2 Seriola lalandi dorsalis | reverse complement strand
TTTTTTTTTTTTCATGAATATGGTGATGCCTTCTGTAGCTGACCTTTAACCCCGAGGCATCAGCCTGCATCTCATTATAGCAGAAGATAGCAATCGCTTTCCGAACCCCACCCACCAAGCTGCACAGTTACATGGATGAGCTGCTCAATTCCAATTACACTGTGGTGATTGCAATGCTGTCACAAAGGCCTACAAACACACACACACACACACACACACACACACACACAATATCACACACCGGAGGGAAAGAATGGCTGGCTATTGTTGACGCAAGGAGAATTCACAGAGGCTACATCAATCTTGTCATCAAAAATCAACATGCTTGTTAGTCTGTGTCTGAGTGTTTGTGTGTGTGTGTGT
>NW_019525403.1:110949-125961 GCF_002814215.2 Seriola lalandi dorsalis | reverse complement strand
AAAACTTTAACATGTTGCAAATCTGAAAAGCTGTTAAATAAACATATGATTAAAGGCATTTGAACAAAGTTAAGTGGAATTTTTCCATTATTCAAAATTTTCACGCCAATATTTTCCCTTTTATTGCAAATAAATATCGGCTCCAAATATCGGTTATCGGCCTCCTTGACTACTAATAATCGGTATCGGCCCTGAAAAAACCATATCGGTCGATCTCTAATATGCAACACTTTTAATGTGTCACAAACAAGGATGAATGAAAATGACATTGATCACTGCAGGTTAAAACAGACAAACAAACAAAAACACGCTCTATAGCTGAAAATAAAAACCGAAAAATGAGAGCAGAGATTTAGGTAACTAAACTGTTTTCGGCATAAATGTCAATTAGAGAATGATTGTGAAGCAGCTGCATGATTTTTACAAGTTAAAACTTTAACCTGACGCTAGCGCTACTTGAAAAAGTCTTGTAGGAAATAGATAATAAATAATCCTACAGAGTCAGAGAGGTCAACCTATGAGAAACCATCTTGCACTGTGACTCTTTGTCTTGTCCAGTAGGTTTTCAAAGTCAAGTCTGGTTTGTTACATTGCAGGTTATATTCTCAGCTGCCAGTTTATTAGGTGCACCAAGGTAAAAGTAATCCAGTCTACGATGACAGTCCTGCAACAAATCCTCCATCACGTCGTAAACTGCATTTTAAAGGCTGCAGTTTGTGTTGCTGTTGAACTGTGCTGCATCAAACAGACATGATATTTAGCATACTTGTTAATGTACTTTACACCACTACACCGTTCATCTCTGCCTGTCCACATGACTTTGTTCTCCTCTTCAGAGCCTGTAAGCAGCATCCAGAGTCATGACAAGTCCAGAACCGTTAGCTCCGGACCCTCTCACCTTCCTAACCTGCAGTCGCCCAACAAGCCAGAAGTCAGCAACAGCACCGGATTACAGACGAACACTGCGGGATATCACCCCAACTCTCCTGACATTAAAGTGCAGAAATGCTTCATCGGCGTGACTGGAATGACCTGTGCCTCCTGTGTGGCCAATATTGAGAGGAACCTGCTCAAACACAAGGGTAACTTTGATTAAATAGGCTCTTTATTAACCAGTTTGCAGCATATGAGAGAATCCCTTGGTCTTAAAATGTGGGTTATTGGTTGAGTAAACGTAGCTCTCCCTTCAAGAATGTCTCACTGATAAAAACAAAAAAAAATAAGATAAACAAAGAGGAATCTTGTTTGTTTGACAGTATTTCACAATCTCTGACTTCCAGGAATCATCTCAGTGCTGGTGTCACTAATGGCGGGAAAGGCAGAGGTGAAATATGACCCAGACCTCATAGACGCTGCTGGTGTCTCTCAGCTCATAGAAGACTTGGGCTTTGGGGCCAAGTTGATAGAAGACAATGCAGCGACACACGGGAAACTGGACCTCTCAGTAAGTCTTCACAACATACTGTGATTTCTAAAACACCAGAAACAGTGAGGAGTTTTCACCATCTCTCACTTGTAGATAAAAGGCATGACCTGTGCGTCATGTGTCCACAACATTGAGTCCAAGCTCACCACGACCAAAGGGATCCTCGGTGCCTCCGTTGCTCTTGCCACCCAAAAAGCGCAGATCCAGTTTGACCCAGAAGTGCTCGGAGCTCGAGATATTATCAAGATCATTCAGGTATCTATCACTTATTCTTTATACTCCGATCATAAGCCTCCTCTTGTGTAATCATGACGCCGTGTCTCGCTCTAGAGCCTCGGATATGAGGCCAGTCTGGAGAAGGAGGGATTCAAGAACAACCTCGACCACGCAGAAGAAATTAGCCAGCAAGTATCTGTTTTAAACTAACTAATCTTCAGACGGCACATGTTTGTGTTGTTTTCCATCACAAATACTTCGCTTGCTTATGAAAATCAGTAGAAAAAAACAGTGCAAAAACCACATGGAAAAAGAGAGATGTGTTTCTAAGGTGTCTTGTTTGTGGTTCCTGCAGGTGGAAGAGCTCCTTCCTGCTCAGCCTGGTTTTTGGCCTGCCTGTCATGGGCCTCATGATCTACATGATGGTGATGGACAGTCAGCACAAGGAACATGGAGGCTCCATGCCCGAGGAGCAGAACCTGTTGCCGGGCCTCTCCCTCCTCAACCTGGCCTTTTTCGTGCTCTGTACACCTGTGCAGGTAAGAAGAACAGGTGAGGAAAATTAAGAACCAGCCCACACTGTTTTTGTTGATGATGTTTCCTTTTCCTTTCTTTCCCTTCCAGATCTTTGGAGGCCGGTACTTCTACATCCAGGCGTATCGCTCGTTAAAACACCGCACAGCCAACATGGACGTCCTGATCGTGTTGGCCACCTCCATCGCCTACATCTACTCCTGCGTGGTCCTCATCGTGGCCATGGCTGAGCGAGCCAGCCAGAGCCCCGTCACCTTTTTCGACACTCCACCCATGCTGTTTGTGTTCATTGCTCTGGGTCGATGGCTGGAGCATGTTGCAAAGGTAAAAACAATTGAATAGATAAACATTATATCACATGATGTAAGTCAGAGTGACAGAGCGAGACTAGCTCTCTCCGGCTCCACAGACACGAGAGTGGTGGTGATCTTTTAATCTCACTCTTGGCTCTCTGGTTCTGCCAGACTAATATTTTGATGACTCACCCGTGGGATGTTATTGCAGGTCATGTCAGGAGTGTTTGGAGTCGATGATTAACTTTCCATCAGCTGCTGCTGTAACACTGTCAGAAGATCACAGTAAATTTGCTTGTGACCTTGTTGTACAAACAACTACAGTAAAACCTCTGACCAGATAGCAGCAATTCATCCTGAATCACCCTAATGTAAGAGCTAAGTAATCCAGTATGCAACAAAGTAATTCATTTTTGAAGAAGAGCTTGATTTTTTTCCTTGTTTCTGTCTTGTCCTTCCCCAGCTCGACTTTTACGACGTTTATTTGCGTCGTTGCTGTAATCACTGAAAAAATGTTGCTGTATTTGTTTTATTTGTTTCATCCTCTTCATGATGAAGTCAGGTCAGTCAGATTTCTGTCCTCACCGGTTTTAAATACTTTGTTTTATCTCATGTCTGCAGAGTAAAACCTCAGCGGCTTTGGCCAAGCTAATGTCGCTTCAAGCCACTGATGCCACTGTGGTCACTCTGGGACCTGACCACTCCATCATCAGGTGAGACCCCAGCTGCAGTAAATAGAAATAAAACAAAACAGCCCATTTGAATGTGTGTTACTTAGAGAAATGTAGATTAAATAGTCAGTTCTGTCAGAAAAACTTTTCAAACAATAGAAACAATAATATTTGAACATGATGTGTAACTGTAAATATATTTCTATACTTCAGTGAGGAGCAGGTGGTGGTGGAGCTGGTCCAGCGGGGCGACATCGTGAAGGTCGTCCCAGGAGGAAAGTTCCCTGTCGATGGGAAAGTGATTGAGGGAAGCTCCATGGCTGACGAGTCTTTGATCACAGGTAGGAGGAGAAAGTAGCCGTAGAGCATCAACACCGCTGACTGAAATGATTCACGTGTCACGTTCTTTCTTCCTGTCAGGCGAGCCGATGCCTGTCAGTAAGAAGGTGGGCAGTTTGGTGATCGCCGGCTCCATCAACGCTCACGGTGCTCTTCTGGTGGAGGCTACGCACGTCGGCGCTGACACAACGCTGTCTCAGATAGTCAGACTGGTGGAGGAAGCTCAAACCTCCAAGGTAACAGCCTCAGCTTCGTTTTCAGATTTACAGTAGAGACGGACAAACAGAAACACAAGGAGCATAAAGAGCAAAGAGTTTGGACACAGCATGCGTTCGGATTTAAATGTGCCGACAGTGGCGCAATTAATTTCCGTAAACGCTGACCTTGTTTTCCTGCAGCACGTCTCCAGTTAACTCCTCTGCACTCCTGTGTTTGCTCAGGCCCCCATCCAGCAGTTTGCAGACCGGCTCAGTGGATACTTCGTGCCCTTCATAGTTATCGTTTCTCTGCTAACGCTGGTGGCCTGGATGGCAGTCGGGTTTGTCAACTTTGACATCGTGAAGGAAAACTTCCCGGTAGGTGCGCACGCCAGTGTTTTCATATTCTTAAGATTTGAGACAGCTGTGTGAGCATCTTCACATCACTTTCACATCTCCTCCTCCTCCTCCTCCTCCTCCTCCTCACAGGGATACAACCAGAACATTTCCAAGGCAGAGGTCATCGTCCGCTTTGCCTTCCAGGCGTCCATCACCGTTCTGTCCATCGCCTGCCCCTGCTCTCTGGGACTGGCAACCCCGACAGCCGTCATGGTGGGCACAGGTGTCGGAGCTCAGAACGGGATCCTCATTAAAGGAGGCGAGCCGCTGGAGATGGCCCATAAGGCAAAGCACTTTACATCCTGCTTCTGACATCTGATAACCATGGTTGTTAGCAATTAAATATGTATATAATTTACTTGATTTCAATCAGAAAAATCCATGTTACAATCAGTGAAAATTGGGAAAACAAATATGTTTGTAGCTCTACATAATAAGTGCATAAATAAGAAATAAGACATAAATAAAATACACTAATCATAAATTGGTAAATGGGATTATAATGCACCAAACACACAAGCCACGCAAAGCTGAGTGTCTATTCATTTTGAACAGTGAAGTTGTTATTAACAATTCGTCTGCAGTATCAGATTCAAATAACTTACAGTGCAAGAACAACAATCATGTTGAAACGTTAACTGTTCTGTGAGATTCAGCCAGACAATCCTGCAAAATGGTGTGGCTGCAGAGCAAATATTTGGTGCGTGAATTGATTCATTCAAGGCATCAATGTCATCCATTATGGTAAGAAAAACAACCTGCCTGCAGTATGTATCGGTATGCAGGCGTGCAGCGTACCAGCCTCAGGATGAAAGTGATACTTTACTCTCATGCAGGATAAATGAGACCTATTCACACACACTAATAGAAATCCTCCCCCTGAGTGTCTCACACCAAACACGTATTCCTCTGCAGTCAAGACTTCTGCTTATTTTAATATCTAATCTATATATAATATTTTATTCCAATTACTACTAGTGACACCGTGTGGTGCAGGACGTTACTGCTTTTTTATTTTCAACAATATCACACCTTAGGAGCTTCTGTCTTGTTTGGCATAATGTTTTCTGTGCACATTTACCCTCCAAAGAGGGTAAACCTTATACTTTAGTAGTTCCATATGTTGCTGCATTATTCGGTCTTCAAAGGTGTTTTCATGATCTCCGAGAGGTTTACAGTTGAATGATCAAATGTTTGCCTGGAGTAAAATCAAAGATGACCAAAAACACAACATAAAGAGAAGATGGAGCCGTGACTCCGCTGTGTTTGTGTGCGCTCCCTCAGATCAGAGTGGTGATGTTCGATAAGACCGGGACGATAACAAACGGCGTGCCTCAGGTGACTCGTGTGTTGGTGCTGTGGGAAATGGCCCGTATGCCCCTGAGGAAGATCCTGGCGGTGGTGGGCACAGCGGAGGCCAGCAGCGAGCACCCGCTGGGCATGGCCGTTGCTAAACACTGCAAAGAGGTGAGGGAGGGAGCCGGTTAGACCAGAGTTATAATCTGATCTTGCTTATCAGCATGTACAGTTTACATTAACGCCTGTTTGTGTGTGATTATTTGCGTGTGAACTTTATTAACTGTTTGTGAGCAGTGTGTGGATCCAGGACTTTGTCTGTGTGCACCTAACAGGAGCTGGGCTGTGACGTGCTGGGCTACTGCCAGGACTTCCAGGCGGTGCCGGGCTGTGGGATCAGCTGCCGCGTGTCCAACGTGGAGCGCCTGCTTCAGCAGCAGAGTGACGAGCGCTTCCTGCTTCCAGGGGCCACCACGGACGAAAGCAGCCTGCTCTCTGCCGCCGAGGCCCCGGCTTCAGGTCTGATGGTTTTCGCTCTCGGAGGTTCCGCTCCCAATTATATATTTACACCTGCTGACACTTTTTCCCACAGCTACCTGGCTCTAGTCATGATACGCCTTTATCTTTTCAGCGGAGAATATATAAACAAATACATTATACAAAGCCTCTTATCTACACAGGAATAGCTATTCTAGATAAGAGGTATCTGTCTTAAATATCACAGTGTGAAGCAGGCCGGTCAGCTCAGTTGGTTAGAGCGTGGTGCTAATAACACCAAGGTCGTGGGCTTTGACCCCTGTATTGCCATATGTTTATGGAACATGTGGTTTATGATGGTCATAAGATAAAACAAGTTTTTTTTTTGTCCATTAATTTGAAATAAAAAAAAAAATAATCCCTTTGAAAACCCCAATTTCAAAAAATGTATATCTTATACCTTAGTTACAATAATGGAATTTCTTATTTTGCACAAAAACACCTGATGTCACCTCCTTGTCCTGGATTTTCCTTTTATATTTTTCACTTTTATGATCCTGTATATTCACAAAAATCTGATTTTAAATGTTTCTTGTTGAAACACAGATTTTTTTTTCATTTATTTTCTTTGCTCCTAGGTGGAGGACTGTCGTACTCAGTCCTGATCGGAAACAGAGAATGGATGAGGAGGAACGGTCACCACATCGGCGCAGACGTTGATGCCGCCATGAGCAGCCACGAGACGAAAGGGCAGACGGCCGTCCTGGTGGCTATAGATGGTGAGGATGAGACCAAACAGTTTTGTCCTCGTCGTTGCGCCCCCTCTTGTACCTCATCACATGTTGTATGTGATGTCTCTGCAGGTGTGCTGTGTGCCATGTTAGCCATCGCAGACACGGTGAAAGCAGAGTCGGCGTTAGCAGTGCATACTCTCAAGAGCATGGGCATTGAGGTGGTTATGATAACAGGAGACAACAGACGCACGGCCAAAGCCATCGCCGCACAGGTAAGACACAAATATTTACAAAGAATTTTAAAAAAGGTGAAAGAGAAGCAGCTGAATAAAAGAAATAAAATGCCCGGTGTTTGGTTGACCACAGGTGGGGATCAGAAAGGTGTTTGCGGAGGTGCTGCCGTCACATAAGGTGGCCAAAGTACAAGAGCTACAGGAACAAGGCCTGCGAGTCGCCATGGTGGGAGATGGTGTTAATGACTCGCCGGCCCTCGCCCGCGCCGACGTCGGCATCGCCATCGGCACAGGAACAGATGTGGCCATCGAGGCGGCGGATATCGTCCTGATCAGAGTAGGTGACTGACGGTCTGAGCAGAGATACTGTGACATGTTTGAACTGTCTGACCCGAAGGTTTGTGCACTGTTCAGAATGATCTGCTGGATGTGGTGGCGAGTATCGAGCTGTCGAAGAAGACCGTGCGGAGGATAAGGATCAACTTTGTCTTCGCTCTCATCTACAACCTTCTAGGAATACCAATTGCTGCTGGTAAGGACTCAGTGTGCACTGACTAGCTCCTGAAGACTCACAAGACGCCGTATCACCAACACTGCAGAACGCCTTTTTTATAAATCAGGCAGAGAAATAAAAGTTGTACTTTCCCAAATATCAGACACAAATACAACCCCAAGAAAACTTTGACAAGAAAACAAAAAATGTTAAGCCTTTATTTTCTGCCAATATTGTCTTTTTTGTCTTTACTTTTTTTGCCTAAAATATTAAAAGATAAATAATCAAAGCACTGTCAGAATCAGCCTTTAAACATGTGATCTCTGTGGGTAAAAACCTCACATTACTGTTGTACTATACAGTGAATGAAGCCTCTTATTTTGAAAAACCACAGCAGATACTGATAATGAAAGGAAATTGTTTGCAAGGAAAGATTTGCTGTGTGGACGTCAGTGAAATCAATGTCTGTGATCTCGTCCTCTCAAAAGCGAACTTCGGCTTTGTTACCTAAACTTTTTAAAAAGGCAAAACCAAACTGAAACAGGCTTCACGCTGAACCTCTGAACGAGTGAACGT
Source organism: Seriola lalandi dorsalis (assembly GCF_002814215.2). NCBI lineage: Eukaryota > Metazoa > Chordata > Actinopteri > Carangiformes > Carangidae > Seriola > Seriola lalandi. Next base: position 118,077 of record NW_019525403.1, on the reverse strand, counting down.
CCTGTCCTCTGTTGGCTGTAGGTGTGTTCATGCCCGTGGGCCTGGTGCTGCAACCCTGGATGGGCTCGGCTGCGATGGCTGCCTCCTCCGTCTCTGTGGTTCTGTCGTCTTTACTGCTGAGAATGTGAGTCTGTATGAGTTTTCATGTTACATTTTTCTCCCCTGGTGTATTCTGTGGCTTTTGTCTCTATAGTCCCCCTCTCTTGAATTCAGCGGTGAGTATAATAACCGTCTGTTTCCTGCAGGTATAAGAAAACCTCTGTGGAGCTGTACGAGGTGCAAGCGCGAGGTCAAATGAAGAGCCTGCGGTCGTCTCAGATCAGCACACATCTGGGGCTGGACGGCCGCCGGCGGAGCCCAGCTCTCCCCACTCGGGAGCAGCTGAGTCACAGCAGCGTGGCCCCGCCCACCCTCTCCAGCCAGGGACAATCCATTAACTCTGTCCAGGAGCAGCAGGACCGCCGCTCCCTCCTGGATCACCAGACCGCAGAGGACCTTAATGTGTAGTAAAGGGATAAAGGGAAGAAGGACTGAGACGGTTTCTGCCTGGTTCCCATGTTTACGAATTCAGCGAAGCTCTTAATGTGTAATATTTCTACGTATTTATGTAAATAGATGAGGCTAATTGGAACATGTCCGAAAATCAAGCTGCTAACACTCACACAAGTTAAGTTTGACTCGGCTTCTGAAGCATTTTGTGCATTTTTCCTATTTCACACCAGATGACGGGTGCTATATGAGTGAAAGTTGATGTAGAAAATAGGTTTGCTTGCTAGTCAGTTCAAAGTAACTGCTGTACAAATGCACTTTAACAATATACATAGGTCAAAGTCTGTGCTGGTGTGAGTGTTGGTCTCAGGTTTAAACAAAATCATCATTTTCTAGAACAATTTCAAAAATAATCCACCTGTCTTTCACATCCAGCTGCCCTGATTTTGTCATTTAATCTAAGATAAAAAAAAAAAAGAAAAAGAAAATGTTCTTGTTGCCATGTTTTAAATAGTCCTTCTTCAACAAAACCTCACAAGTGCAAAGTTCTCGTGTTAAATATAGAAATGAGGAAGAAGAAGTGGAGCTCAGACCGTTTGGACTTCGGTCCACATGTATTTCGAGCTGTGTCAGGGATGATAAATGGCGTAGATTAATCAAATGATCTCATCCATGGACTCTATACTTAACCAGAAAGAATCAATTTCACATTTTGTTGAGCTTAATCACAAGTGAATAGACATATGGGCTTTAGAGATATAAGTATGACTCATAATGGACCGGCAGACTATGACATGATGGCAGGAAAAGCAAAGATGTTATCAATAAGAAATGCCAAAAAGTGCAATTAATTATTTTTTCTACAACACTGACTTTAATATTAGGAACATGGCTTTTCCCACATATTCACACACACTTAATGTTCAGCTAAATTGTGCTAATGCTAAATACGATTTGATTAAAAAAAAAGACTTAACATCAGTGCCACAGAAACTGATATTTCCTCTAATGTCATTATGATTTTTCTTTATCTTGAAGTGCTAAAAGCAACTGGACATAGAAACGCTTCACCTCCCACTGACAGTATCCTCGGGGAGGAGGGGAGTCACCAGCGTTCAACCTCCACAGGGTCATTCACACCTGAGAGTCGTTAAGGTCAGACGAGGGTCATTCAGCCACCTGGCGGTCACATGAGAGTATAATGTAATGCAGTATAATATATATATACGTGTCACCTGACTCCTGTGTGAGTGAGTCTTTAACTGCCTGGGAGATGACATCACAACAACACTAAGATGCTGATGAATGTTGGGGTTTGTTTGAAATGAACCCATTTGTACGACGTGTTGTCTGAAGGCTTTCTGTTTGTATTTGTGGGCACCTTCTCTCATAAATCACTGGCTAATTTTTTAGCTTTGTAGCTTTGTGTTGCATCCTCGCTTTCAGTATCTCCTAGTATCTTTTATTGCTGCATTTTATCACCATTGGAACGTGTTTACGCTCCAGCTGTCAGAATGTATTTTACAGCATTGTTATACGGATGCACAGCATGCTTGCTCAGCTTTGCATCTGTAATCATCCTCAGCCGGCAGCTAAGGCCGGGGAAAATACCCGCAGACACAGTCCGATGGTCTCAGAACGATGCTGCGACCTCAGAGGAAGGTTTTAGCCTCGTTTATTTAGTCATTTCATATCTCAGACACGAACAAATATATCTGTTTAAAACTTGCCTTTAATAACTTTGTTATTTGTTATTATATTTGTTTGTTTGCTTCTAACTTAAGACTAAAAACTAAACTAAACACAAAGTAAGAAAAAGTTGTACTGCACTTCACTTTGTCATAATGGTGCTCCCCAGTGCAGGGTAGCAGGCCTATATTTTCCCGACTTATAGGTTTGAAGAAAGATATAAAAACCCCAGCAGTGGTTCAGTAATGTCAGCTTTATCTAAACATTTTCACGTAGTTTAGAGGTTGCAAACCCCAGAGTGAAGATTTTTCTGCTATTCTGCAAAGACAATCCTCTTACCCAAGAAGAGTGGAGGAGGAAAAAAATTAAGTGTACTTAACAGCAGCCCAGAGGGATCAAACATTTCTCTGTGCAAAGGTACATTTAGCTATGATAGACCGTAGTTGCTTTAAACTTTCCCTTCACAGATACGAACAGGTTCTTTGTTGTGTGCTCTTGAGCTTAAGGGCAGCCTCTGATAAATGACCTCCCCAGCCACTGGTTATAATGGGTTGCTGAGGGCATTGACTGGTTTCTTTTGTTGTGCCAAAGCCTATTGGAACCGGGCTTCAAAATATAAAACATTTTTAATTAAGTATGTGCCAGTTTCATATAACCTTAAATTAAACAACATTTATATGTATATTTTTAACTTAAATTAATGAGTTTAGTGAACTCTCAGCAGTTCATTCATCCAACTCATCCTTTCAAGATTTTTGTTCACCTTCTGGAACAGGTCTCAAAATTAACACTACTACTTTAAGTTACTGTTGAGAGGTTTGTTTATTCCACAACAAATCCTGTTTGATGTTTTACACTGTTAAACCACAGTGTAAAAGAATGAATAAAATCCAGAAATCCCAATTGGGACTTGAATCCGCAAGGCCGGTGCCTTATCTGTTAGGTCCACTGGGGCTGCACAACATCTGCATCCCCAGAGGAAACACCTTCATATTCACCAACACATATGGGTGTCATCTTTGACATACTTTTGGCCATGGTGCATCTCTCTCTCTCTCTCTCTCTCTCTGTCTCTCTCTTTCTTGTCATGTGCACATACATAGATTTTAAAACTACATCTTGGAAAATGCATTTTTTTTCTTTATCTGACTCAGCTTCATCTGTTTCTCTCTCTCTCTCTCTCTCACACACACACACACACAGAAAAACACATTTCAAATGTTTCATATCTTTAAGAATTCATCGTGATCTGAGCCGCCCTCTCTCAGCGTGTTCATACACCAACCCCTGTGCAACACAATGATAGTGAATTATCTTCCTCCTCCCTAAACCAACAAACTGCATCTTCCTTCAAGACTGCATCCGAAATTGAAAGACCATCTCAGCGGGAATGTTTCAACTTTTTGTCACAGTGTGTAGTGAATACTTTTATTTGTTTGTGGCTCCTTTTTTTTTTCTTCTGTTTCTGTTGCGTTGACATGTGAAAATTCATCCTGAATGGACAGATCTGGATAGGAAAAGAAATATGTCACCATTAGCGTGGGTTCCCTGTGCAATTTTGGGGAACAGATGGTCACCATGAAACATTACGTGCTCCATGAAACATCCAAACAACAGGCATTTGTATTCATTGCAGGGTTTGTTTGTTTCTCCGGTGTCTCGTCACCCTATTGTCCATCTTCAGAAACAATTTCAGTGACAATGAATGTCTCCAGTATGTTTGTGGACGTGTGTGCCAAGATTGTCAAATGCTTGAGAGGTAAAAGTTTTGAGAAAAGAAAGGCATAAAACTAAAAAAGAAAGACAAGGAAATGTAAAAAAAAAAAAGAAAAATGCATTTCAACTCGTGGAAGGGCAAAATGTGTTCGTGCATGAACATGCTCTGAATATAAAGTGGTTGGTCACTGATCCAATTAAGGGAGGGAGACGCATTTTCATGTGAACTTAATTGGATCAGGTGTGCAGGAGCAGAGCTGCAGCAAAGACACAGTAGACCAGCTTAACAGGGAGGACTCAACCCGAGAAGATGCTCCACTAGGTTAATTAATTACCCTAATGAACCTCCCAAATGACTATGCAAACTTTTCACCTTGCGCATCACATGACTAAAGGGTTGACACAGAAATCGTAGTGTACCTAGCAGCTTTGAGTAAACTGCAGCTTTAGCTTGCAGCACATTAGCAAAAATGTAGACCCTCTAAAAGGTGAGTTTGTGTTCGTAACATTTCTGAAACGCCTTTGTTTTTGTGGTATTAGTCAAATAAAATTTTCACATTGCATTTTTCATAGCTATGTTAGATATCCGGAGCTATTTTATTGCTACATGCTAAAGTTTTTGTTTAGCTAACGTTCTTTTGTTTATCTGTTTGTTACTTTCCTTTAACTAATGTACTTTTGTTTAGCTATGGTTTAGTTTGCTTTAGCAATATTGTCTCGTTCTCTTTAGCTAATGTTTTCATTTGTTTAGCTAATGTACCTTTGTTTTTCATATTTTGGGAAAGTGGTCTCAGACTTTTGACAGCACTGTATATTTGTTTACATCTCGGCAAATTCTCTATTAACAGCCCCTGTTTGTCATGTACAATTAGATGTACTGACCACTATCTCTGCATTACTTATACAGAAGTACAATACAGAAGAAAACTTAAAAACCTGATGGTTGTCAGGCAAGTTCTGCAGTTATAAGGAGCATATTTGTCTATAATTTCTAAGTGGGTTTATGGATGTTGATATAAATAGATTTTGTATCACATCCGTAAAAACCAGGGAAGTATGCATTATAACAGTCTCCAGCTTTGTTTCAGATCTCCACGTTCAAAAAGAACAATTTCTATATGATTTACAGGTAATTATAATAATACACAAAAGGCACAAACTATGATTATTCTACTGTATGTGTAGTAGATGAAGTGCCTCTTTTTATACTGTACGTGCTGAAGAATTAAAAATGATAGGTATGCCTTGGTTCAACTCATTTACAAGGATAAATATTAAACAGAAAATCTTAGTCCCCCTGTTGAAAGAGGAGGAGAAAATTAAATTCTTCCTTGCAGAGGGAAGACTTCTGGCTATGCTGTCAGCAAGCCATCGTCTCAATGAGAGTAATAACAGCAGCAATAAAACTGTACTTGGTTTATATATTCAGCAATTTACTTTGAAATTAAAAGTAGCTTCCCAGTCATTTTACTGTATTACAGAAATTTGTCTTTGACACATGGTGAACGATGCATTAAACAACATAAAACAACATATTGTACATTCTGTATTGCAGAGTATTATACATCACTACTACAGCTTAATTGCATTTTAGTGTAAACAGCTTTAAATATCGGTTCTTTTAGAAAGTGATACAAATAAGTTAGCCCTGAAAATTGAGTTGTATTGAAAGAAAGAAAGAGATGAACTACACAGACAGGTCACGGCTTAAACATTCCTCTCATTCTGTCTCTCCTGCAGATGCTTGAACCTTGAACAATGATCCGTGAAGGTGCTGCGTAATGCATCCGCTCTTACCGATGGTGAGTTGTGTGTATGTGCATGTGTGTGTGTGTGTGTGTGTGTGTTCGTGTGTGCATGGGCATTTTAAGTTGTCAGTGTGACAGAGACAAAAAACATTTTTTTTATAGACTGGAAGCAGGACTGGAACTGCTGTGCTGAAAATACTGATCTACCTTCTTATAGCTCATTGTTTTCAGTTTTTTAGGCTTAGCTCAAAAGTTGGGTGGAGGTATCAGTCGGATGAAATGTCATATTAATGTATTAGAAAGTCAAAGCTAATGATTTAATTTGTAGCCTACCATCAACCATGACAGTGATGAGTTCTCCTCTTTAAAGCATTATGATTGAGAGCTTTCAGGACTGAAGCTATTGGCCAGTATGGGGGTCGAACCCATGACCTTGGCGTTATTAGCACCACGCTCTAACCAACTGAGCTAACCGGCCTACTTCAAAAAACAAAAGAAGAAAAAAAGCCTATGCTGTAGAAAGACACAACTACACTTCAATCCATTGATCTTAAATTGGCCACTGTAGCTGTAAGCGTTGCTCCTATTATGCTAACTAAATACTTCTGCTGTGACCACCAGGGTGGTGTCTCTCGAGAGGAATAAAATTGTGATAGAGAGATTGCTCATCATAAACCTGACTGGGTATAGACAGTGTTAAGAGAGAAACTAAAACCACAATACAAACAAATTTGACTCTTTATTTTCAAACTAAAAGTAGTTTCACAGTCACTTTATTGTGTTACAGAAATTTGTCTTTGTCACATGATGAATGATGCATCAAACAACATATTTTACATTCTGTATTGCACGCCACTGTTATAACTTTATTGTACTGTATTATCACAGTTTAAGGGCACCTCAGTGTAAACATTCCTCTCATTCTGTCTCTCCTGCAGATGCTTGAGCCTTGAACAATGATCCGTAAAGGTGCTGCGTAATGCATCAGCTCTGACTGATAAAGGTGAGGAGTGTGTATGGGTGACAGACACTGACATCTTACAGTTTCCACAAAGACAGACCATTGTGTTCCAGTATGTTTCTTTGGAGCAAAAGAATGTGTGTTTTCTCAGGCGTCATTGCACCATTAATTATTATTTCTGTGACAGTTCCACCAAACACTTCACAAAGTATCATGCGAATATCAACCACGAAGGGACTCGAACCCTCAATCTTCTGATCCGAAGTCAGACGCCTTGTCCATTAGGCCACGTGGTCACATGGCATGTTCTTTCAGGGGCCCTTTCTGTCTCCCCATTATTTAAACCTTTTTGCTTGGCTAAGGTCAAAAGTTGGGTAGATCTATGAGTTGGAAAAAATGTCAGAATTATTTATTGGAGAGTGGAAGATAATGGTTTTAATATGGCTTACCATTGCTCAGTATAGATCCCTTGTTAACAGTTTTGTATTTAATTTATTAGACACTCAAGAATGAATTTACCTTGAG
>NW_019525403.1:87987-110929 GCF_002814215.2 Seriola lalandi dorsalis | reverse complement strand
ACAAGTATCATGCGAATATCAACCACGAAGGGACTCGAACCCTCAATCTTCTGATCCGAAGTCAGACGCCTTGTCCATTAGGCCACGTGGTCACAACTCCTCTAACTTAAGGGGCCTTTTTCATTTTTCATTGTTTTCACCTTCGTGTTGGGCTCAGCTCAAAAGTCAAGTTGGACAAAATGTCATATTTATAATAGAGTGGAAGATAATGGTCTTATTGGTAGCCTACCATCAAGTACGACAGCACTGGAGCACCCATTGCGAGTGATGGGTGGCGTTTTAGCACTGTTTTCGGTAACCTTTGCTCTAGAGTGAAAACAAGACAGAACAAACAGCAGTTGATCTATTTTGGACGTTTGTTTTGTGGAGAGGAATTAGCAAACTTGATACAGAGATACTGGTATTCTCCGTTGTATTGGTTTCTGTGGAGCAGTAAATGACCAGTATATTTGTTTCTTTGGAGTACAATCAGATGTGTTGGTTCTTTGTCACACCATTGTAGCAGGTATTGTTTTTTTCTATGACACACAAGTATGATGCAAATCCTAACCACGAAGGGACTCGAACCCTCAATCTTCTGATCCGAAGTCAGACGCCTTGTCCATTAGGCCACGTGGTCACATGGCATGTTCTTTCAGGGGCCCTTTCTGTCTCCCCATTATTTAAACCTTTTTGCTTGGCTAAGGTCAAAAGTTGGGTAGATCTATGAGTTGGAAAAAATGTCAGAATTATTTATTGGAGAGTGGAAGATAATGGTTTTAATATGGCTTACCATTGCTCAGTATAGATCCCTTGTTAACAGTTTTGTATTTAATTTATTAGACACTCAAGAATGAATTTACCTTGAGCGAGCCCTAAACTGGACTGGCTGCAGACAGCGATAAGAGAGAAACTAAAACCACAATGCATATACATTCACCTCTTGACGTTTTCTATTCTACTGAAGGTCTGTGTTGATGAGTGAAGACACGGGGTGGCCTTCAGGAAATCTGTAAAGAAATGGTAAATCTCCATAAAGGGTTTTTTATTCTACCATTTTGAAGCTGGCAAATGCACATCATAAATCAACGACACTGTGATGGATTTGAGTAAATAAAAATACTGAATAATACCACATTAATAAAACAGCACATGTGCCAACAATCTAAAGACTTCCAGTACAGAATACAATGAAGGGAGTTATTCATTTTTATTATGCACCAACAGAATAACAGTGTGACTGTTCATTTTGTACTGCACTGCACCATTGTTAACATTTCTTGTATGAATGTGCGTTTGTGTTGGTGTATAAATATGTCTGTTCTGTTCTGCTCTTGTTCTGAATGCTGCTTGTTCAGCAATACGGGCACTTGAATATCAACGGCTTGTGGAGACTGAATTTGTGGTCAGTTTGAGGAGTGAGTCATTTAGACAATCAGTGTCCTCCTCCCATCACTAGTGCTGTGATTTTGAAGTATCAGACCAACATCAGGGGTGAAGGCGACTAAAAATACTGGGAACTCAAAGCAATCATATTGCATGAGAAAGCCAGACTGAAGTAGACTTCAACTGCAAAATGTCAGAGCCTCCAGCAAATAGAAAACACCATTTTTTTTGGCCTAATATTAAAAAAATTACATTTTGGAGAAAGTTTAGGAGAAATATGTAAGTGCAATGTACAATGTAAGACGTAATTATGATACACTGATGGAAGTATTGAAGAAAGCTGTTATTTCCTTCTGATTTAGCTAGAGCACTTATGATGCGCCACACTGAACAAACATAAGGAGACACACTGACCTCAACTGTAATTTGGCTAATTAATAACATTCATTTCATTATGATATACACCGCAGTGCCTCAGGACCTGTAAGGCAAAGTTACATGGAGTGTAATTAATGTTGTGACCGTTTGGCAGGAGGGATAGGTCAAGTTTTAGAGAGTGCAAGGTCAGCATTAGATACAATACAAAATATATTAAGTGCTCAATGGAGCAATGAGAAAGAATAAACAGAAGAATCAAGTCATTCATATGATTATATAATATACATACTAAATGAGCAGCCCTCGTAATGCCTTGTACAAAGCCCTCTGAAGGCTCATTAGATTTATGGATTTTAACTGTTAGCAGGATGAAACTATTTTTGGGTTGCGAGACACATATTAATATTCTGCCTCATCCAGATCTTTGCAGCCGAAGATATATGGACTCCATATTTGGAGCTGTGGGTATTTTTCATAGTAATCTGGAAGAATAAATAACAGGCTCTCATTGTGAGGGATGTGTTACAGCTGCATGAGCTGGCACAGGAGGGTGTGAGAGATTTGACGCTGTGACATCAATGGCCTTAGAAAATACAGAATTCAATGCGGGACTCAAATCTTTCTCCAGAAAACAAACAGTGTCATTACCTCACTGATGCTTAACAGTTTTCCTTAGGGAGAAAAAGGGCTTTTGACATCGCGAGACATCTGTATTGGACTTATTGAGCGACAGGATGAGACGCTCATAGACCCATGAAAAGGCTGCAGTAGTCATAACTGTACTTAAAGGATACACCTGTTTCATCACTCTGACTCAAAGAAGTGGCACTATAATAGATATAAGCGAGATAACTGTAGGGCTGTAGGATTATGACTCTTGGCCTTCGGGAGCAAAGGATGTTCGAGAGCCACAGAGGGAAAAGCCACGAGACCACAGTTTGCCTCCCATTTCCTGCCAACATTCAACGTTGGTTCTTTTTAACAAGACGACAATCATTATACACCGTCACCATCCTTGGATCGCTTACTTGCACTACTTTGGGTGTGTTTTTTTCGTCTGCACCAGAGTCAATGTCTGCAGAATCTTGACAAATTATACTCTGTTTGAAAATGTATATTTGGGCATTATACATATTATACATTTCTACCATGTTTGTGTGTCTGTAACTTTCCCTAATGGCCGGTCTATGATCTCTCTATGAATTAGTTCACTGATCAAATGCATTATAAGTTATTTTTATTGACAGGTGAAGGGAAACTATAAGACAGAGATGTGATATCATTAAAAAATGTGGATAAAAGTGCACATTTTCTTTTAATTACATTATCTTATTGCATCCTTTTCTTCCGTAATGGTATAAGGGCACCAGACTGGAGAATTATCTCGATGCACCCATCTCTCAATTTTTGCAATTTTACCAGTGGTGGATAGAAACTCAGTTAAAATTTGCTCTGTTTAGATGGAAACTTGACTTTGTAAAACCATGTGAAATGGCTTAATTTCAGGTGTCCGGCACAACAGGAAGTGAGAGATCTGTCTGCAGAAGGCTGACTGAAACTACTCCAACGTGTTTGTTTTCTCCTGCACCGACGTCCGACGTAGAAGAAGAAATTCAGATTGAGTGAGTGCACAAATTGTTGTTCCTATTATGTTGTTTAACATGACTAAAAGGTGCTGGAATAAGACTTTTAGTTGCTTTCCCTATATATATATATACATACAGTATATATGTATATATATATATATATATATATATATATGTAATCCTCTTATTCATAATGCTTTCTACTACCTTAAACTTGAGATATTTATAAAAGCCTGTAACATTTATAGGGAAAGAAATCTCAACAGTATTTGTTCAATATCTAAGACAAGCTCATCTAAGAGCGGTTTTCTGTGACAAGAATTATTGTCACTCCCAAAAGTGACAAAGTGATTATATTTTGATGCAAAACATTAAGGGAGGTGTTCAAACATGAAATTGAATTCCTGGTTGCAATTCCACCTTAAATGTAAGATGTAGGAAGGTTCAGTGCCACCATACAGTACCTCCACTACTGGCCTACATCTTTTATGGACTATTAAATATACAAACTCCTTACATTAAGAGTAAAATGTGCAGTAGTTTCGACAGGGAATTTAACAGGTAAAACATTTAAATACTTTTTTCCTTCCTCTGCTCCTCCCTCAGAAGTCCTCAGTCAGGATTTATTTTTTTGAAATACATCATAAAACACTTGCTCACAAAAACCATTTTAAACTTGGAAGTGAAACTTCCCCACAAATACTGACATTTGAAGCTGTGAGGATTATTTCCCAGTTACCTCATTTCACTGAACTCTGATTGACACGAAAGTGGCGCTCAGGTTCGCCTCACACTGTGGTTGAATTCACTGGGAATTCATAAACCACATAATTATATGCAAAACTGCTTTTGGTAAAGTTTACCTTAGAGACGCTTTTATGCATTATACATAACAGCTGAGTGAAAAATAATGATCTGCCACCTTTCGTTTGCATGGAAGGTAAACAAATCAAGATGCTGAAACGTCTAAATATTAACTGTTTTCCTGCTGGTCACAAATTTAGAGTAACTTTTTAAGGAGCTAAATGTTTTTTTTAGCAGTTTTAAAGAGTCTGTTGGTGCCTTTAAGACAGTATTTGATGATGATGATGAGATTTTTTTAAACCTCCCCCTAAAGTCTCTGTGCAGCAGCTATCAAAGTTTAATCAATTGCTGCAAACTTGTCACTTATCAGTGTTTGTTTCTGCTGTAAACATATTCATTGGGACACTTTCCTCTGTATTCATCGGTGCGCGTTCATCATATATTCATTGGTGTAATTGCATCTTCTAAAACACACTAGAACACACTGCTGGCTGTGTCGTAGTCCTTGCTGATGTGGGAGGTGCTGGGCAGGGACTTGAGGTACTCCATGTGCCTCCTGGCATCCTCCTGGTTGTGTTTGATGTAGTAAATGATGTAAGCCGTCACCATGGAGAACCAGCAGAACATGGCCACAAACATGGCCACGTCTGTCGTCTTGTGATGGAAGTTACAAAAGTTGATCCCCGAGTCCAGGACCTGGATCACCGGTTGACCCACGTACTCCTCTTGCACCGACGTGTAGCAGCTGACCTCGTTCACCGTCTCGGGGTCCAGCCTCAGCTCCCTCAGCACCTCCTGCAAAGAACACTCGCAGTGCCAGGGGTTGTGGGAGAGGCGGATGCGGGCATAGAGCTTGGTGAATGTGTCCTTAGGGAGGCTGCTCAGGTGGTTGTTTGAAAGATCCAAGGTCCGCAGACCTTCTGAAATCCCTTGGAAGGCACCAGCTTCCACACTCTCTATAGCGTTATGCGATAAGTCCAACTCCCTGAGGCGGTGGAGGTCCGTGAACACCTCCTTTGGGATGTGTCTGATCCGGTTTGACGAAAGCAAGAGAACGACAGTGTCCTTGGGCAAGTTCGACGGGATGTTCTCCAAGTTGCGCGATGTGCACTGCACCACCATGCCGTTCCTGTCCGTGCAGTGACAGGTCTTAGGGCAAGCATATGTCGTCATAATCATCGACAGGAGCCACACTGTTCTACAGGAAGGAGGTTTTGTGGATGACCTACACCTTTGAGAGGCCCCCATTAGCGGGCGTTCAGGGGGAAATCAGCCCCGCATTAAAACAACACAACGGGCTGTGGGAAGGTATATTGGTGGGAAGGTATCGATGAGACATGAGATACAATCCAGGGAATCCAGTTTGAGGTGAAGTTCGGTCAATCTGATGGACAGTTATCACTGTAGAACGACGAGCTGTGTTTAATTCACATCATTCACTTGGACATTATCATTCATCATTTACCTCGGCAGTGATACAGAACTCAGCCCTGATCCAAGACAAAAGGAGCAAGTATCCAAAGAGTTGCATTCAGCTACATGAGAGGTCAAAGCACAGCTGAGGAGGAAGGAAGTGTCTTGACGGGCCCAGTCATGATCACGTAGCCAGGGTGAGTGGAAATGTCTTCTCGGCTGATTGGAAGAGACCTGTGTGAGAGAGAGAAAAAGATAGAAGAGGAGGAAATGTGAGATAAAGAGAATGTCAAGTCTTTTTTTATTTTGCTTTAGTAGATTGGTGCTTTGCTGTTAAAAAATGCTGTTAAAGCCTGATGTGATGTGAATTTGAAGATCGACTGACAACTCTTCTAACTTTCAATATGCTTTGGATAAATTTTAGGTTGTTAAATTTCTAGTCCCATCCCATAAAAACCACCTATTCAGTTCAATTTCTACACAATTTCTTCTCTTCAGACTTCTTCCTCCTTGGAGGGCAAGCTCGTAAAGTTCAACATTATCATAATAATAGCATGTTTCTTTAGTATGGGTCCTTCCGCTCAACATTTGTCCCTGCGAGAAAATGAAAACCCAGGTGTGGGCTCATCAACATGCAGCAGATGAACTTTGAAAACACTGATTTGTAATAAAACAAACTAGTCTAGTCTATAAGATTAACAGTGATGTATATGAGAGCAGTAAAGGGCAGAATGCTTATTAAAATGAGTACAGGACACAATGTATTGGCTTGAAGATAACAGCACAAAGAACAAATTGATAAGCAGCTTTTTGATCAGGATGATGAATGTCAAACAAATTTCTGATTTCACCAAGAGCCAGAGGATATATATTAATATTGATAAGCTAAATGTCTCAGAAAAACTAAATCTGTGCAGGAATATTATTGGAGGCGCACAAGACCCAGTATAGACAGCATAAGTCCTTGTAAGAATATTATAGGAATATTATAGGGATACTATAGAGAAAATAGATGTTGCAACTGTAAATCCACTAATTTAGAAATAAGGAAGATAAAACAATTTGAACTGAAACATTTAGTCTGGAACAATTTTGATCATGGATATAAATTGCTAGAATTATTTTGTAAAGAACACATGCTTCATATTAATAATAATAATGATGATGAACTGGGTCCAACGTCTCTTCTGATTCTACATATGAATATTTGCAGATTTCTTCGTCTTCTGTGATGATAAATTGAACATTTTTGTGCTTTGCACTGCTGGTCAGAAGAATCAAGACATTTAAAGATGTCACTTTGGGCTTTGGTAAAACCCAAATGTAATCGATTAATTAATCTTGACAACAAACAACAGACTTATTGACTATGAAAATAAATAAATGCAACTTTAAACAAGCTAAAGGTCCCTTAACAATATTATAAAAACATCTTCAGAGAGCATGTGTTTTTGTGGAAATAATGGCCTCCAACTGGTGATAAGCTCTTTTTAAAATAAACGCCCACAGATAGAAACAAAAATCAACTTGCCAATTAATTTGTGCATAATGTTTAACACTTGAATAAATCTTCCTCCGGTCACATATTCACGTCTATAATATTCTCTTGCAGAGGCGGCTAAACTGATAAAAACGATGGAATTAAAAGTGAGCTTAGATCGTTATTGACTCGACACCGACCTGATAGCGTCACTCGGTCCGGCTCAGATGACCGTGCTGTCTCGGGGGAGATGCTTTTGTCAGATCTGACATCCAGGAACAAAAAACCGGAGAAAAACATCGCCTCATCCTTTGCAAAATAGCCGCACGTCCCCTGGAACAGTCAAGTAGAGAAAATGAAATGAATCCAATCCAGGAGTCCGGGGCCAACACTTTCATGTCAGTTCACAACCTCCTGTCGGTGCATCTTTGCAGCAGCAGTGTGTCTGCCGGCGTGTGTGTGTGTGTGTGTGTGTGTGTGTGTGTGTGTGTGTGTGTGTGTGAGTGTGTGTGAGTGTGTGTGAGTGTGAGTGTGTGTGGATGTGGATGTGCGCAAGGTCCCGAAGCACCCAGCCGGACCTGCGAGTCACCGGGGAAAGTGGAAACTACTGAACAGAGAGCCCCTCCCCTCCCCGAACAGAAACTCAAACTTTATCGACAGTATGAAATGTACAAAGATCGTCAGCCAGTTTGTCAGCGGCGCCAATCGGCTATTCATTATTTTTTGCAACTGTGTTATAATTGTGTTGTAGCCTTTAATACTAAAGCAGTTACACAGACATGTATTGTCATTTTCATAATCAGTCATTGCTGGAATATAACTAATCACATTTAATAAGGCTGCTTAAAGTATAGCCTAAAGTAGCCTATAGTTGATGGATGTGTATATATATTATATGTATACACACACACACACACACACATATATATATATATATATATAAAGTATTTTTGCATTGCTGTAACGCTACTTTTACTTAAAGGAATAGTTTGACATTGTAGTCAATTTACTTCTTCACTTATTTGCTTTCTTGCTGAGATTTAAATGAGAGGGTTGATACTATTGTGTTGAATTTGAAGCTACAGCTTGCAGCTGGTTAGCCTAGCTTAGCATAATTTAAAGCCAAACAGACTTTGACATGTTTGAAAACAGACTTTTGAAAATCTTTTGAATGAACTGATTCTAGTGATTCAGTAAAAGAAGAACTGCTTTGCACACCATTAGTTAACATTTCACCTGAAAATTTTATGTTGCACTTTGCACTATTTTTATGAAAGAATCAGATATTTTGTCAGACAGTTGTTAATATTTTGTATTGATGATTTCAGTGTCAGAAATAGCTCCTCTTGCAACTCTGTCATTAAAAAATTATGAGATTTGGTTTTGGTTTTTAGTGCTGTTTAGCTGTCTAGTAACTTGTGATAGACATTTGACATCATTTCTGGTAGACTCAATATTCAGCTGAAATATTGAATCGGACAGAAATGACTTTCTGTTGCTGTCCCATTCTGCATGATACTCTATCACTATCTGTTCTCTGCTCACTCCACCGTACCCACTGATGTATCAAATTTAAATTTCATGCTCACTTGCTCTGAATGACTCTGAACCTCTTTTTTTACCCACCTTTGCACAGGTAGAAAACTGGAGATCAGAGTGAATGCCCTGCCTCACATAATCAATTACAGTGCCGTCCTACATCCAAATTAAATAAATGAGTCATCGTGTCTTTCACAATGACCCAATTGAGCCCCTCCCCGACCCCTAAAGGTCCCTGAACCCCATTTTCGTAACCTACAGCCAGCTTATTCTCCTCATGCTCTGTCTGTGACTGATTGTTTGCCCTGCGTGTCACACTCTGTCATTCTTCATAAACATTGATTTCAATTGTCCTGCCCCTGATGGAGGGCTTCACTATGGAGCCTGTCACACTCAAGACTTTCGAAGTTACTGTGAGGTGAAGACCACCTGAATGCAGCCAGCACTTTCACAAAAGCCTCTGTGTGATTAAATGGCAGCCGTGTGCAGAGTTCAACCCTGTCAATTTGGCTGAAAGGCAGATTCATTGATTTTATTGACTAGTCAGGCATTTTTGCCTGCATGAGTTTGCTTTATTGTGACAGTATCCAAAATCACCAGGCATGCACATAAATGTCAGAACGACCTGACAGCAGTTTTTTTTTTTCCCTCGCTCCTGGGGAATCAGGGCGATAGATTTACTTCACATTCTCCACTGTTTGAGCTACGTGAAACCTGCCAAGGCATTTGTTTAACATCCTTACTCATCTTGTTGGACTCCTGGCAAAATTCCTGCCGGGTAACCCATCTTAAATAAATCCCTCCCCCAGGATTACAATGATATGGAGCTGAGCCAGTTTACTAGAAGCTTTGTCGGCTATAAGCGTTATAGACAGAGTGATTCTGTCTTAACACTATTCATGAGACATATTTGTCATATAAATGCTAACGGATGATTAATTCACATGAATGAAGACAAAGACCATTTTAATGTCATTCTGCTCGCTCTGTGCCTCCTGTTTGGCTGCAGATGACATTGTGAAGTCGCTCTCTGAAAGCAGCAAAGTGCTGCCCCACAGTCTATGTTGACCTCTCAGGCGGCCACGCTCAGTACATTTGATGATGCTTTCCCGCTGCAGAGACTATCTGACATTGGATTTTGCTCCCTCTGCTTGCAAATGCTTTCCGAGGACACAGCAGCACTGAGACCCCTGCGTCCAGAATCATATTGGAAAAGGAAGGAGAATCTCGACGGACAGGAGTCTCCTCACGCTCGCCGAGATTTACCTCTAGAGATTTGCAGCACCTTTTAGATTTGCACGTTGTCTCCCTCATTGCTGTGACATCAGTCCTTTGCATTATAGAGAAGGTTGTCTGTAAGCAGGTTACAGCAATGCTGAGTGATAGTATGGACCCACTCCAACTTTTATGCCAAGCCAGCACAGGGACAGAGCATGCCTTTATGCTTCATGTTCAGTGGGACAAACCCTTATTGAAGCGTTATTGAAGGTAAATTGATTGAGGAGAGAACAGTCTGGTGCACAGTGTATAGACCACTTCATGTACTGATGTCCTTTTTTGTTAAAGGTTGAGCTTCAGAGTAGCCTTACGACTTAGAATAGAAACAAACATGATTTTTTAATTGAACATCTGGCTCTCCATTGAACATCTGACTTTGTTTCATTGAACATCTCCTGGCATGCCCAAGATTTTTGCCTCCCTTGCCCGCATCCAGTATTGTTTTGCAATTTTCACAAGTTTTTGTGAAGTGAGTTGTGGGAAAGGGTTTTACCCCCTGGTGCTGTCTGCTCAGTCTCAAACAGCCCATAGACTTTACATTGGGATGATGACACAAACATAAAAATAGCTTTTCTAGGCTCAGTGAAAACTAACAAATATAAAAGTGTCACATTTGAACTCATTTTAAAAAATTCAATAGGCATAGACCTTTGAGTTTGAGCTGTCCTGTCAACAGTTTGACATATGTCAAAGAAGGATTTTTTATTTTATGTTTTTTTATTTTATGTCGTCATGCTGGCGTCAGTTATGCTGTGACTCTGGAGACACATTCACGCGAGCATGATAATTCAAGAGCGATACATATAGAGACCTCCAGCTGCAGCAGCAAAGCTTTCTGAATTTGCTGCATCTCTGATTTGCACTTCTGACTGGTTTCTTCTTATCAATAACAGCAGCTGAGGCTTAAGTTTATTGTTGCACTGCATACATTTGTCCTGACTGTTGAGTGGCAGTGGCAGCCCACAAAGCTCTGTGCTGGACCTCAGCCAGCGATCATAGCCTGCCTACCTATCAGCTTCTTGGCTCTCACCAAAAAATCCCTAATCTACCTTTGAATCCCAGAACCCTTCTCTGTTTTGCTATAACTGCGGGGTCCCCGTCTCACCAGCACGAAACCTACATTTCCTGGCATCACCTTGTGCTCGGTTTTAAGCCATCAATGTCCTTTTAAGATAAACTCAGTGTAACTCTGGCCACCACACATGGTGTCACTGCTCTGCCTGACACCATGATCCTCTCCTTGAGGATCTTCTCAGCCTCAGAACTATTCCACACACAGACCAGCTTATTTCGCAAGCATCTCTTGTGATTGAGCTTAAAAAATCCTCCAAAAAATCCTGTGTTGTTTATGAACTTTTCACCTGTTTAATACCCACAGCTGCATGGTTTAAGTGGTATTAGCAGAGATAAAGAAAGTGAAAGTGGCCTCTTGGAGTTATCTATTTTTCTTCAGCCCTATCCAAGTAAAGTTTCCACATAGCTGCATAATTTAATAATGCAAAATATATAGTTCTGGAGGGAAAAACGGCTCTGAAGCGCTTGTCTGAGAGCTGCCTGGTAGGTAACTGCAGTCTGGCAGAGCAGTTTGCAGACGGGCCAGCTCATATCAAGATGTTAAAATGACTCTGTGCCTTTCACTGCAGAGGGGAGCGATCCTACCCTCTGTCTGTTGTCTGATTTTAGATTTTAGACAACAGACAGAAGATAATGGCCCCTCCTACGTTATTTTGCGGCTGAGGATATTTGACAGGGAAATTCCCTGTAAGTTGGTTTGAAGTGCAAAATAATAGTAAAGAGTGAGGGATCTGCACTAATTGGATGAAGGTTTTGGAGTTAGAGTCACCACTTAGAGCTACAGTTTCAGAGTTTAATACAGGAACATTTTATGGAAAATACATCTTGACAGTTTGACAAGATCCCAGGAGAACCTCATATGAGAGGACTAGTTTGGTCATTGATTTATTATTGAATTATCTAACTGTCTGTACTGTAGCTGCAGGAATACTAGTGGAGAAAAGGGAACCTTTGATTTCAATAATATTCTTAAATGCCTCTCCAATTAGGACAAATTAAAAATAAATTAGAGTTAGCTGTAATAATTTTGGTTATTCCTCATTATGCTGCAAATCTCTATAAAAGTCCTTTTAGACCTCACAAGGTCCCCGAGCCCTTCTTTGACAACCACTGCATCAAAACAATAAGCAAGCATCAGCTCTTAATTGTATAATTTGTAATATTTAATTGCCTTTTTCAATCAGATTTTATGTTTGTTCCACTGAAATCACACAACAATCTTTTAAAAAGGATAGATGAGATTCCCATTTAAACCTCATCATCCAATTACCATAATCACTTTGCCATACAATAATTAGCCGTATTCAAGAGTATCAAAAACTCCCTAAGGGGATTTTGCTACATAGGCCCTTGTCAGCTGATGGTTCATCAGGTTTTAATGTGTGCACATAGATGGTTGAGAAATGATCTGAAGTCAGTCATTTTGTGTAAGAGGCAGCAAAGAGACACCAGAGAAAAACAAGTCACAGAAAGAAAAAATGAAAGTTTATTTGTTTTTATACTTACCAACACTTTGAAATTAAAACCTATGTAATTACTCACAACTAATATAGATCTGCACATAGCAAATAAATCAATCAAAAATAGTTACAAAGTTCTATCACTTTTTTCCCCAAACTGCAAGACACACAAACGAAAGTTGAAAAAAAAACCAAATAAAAATGTCTAGTCATTCTTTTTTTTCCTGCTGTTGCTGCCACATGGATAGTGGTAAAATTTCAAAAAAGCTTTTTTCAACAAGCTACACAGCTCTCCTGTTATCTATGCTAATAACTAAATAACTGAATAAATAATTGCACATTGCACCCTATTATTGCATTAGTTGCAGTTTGTTTCAAAGTCGTAGTATACTCAGGCATATACACAAATGTAAATACAGTTTTCAAACACTGAGTAACACATGAATATTGATGTTATTGAAATCACACTGCCATCACTTACAACTCAATAATCCTGCTTAGCAATCAAATTCAAATTACACAACAATAATTTGTCAAATGCACGTGCTATTAACCATTAGCAATCCTTGATTATCCATGTTTTTAGCAAACATTTCAATGGTACACATGCACTGATAACTGTTGTATAAAAGCCATAATACCCTTGAGGATGTTCTTCACTGTTACAGTATGTGGGTAATTCGGAAAGAATGCCCTCTTAGGTATTAGCTAACTGCTCTAAAAAGCAAGTTTGCCAAAAAACAGAATTTCAGCTTGTTCATTTGACAAACATTTCCACTGAAGTACAAGCTATGACAACTGAAAATAAAATAAACACAAATCCATAATGTCAATGCTAGCACTACTACTTGAGTTCACATCAAAATGTAAGAATTATTGCAGAATAATCACTGACTATGCGTCCTTCAGTATATTGATACAGCATTTGGTCCATTTACATAATCACATTTATGTCATCAAAGCGCTTAAGAGCCAAACTTAAAAGAAAAATTTGACATTTCTGTAAATATGTGTATTTGCTCCAGCTGTATATCCAGTCTTTATGCTAAGCTAAGTTAGCTGGCTGATAGCGGTAGCTTTGTATTTAGTGTACAGACATGAGTTTGGTATCAAATGTCTTGTCTAAGACTCAGCAAGAAAGCAAATCGACATATTTCTCAAAATGTCAAACTTTTTCTTTTAGCTCAGCATAGGCTACTGGAAATAAAACAAAAGTAGTGGTACGTATGAAGAAAATGCAGAATGTTGCCGTGTTGGACAGTAGATAACGTGATTCAACAATAACATTCAACAGCTGTTTGTATGCGTCAACACTGAATTGAGCTCAGCTGAAGCTCAGAAATGAGATGACTCAAGCTGTCCAATAGTATTTAGAGCATCCTCATGAGTAGAATACGCGTGGGATGGTTGAAACACTGAATCGTACCAAATATCATCCACACCTCCCTCTCAAATAAAATACAATACAACAAAACTAACTTAGCTTAAGTTTCATGATCAACAAACAAAACGTCATATGTGCATCACCACATCGTAAATAAATACATACCGGTTTTACTGAAAACCAGTGAAGCAGGAATTGTCATCCAACCTGTCCTTTTTTAAATAAAAACAATTAAGTTGCTGACATAGTCGTGACAATAAAAAGACATTCAAACCTAAAGCGTCAAATCAACCGTATGACAACGAAAAGAACATGACAAGATGAACAATCGTGAAAAAGAGACTGAGTGGTCACGTCCGCCCAGGCCCCGTGGGTTCCCCCCAATGAACCCCTGAACATTCCTTGGCTCAAAAAATACCATTCGGCTTCGTCCAAACATTTGGGCCACTTTGCCGTTAAGATTCGGCTTCTTTCCCTTGTTTTTGACTTTTCTCAAAAGCTTCCACAAGGACCCAGAATTTTTTTTTTTTTTTTTTTTTTTTTTTGCTAGCAGCCTAGCGAATACTTTCCGGCACAAGGGAAGGAAGCAGAAAGGTTTGGACGCAACACTTGGCTTTTAAGTCCAACTAATTCCTCCCATCACATCAGAGGCAGTCCAGAGTAAAGTGTTGAATAGTCTATTGCATGAGCGCCGCGTAGTCGACTAATGTGCTAAGTCACAATAGTCCTTGTACAAAACAAATACAGTATAATAATAATAAGTTAGTAAACAATCATTTAAATTTTCAGTCAGTGTTTTCACCACTGATTTTTCACTAATTCCCATTCATGCATCTATATACTAATAATCGGTGTTGATAGAAGGAGGCTATGGCGGAAAGTTTTTCGTCTGGGCAGGGAGTAGGACTAGACGTGAATGGCCAAAAATGCTGAAAAAGTTCGCGGAAAAGAACAGGAGCACAAAGATATAATAATAACATGTGAAGGAACACATACACTGAACAGGCTTACTCAAATACACAATGATACGACACTGAACACATGCAATATAAGCAATAATGTAAATACAGGAAATTAACACGAGAAGGGAGGCTCGAGGAGTGATACCATTGGCTTAAAAGGGTCATGTGATGCAGCAAAGAGTCATGGGTAGAGATTGGATTTATAAGTAGACAAAGATGCAAATTAGGACAAACGCAGAACAGTCCAATTTTTTTTTCTTTTCAAAATGTATTATCAAAATTTGATAATTTGGCTACATCCCACCACACACTCTGCCGATAGCATCACTGAGCAGCTGTAATATGCAAATAACTACGTTCTACGAAAAATGTTCAATCTTTTACTAGTACTTCTTATACTTTTAAATGATGTTCTATGACGCAGCACTGACAGAGAGAAAGAGAAAGCAATAGAGAAAAAGAAGAAAGAAAGATTAACACAAGTTGTTCCTAATAAACATTCAACATGCTTCAACAGTTCTCTAAAAAACCTAATCAACAGAGAGTTTCTTTTTTGTAATTCTTTTTTTTTGTATGTGTGTGTTTAATTTGGCTCTCTGAAATAAAAGTGAGCACCCATCCCTCTCTGATGCACTAACAATTTTGAACCAGGGTGGGAAGGTGGTCGAGGTTTTCGGAGAGCCAGAGCCAGAGTCCAAAGGGCTTCATCAGGGTTGTCTGCGGTAGTCAGTCATTGGAAAGGGCCAAACGGAGGAGCCAGTCAGGGATCTCAGGATGTGGTCATGGAAGATGGGTCGTTCCACATGGCCGCCACGTCTCTGAACCTAAACAGGGATATTAGAGAAGTAGGCAATAATTGCTAATTTTTCCCCAAAGCAGCCTAAGTTTAACCCCAAATTTGGCCAAACATGGCAGCAAAAATGAACTGATTTTGTACCATTTCTTTGAGTTGTTTTCTGTATTTACTCTTTATGCAGACAGTTGCACATGGGACATCATGAACTCAGTCCTCTCAGCTAAGTCTTGGCAAGAGAGTGAATAATTGTACTTTCTAAAATGTTGAATTATAAGTCATGGGTAAGGTTATGCAACTAAAAACATTGTTTTTGACGCTGTTTATGGTTTAAATGAGAAGAATTTAACGCATTACATGACTGTTTGCCACCCCAACCTTACTTTTTACTTCACTACATTCAGAGTACTTTATAATTAGCTGCTTTTGCGATATTAAATCACAACACATTATTAGAGTCTGAGTGCAGCAACATCATCAATGGTCGAAAGCAATAAAAAAAAGAAAGAATAGCAAAGATAAATGCCGACAGACAAGAGGTTTCAAGCTCATTAAGATAAGAGACCAGAGCTTTCGCAGGCAAACTGAGAGCAGCTAATTGGGCACTTTGCTATTTCAAAACAGAGACTTCCATGTCAGAGCAATACCGTGAAAAATGTTCACAAGGAGGAACGAGGGCTTTAACTTTTCCCCCTGTTTGTTCCATTTGATCACTTCACACCAAACTCAAACAGCCACTGACCTTGCATTGATGAGGTACTGGGCCAGGCTGATGTTGGCGGGGGTCCCTGTGATGGTGATCTGGCGCTCCGATGACCCTTCCATGGCGTTAGCAATTTTGATCTGCGCCCCAGACATCTGACGGATCTCGTTGATTTTGGTTCCCTGGCGTCCGATTATGCAGCCTATTAGCTGGGAAGAAAATGGGGATTGGTCTTAGGATGGCCAGAATACATTAAAGAGATATAAATACACACATCTTGATCCAACGCTACTTCTGATATGATGGGACTTGGATTCTCTGTGAAGCATGTGAGGATTGTCAGCTTTCAGCTATAACTTTAATTCTTCTTTCTTGCCTCCAACAAGTCTTTTCCATTAAGGACATTCACTTTACACGGCCAGCTGCCTTTGGCTGTGCTGTATCTCTGCTGGGGAAAAGGAGATCTCAATAGTTGTGGCTGAACTGCTGTCACATTGAATTGCTGTAAACTTCAACAGGAAGCCATGTTGAAAGATAATAAACCACAGTTTTTGACGTTGTGGTCCAACAACGTTTGTGAATTTGGGCTTTGATTGCAGTTAGTTCCTGACACGTGTTCTGCCTCATCTTTGTTTCATTTTGTTGTTTTGGAGCAGATTTCTTTATTTAACCAATCAATGAAGAATTCATTAATGTAAATCCTCTTAAAATTGACTTTAATATGAGGTTAATAAAAATGCCTTTATGGATTTTCTTAAAGGTTTGCTATCTAATGTTAACTCTGAACACTCTTTTACTTTGAAAGCACAGTATGTTGCAGTGGCAATGACAAATTGGCACAAAGTGGCTACAAATGACCAAAACTGCTGAATAAGTGTGGCGGTATTTCAGCAGCAAAAACAATCCTCTCAGTTTTCGAGTGACAAATCTCTCATTCTGAATCACAGTGTCATTTGAAATATTGTTTAGAATGAATCTCTGTCAGGGAAAATTGAGCTTTTTACAAAAAAGAAGCAGTTGTCGTAGTCAGAAGTGGACATTTTGCACATTATGACAAATGTACTCACATCATTGGGAATGGTGAGTTCATGAGTACTGGCCTGGTTACTGGCATCCAGACCTGCTGCTGAACACAGGAAGCAGACAGAGAGAGAGGAGGGAAGGGAGAGGACATAAAATAGAGTTTGGCACATTTAAGGAGTGAGTAACAATGATGAAGTGCAGTCCTGGAGTTTTTTAATTCCCTGTCTATTGACCGGTAGCATTTCTGTGTCACTAGGAAGTCTGACTCAGCCCTGAGCAGAGCCTACATACACTAGATAAAAAACCTATCGACTGACTATTTGAATTCTGCTCTGGAACTGAAGAAAGAAACAATCTGAAGCAGTTTAATCGTTAAATAAAGGATGCTAAGGGAAAACCAAAGAACGAGAGAAACCTCAACATCAACAAGAGCAGACCACCAGCAGGCCATGTCAATGGCAGTGCACCACAGAGACTATTAGGAGGAGAACGACGAGAATAAGAAAAAGAGAAAGGACAGAGACAGGAAAAGAAGAGAAAGAGAAAAAAAAGGAGGAAGAGAATGTCTTTGTCTCTACAGGTAAAAACGAGAGAAGGAGCTTTGGTAAAGAGGGTCGTTGTGTAGGTGGGTACGTACCGGGGAAGGCAGGGGTGGTCTGTCCGAGGGGGGTAAAGGGGGTTTGCTGCATAGCCAACTGGTGGAGCTTGCTCAACTGCTGAGGGGGGGAGGAGGAGGACAGCAGAGCTATGAGGTCATCGTTAAAAACACACTCACGCAGAACGCGCGCACACACACACACTCACAGACACGCACACACACAGGCACACACACGTACAGGTGTGTTCGAAATGCTACAAGAGTAAATAGAGGATCTGAGGAGAAGTAACAACACAGACAGGTGAAGGATGAAGACTCAGAGAAAGAGAGAAAAGGACAGAAGAAGAGAAGGAGCTTATAAAGGACTTGGCCTGAGACTGGGGTGATGCTTGTGAAGGTTGGACCTTATTAGACTGGATAAATACACACCTTCCATTTCTGCTGTTGTGTTTTTTGGTTTTGGAAAGTTTTGGAAAAAAGACCACCACCTACCACAACTCGTGAAGCTGTAATTTGACAATCACTGTGACGATAGGGGTTTTAAACGAATCAATCACGGTAAAGATGTGATTACGTTGACACATTTTTGTTAAAGTAACATTCTTGTCAAAGGAGTTGAAGCAGCCTTTTTAATCCATGATACTACTTCAGTCATTGTTTGTCTTCTGGTTTTAATCTTATATGAAGGGCTTTTTGTCAACTCACATTTCTGAAGCTGAATAAAAATGAAAACAACAATGCTTGCTGTGATATAGTAGATTTCAGGGCTCAGGGTGATTGTTGAAACAAAAGGAAACCACCTGCCACCAGGCCAAGCCCCATGAGGTTTAACTCCAAACAGAGGGCAGGGGGGCAAGAGTCAGAAAAGTTAGAAGATATAGGAAATACATATCAGAAAAAAAGCTGTATTAATATTAACAATTAATATTAATAAGGGTGGAAAGAGAGCAAAAAGAGCCTGCGACTCAAAGAGAGAGATGAGAGAGAAATTTGGATACAGCGAGACAGAGTTATGGGGAGTGCAGTGTGGACTGCCTCGTGGGGTTAGCACTCACATCTGGATGAGGGATGGCGTACTGTCCTTGAATGGTATAAGCCTGCAAACATGAGGAGAAGAGCTTATTGTTATCTCGTTACATCATCGGAACAAGAACTCAAAAATATTGGCTTCAAATAAAATGGACTGTATTTGATCAATCTTTGACAAAGTAAAACTGTTGAATCTGTAACAAAATTAGGCCAAAAAATAACAATAATTGACATTGCTACAAGTTCTATTTTTAATCTTTTGAACTATATTTTCACTCATATTACAAGACAGTCATGCACTATAGACTCCCTGTCATGTTCTCCTGCTATTCATCAATCAGATCCAGTTGAACTAAATCAATAAGGGACAACACAGACAGTGGGGAGGCAACAGGGAGGGTGTGGGGGGGGGGAACCAGAGGAGTGGCCCTGAGAGGAGTAATGTGATTTGACCAGCAGTCATCTGGATAACTAATGAGATTATTTTAAAGCAAAAGTGCAAAAAAAAAAAAGTCAGTCTTGGGTTTTGTACAGTTGGCCAAACAAACTATTTGAAGACGTCATCTTTGACTTGAGGAAATCGTGACCGGCATTGACCAAACCACTAACTGATTAATCAAGAAAATAATTGACAGCTTAGTGGATTGGGGTTGATGTGAGAGACTAATTAAATCTATCCTTATCTACAAAAGCACTTTTTTGACCAACTTTACAATACTATCAGGCCATCATATCTTCTCTGTCTCCTGTCATTCACACTGAGTCCACTAGTTGTCCCTACTGAGTTTTCCTTCCTCTACAGATCAGCTGATTTATCTACCTGTCCACACAGCCTGCTGCTAACCATTAGCCTCCTCAGCCTAGCCTGCTCTCTTTTGTCCTCTTGTCTGCTGCTTATCAGCTAAAGTCAGGGTCTTTTTGTCTTTGTCCATTCAGGTTTAACATGGAGAACTGTTGATGGTGAACACCAGGATCCTTTACTCTGTTCTCATCAGTTAAAAGGTAAGTCGGCCAATTTCCCAAACAACATGGATCCTCCGACACAGAGTAACATGAACTGACACCAGACTTAAAGACTCTTGTCATTTATCCCAGTTCTGCTGTGAGTGGCTGGGGTGATGGATGACAGTGAGGGCACAGTAAACAGCAGTGATGGGTTCATGCTAGTTGGGGGTCGGGGAGGGGGAGGGGGGGTAGGGGAGTGAGGAAAAGTGAGTAAAACCTGGTGCGACACTAACAGGCAGTGGCTGGTGCTGCAGTAAGAGGCTGAGGTTGGCTGTGGACGCCCCCAGTGGGTCTGCTCTTACCTGGCCACCTGAAAAAATGACAGGGGTGGAGGCAGGCTTGGGGCGGTAGGGAATGGTGGCACCTTTCGGTGGGGACTGAGGAGAGCAAAGGAGGAGAGAGTGAGGGACAGAAGAAGGGGTGAAAGTGTTAGAGCAGAAAGAAAGAAAGAAATAGACAGAGAGAAAGAAAGAAGTTGCATAAAGTGAGACCAGCAGGGACAGTGCCTGAGGGAAGACGGCCTGTGACACTCAAAACAAAAGTGCTCTTCACTGTGTGTTCATGCTGACATAAAATGTCCAAATCGTGGTTCAGTGCACAACTAAACTTGGATTTACCTGCAACATCACTTTCAACTGGATAATGATGACTGAACATACTGTATTTGAAACACCTTTTTAAGTCCATGTTCTAGAGACTTACACTCATGTCACATATCTCCTAGTATCCATGGCTGGTGCCATCATGAAGGCCCAATGGAGAACTGGCTGTGCAGATAGTTAAAATTAATGGTGCATGAAAAAGAGAGACAACTATGAGGTGTGTAGCCCTTTTATTCTAATGGTGACATTGATCTACAAGCTCATAGTGATTGTTTCTCCAATGTCTATATTTTGCAGAAACTGATCCAGGGGAGAAAAAAAAGCAGCTCTCTAGAGGTCAAGAACAGCAAAATAAGCACCTTGTGTATTGATCTTTGGGGGGAATTTTATTTACAATCAATGGCTTGACAAATTTGCCGACATGTCCTGGCATTAAGCCTCAGTCGGATCGTGTGTAACAGCAGTGAGCTCTCATCAATGAATCGGACTCAAGCAGAAACATAGAAATATTGTAAATAAAATTCAGCCAAAAGCTCAACACTCAAGCTGATTATTTGGACTTTTCTCCTGACTCTGTAGGCATTACTGCAGGAGAAGGGCACCTGCTTGCTCTCACGAACACTTTCTTCTATATTTTTTTTTAGCTATTGGACAAGAGAAATGTGTTAGCAGCAGAACAGTGATGGGCAGATTTGCAAACTTAAATCATCAAGACACAAAATCAAACAGATGCATCAGACAGTAGCAGTAAATAACACAGAAATAGGCCATGCTTTATCATCAGAGAGCCGTCGATACAGCAGATCAAACTCAGAGCTGTGTTAAAGTTATGATCCTTAAGATTTTCATTTTCATCAGTGTAATATATGCAGTAATTACCTCTCTTTGTACAGGCTTTAATTGTGAGTGGCAGGTCTGCCATTCCCTGGGTGATGAATTGGTAATCTAGAGAGACTCACACTTAATGTGAAGCCTGTTGGATTTTCACATTAATTTAAATTCAATTTGACCTGCCTCCTCAACAACCTGTCTTACACTATAATGACTTATGCTATTATATTTTCATTGTATTGAAACACATATTCATTATGTAGTTTTTTTATTGTCGAAAAAACTATAAAATGGAGGTTAGTAAATATTTTGAAAAGATTCTGAAATTGATTGGTCAGTCAGAAGTAAAAAATAAAGATTGAGTAAAAAATCACTTGTTCCAGCTGCTGAAGTGTTTAATGTCACATTAAACTGTAGACAAATCAACCAGGACTGAAATCTTAACCATTATAACTAAAAGTAAATATACTATCTCTTCCATATGAGTGGTTTCAATCACAACATCTGGTCACTTTTAATGATGTTTCCTTCATCAGCCTAATTTTTATCCTTTCCTTCCTTCCATACTGTACCTCAAGCATCACCACACATATCTGTTTGACACACTGGATGATGGCTTCTGGGGCCCCTGAGATCGTCACTGCTCTCTCGGTGGAGTTGGGGAGCATGTCACCTGCAACCTGGACCTGGGCTCCCGTGGACTGGAGGTAAGAAGGAAACGTAAAAAATACAAGAAATCATGTGGAGAGTGATTCATCTTTGCTACTTTTTTTTAATCAACTTCAAACAGACTTAAAAACAGAGCAGCAAAATAAGATTTGAGCTTTACACACTGCAGGACTATGCAGCACTTAAAGCTTAAATGGAAACTATTAAGTGTAAGTATAATAATAAGTGTGGGCTTTAGAAAGATTACATGAGAACTGTATGAAGGATAAATTTAGACAGTGAAAACCCTCCAAAACCAGTGTAACTGGAGCATTTACTTTAATATCTGGTAAAAGTTTAATTCATATTGTACTTATAGAGGTGACTAGGATAGAAGAAGACAGAGCGAGTTCAGGATATATGCTGCAAATGAAGAATGTATGTGTCTATATACTCTACCTCTCTCATTTCTTTGATTTTGGAGCCTCCTTTGCCAATGAGGGAGCCACACTGGCTGGCTGGGACGACAAGCCTCAGGGTTACAGGGGGTTTACTGGTGGCTGGACTGTTGCTCATGGAATTGATTATATCCTGAGGAGGAGCAGAGACCAGGTAATATCAGATAAATAATGTGTCCTTCACAACATGTTACAGTTGGCTTTGTAGAAATCTACCTTCATGCATTTATCCTGCATTGCTAGAAGAAACAGAAGATATTTAAAATGTTGTAGCACAGCACTGCCTTGAAATAGCAGAGTAAAAATAATGTGGCAGTTTAAATATTTCAGCAGCAATGTAGATGTATCTACGCTGTACTTCAGGTTGCACTGTTACATTCTGCAGGCAGTATGGTCATTTTTTACCATCATTTTTCCTGTTAGATGCGGTAGTTAGTAAGGTGGTTCCAAACCCAATCAAGGGGAGAAAGTGGAATCCAAGAATCGCAGTGCAGGAGGCAGAAGCAACGCTTAGGCATACAGAGATTGT
>NW_019525403.1:87602-87946 GCF_002814215.2 Seriola lalandi dorsalis | reverse complement strand
GCTAAGCAGGGACAGTGGGTGAATTGGGAAGGTGTAGACAAGAAAAAGCTTAGCTGGAAAGAACTCTGGAGCACGGAGGAAAGTAGTATTAGATTCTTGATAGGGGCAACTTATGATGTACTGCCAACTCCCCAGAACCTAAAACTCTGGGTAAATGGAGACCCACTATGTTCATTGTGTTCAGGTACTGCAACTTTGAGACCATGCGGTTAGTCCAGGTGAGGTGGCCTGTATTGTTTGCTTGTATTGAATTGGTTTGTAGTGTGTCTTTGGCTGTTTAGGTGAGTTTGTTTGTTTGTTTGATTGTTTGTTTGTTTGTTAGTTTGATGTCTTGGAGAGTGGGG
>NW_019525403.1:35934-87303 GCF_002814215.2 Seriola lalandi dorsalis | reverse complement strand
GCAAGATAAAGAAAATGGTGGTGTGAGGAGCAGTGATGGCTGGCATTAGGGGAGTGACTCTGGGACGCCAGTGCTCACTGTCTAGCCTCCTGGAGGTGTCGTGGGACCAACTAGACGAAACACTGGTGAAAGGAGGTTCCCACCTGATGACCCCAAAGACATGTTAGTTATCACTGCTCATTAGTCTGTACGGCTAAATTAATAGTTATCATAGGACATGTTAAGCTTAGGGAGCTATTCACTGAGTCTGGTCCATCTTCTGTAGCACAAGCTTTGTGTTTATCTTAAATTTTACCTTATCTTTTTTGACTTCATTGCCCATACTTCCTTTTGGCACTATTTTATGGGAGGATTTGGGCAAATTACATGTGTGTTACATGTTGATTTTTGAAGTGAAAAGTAGACTTTCTTAAATTATTAATGCACGTAACTTTTTTGTTTCATGAAAATAAACAACAGAATATAATGAAACACTATTTATTGAATGTGCAAAAGTACCGTTCTAACTTTCATCTGTAAATTAGTCTCATTAACCCCCCCACACACACACACACATTGGCTCATACTCATTCTCTGCACAGGTTAATCTGCTGTGTTGTGGAGACAGTTTGACTCGGTCCGGCTGATAAGACACCCAATTCAAACACAGCACTGGCCCACTTTCAAAGGGTGCTGCAAGGTTAGATCAGCACATTTCTGCCCCACATAACTGGGCCAACTCTGCTTTGTATTCCATTTGGAAATGAGTCAGTGCACACGCTCAGGCACAGCGCTGGTGGAATGTAACTAAGTGCGTTTACTCAGGTACTTCACTTAACTACAGATGTGATTTCCTTGAAAAGATTTTTGCAGATGAAACACATGAGAAAACATCTTTTAAACCACTCTACCTTACAACAAGTAAAGCTGAAATGATAGGTTGATTAGTTTGCAAATCTTGTCGTTATTGTTCAAATAATTTTTCATGTAATAATACCAAATTTGTCATTATTCCAGCTTCTCAAATGTGAGAATTGTCTTCTTTTTCTTCGCATTTGTTCTAATTAATTTCAATAATTATGAGATTTAGACTGTTGGTTGGACCAAACAAGCATTTTCCTGCATGCTGCAACATTTAAAATGTAGGAACTTTAATTGTAACAGAGTATTTCTACAGTGTGGTATGACTGGTTTTATTTAAGTAACTGCAACTTCAAAAACAGCCTTTGTAGAGTTTAGATTATACACGACAATACCTCCTCAAACTTGTAGGCTATCATGGCAAAGGCTTTGAAAATAGCATCTGTCGGCCCGGTGATGGTGACTATCCGTTCAGGGCAGTTCCCCTCTGAGATGTTGATACGGGCTCCGCTCTATGAAAGCAAAGGGCAAAACAATATTTGATTAAGAGCCTAGAGTGTTAAGAATGCTAGAATATTTGCTGAAAAGTTGAACTCACGTCTTCGCGCATTTTCTTCACAGTCTCTCCTTTCTGGAAGCAAAGAAAAGGAACAATATTGAGATGCTTAGTGTTTTTCCTACAGGCGTTATGATGCTTTACATGGTCTGCTTGTTGTGTTGGTGATAAATACCTTTCCTATGATGCTTCCAACCTCCTGCAGGAACACAGAAACATTGTTATGTGTATTTGTGCCACAGGGACCCTTGAAATCAGCTATTTTCTTTTTTTTGACAGATAATTAAAGAAGGAAAATTGAATCCATTTTTTTTTTTTTTTTGTGATACCTTGCCGTGCATCAGCAGCCTGATGGTGAGGGTCACATTCAGTCCACCTTCTGATTGGACCTTGATGGGCTCCATGTCGGGATTGGATGTAGAGGAATAAGGGGCGTGGTCACGAGAGAGAGGAGTTCAAGGGCCAACGCGAGTGTGATGGTGGAGTCGGCCAACCGGTCACCTGCCAGATACAAAAAAAGAATAAAATAAAATAAAGACACAGCTGATGAGGTAGGGACTGAAGCATGGAATCGGTTATAATGTTCTTCTCAGACTGAGACGAAGGCATTTTAGTTGAATTCATGCGTAATGAAATGAAAATACAGTGTAGTACTTTATCTGGATAGTTTAATGTTGGTATTCAGCTACCAGCATTTTAAAATCACTTTAAGCTGATTGGAGAAAAGTGTGACTAAAGAGATGCTTGTTTGACAAATGGAAGAAAAAGGGATTCATATAAAGGTAGATTACCCATGGTCCCCGAAAGCTCCTGGTTTAATGTGTAATTTGTGCTCAATTCATAAAAAAAGCACAGTATAAAAGTAGAGAAAAAAACGTTTCAGGCTTCTTATATTCTATGAAAAACAAAAACAACGGTGCGTCAGGCCGTCTCGCAGTACTTTCAGACTTCCCTGCACTGTCTGTGGCGCTGAACCCACAGCTTGTTTGTTCCCACAGAAGACCTAAATCTTTACACACAGATTATAAATGTACTCTCATCCATTAAAAAAAAAAAAAAAAAGGCTCAACCATTTTGGGAAACAGCTGGACACTGTAGTTTTAGTGAGCGTTACTCAAACAGGAGTAAAACCTGGATTTGTTGGGGAATTAAGCTGTGGTGATAGTGTGTATGTGTGTGTGTGTGCGTGTGTGCGTGCGCATGCGTGCGTGTGTGAGAGAGAGTCAGAATGAACTACAGTATGTGTGTTTTAATGTAATGAAGGAACATGTCCCCCATTGCAATAGTGTGGCTCACTGATGTGTTTTTCGACAACAGTGGAGCAGAGGAGTCAGCTGTTGTTGTTAGTATGTGAATTAATTATTGTTTTTTTTGTATAAAATATCTCTAAATGTATCTTTTATCTGGACCTGGGAAGTGTTTCAGTAAAGAAAAGCACAGAAAGAGGGAGAAGATGGGTTAATTGAGGCCAGCATTTCATTTTTGCCCCAAGGGAAAAAGACAATATGATAATGACTGTAATAATGATTATATACGATACATCCGAAGATGTAATGGACTCTCATTTCAGCTCGGATGCAGCACACGGCCGTTTGCGATAAAAGCCATAGAAATGTAGGTCAGCATATGTCTCCTCAGTCACGAGATGAGCCACAGAACGTCGAGCGCCATATTTATTTTTATCAAGCCCCTTTCAGCTGGAGCCCCTCTAAATTCTGCCTGACAAGTGATGTAATGAGTCAAGCAAGGCCCCAGCGTGACCACAAGAGGGCGCTCCAGTCCGTAATCTGAATCCCTGACTGTGGATCAGGGCCGGATGATTTTAATGTGGCTCTAAATGATGACAAAAATCCCAAAATGTGAACGATTCTGACTCAATTCAAATATATTATAATCCTCTTATATTAGAAGGGAAGCACATTATAGTGTGAAATTGAAGTCATTCAGTTCTTTTAAATTGAAATAATGATAATAGATTATGAGTCCCTCAAATTATAAAAAAATGAATATAAATAAAAGTAATACAGATTTTGATTAAATAAGCTTCTGATGAATTAGTAAATTGGTCCCAAAAATGTGAATTGAAAGGAATTAATATTAGATACTTCCTGTTTCTGTTGTGTAATATGTAAATAGAGATGCAAACAATCATAAAGGTGCAAGAATAGTAAAACATACTGATGATTTTATTTGATATTTTACAATATTTGGTTCAAAAAGCAGATTAAACCTTCACATCTAATCCTAAACTACATGTTTCTATGGTTTGAGTTTGATAAAACGATTAAACATATGGCAGGAAACATATAAACCACTAAATATGAGTTGAATAATGTTTTTTTCTTTTCATAGATCTGCATTGCAGCCGGCTGAAAGATCATTTGTGGACAGAAAAGCTCCTGGAGCAGTTGACCTTGACTGAAGAGACAGGTAATGTCACTGTCTGCCAATCGGAGTCATTGTTGCTATGTGGAAATGGAAAAAATATATTTGCAGTCTCACTTATCACTTCCTTTCCCTCCCTCCTCTGTGTAATTGTTAATTTGCAGTTGTGGCTTTTGCAGTTTTTGTTTTCTGACTGAAAAGAAAAAAGAGTCTTTAAAATCCATGAGATGATTAAAACGAATGAAGCTCATTAAGCACAAAATTATAACACGACCTTGCTGTATGTATTAAATCAGGCGGCCCAGTTGTGTATTGATTAAAACTCAGATGCAGTCTGAGTTGTGCTTACACAAAACACACCTATCATGTGGTTTGACCTTGCTGTCACCACGTTGATGCGTTCCAGCGGTCATCACCAACACACTGGGAGCCTCAACGGTGATCATGTTTGCTACAGAGCTGCACACAAACGCATTCATCTCTCACTGACCGGTGGCTCAGTGCTGTGTTGGTCTATGGTGGAACTGTGAGACAGGTGATGATAGTTTGAGGGTCTGGACCTGAGAAATGTCCTCCTTTTTTTTATTCATTATTTTCTTGTTATTAAGTATTTTAGCATTTGTATCTTTGCAGAGCAACAAATTAATGTGAGCTACAGTATATGTTCAGTTTCTTCAAACCATGTTACATGTGGAGTTATTAAGTATTTTCCCGAAGTGTAACGGACCTTTAAAGGAAAAGCAGATCACTTTCAGGATCCTAATTTTCTGAAGGTTTTACTTAAATATAAATAGTATAGTAATATTATCAAATATTGAGTGCGAGGTGACGTCTTCAGAGGTCACGTTTTGTCCAAAAACACAGTGACTTTCAATTTAAGGCGAAGAAAACCATCCAATATTCACATTTAAGAGGCTGGAACACAAAGTTTTGTTTAAAAAAAAAAAAAAAGTTCCTCCATTTATCTGTGAATACACTGAGCATGTTTTATTCACGGTAACAGACACACAGTATCTACTGTATACATTGATATTCTGGTAGTTTAGATATATTTATATATATTTAAAAACTTTATATTACTCTTTTTTTTTTTCAATGTAAAAGGCACAAATCAAGTTTCTATAAAATGACTATTAGTGTATAATTGTAAAATGATATTAATACTTTGATTGTCACTACAGATTGGGACATTTTTATATTTTCCTCTTGTATTTTGCTTCTTGGCAGCTTTATACTTTGTTAAATTGACAAAATGATGAGTCAGGCTTGCAGCTGAGAGGAAGGCACCGTGCATGTGGGGCGACAACAGTTTAAAAGGTGCTAAACGGAGACAAAAATAAATGCAATGATAGTTTTTGGTTGCCTGTCGCTCAATCGATGTATTAATCGTTTAATCACTGAAGCTGTAGTTGATATGTGTTTGTAACATATTGGGGGTTGTTTCAGTGTTTGTGGTTTTAAACTGGACCCACACATATGTTGAAAAGGAATCATTTCTGGCTCCAGAGATCGTCGCTCCTCTAATCTATGCTGCATGCAGAGGCAGAGCTGAGGGATGTGCTGGTCGGAGGCCAGCAGAGGTTTGAGAGATAAGGGACAGGGATTCTGTTGCCAGCTGTCTCTCCAATCTCCCAGAGGAGACCAGATTACATAAAAAGCCTTAATCCGGGTTTAAGACCCAAGCCAGCGGTGTAGGTCCTCTCCAGGGGCAGGAGGGAGGGGGGGGCAGAAAAAAACCTCCCAAGATTGACGATGGGACTCAAGCTAACGTTGATGGTATCCCCTGTCAAGACAAATTGAGGCAAAGAAGTGCTTTAAGAAGTGTTTCACTCCTACTTCTTTTTGAAAGTTAGTAATAATATCTCACTACATTTGTATTCTGCACATGCTTTTGAAAAACCTCTTTCCTCCCTCCACTCGTGCCCCTAAAATAACACATCTTCAAAGAGCCTCCTTCCCCATGATTAAGACACGGGGATACTTTGCTGTAGATTCAGGTCAACAAATACGAGTCTGTTGGACCTCAGAGATGATCGAGGTCAGCGTTAAGAGCTGCGTTTTGAATAGTCGTCCTCCCAGACAGTATTTTGCTCATACATCCTGTAGCATAATAGAATTAGGTCAAGGCCCCATGAATCATTTGCCCCAATGGGCTAAAACCTTCCAGCAAAAATGGCAGTTTTGTTGATTTCTTACTCCTAAAAGCTGAAAACGTCCTCATAAAAGCTTCAAAAATCTGCATGTTTTGGTGTAACCTCCCCGCTCCGTGGCCACTTGCGATCAGTTCAGACACATGCATTGATTCTGTAATTTTCCTCTTGTGTCTCTTTGTTAATCAGGCAGGAAGTTGGAGAAGGGGGAATGAGAAACACAAAGAGGGATGAACGGGAATTTTTCATGACATCTGATGGGGAAAGTGGGTCATGCTCGGTGTTGCAGTGCTGCTAGCCTCCTCCTCTATGGCGGCTATTGAATTAATCACGCTTTACGCTCGGCTGGACAACGCAGTGCACAAAATGGCTCCCCCACCTCCCCCCCTCGCCTCCCATCTCTCCCTGCGTCTGCTCGGCGCTCGCCACAGAAAAGACTTGTGCATTGCTCTCAAAAAACTTGAATCTCGGGTCTCTCTTTATGTGCGGCTAACAATGAGAAGATGCTGCTCTCATGCAGAGCCAGTGGTGTGTAAATGATGGGAAAACACAAGCAAATGGATGAGAAAGGGGCAGACATACCTGACATGTGAAAGTACATTTTTTACAATGCTTTGCTGGTTATTGATCGTAAATGAACTTGTCCATTTCATACCTTATTTTTTTAGAGTGTATCGCTGTTGAAAGGCATAAAAAAGTATTGATGACATGTTTTTATCTGACTTCTTTCTCTCTTGGCTCTGACAGGAAGGAGGCAGCGGTGGCTACAGATATGGAGGCATCTCATTACAGCACTCTGCATATTAAAGTGGACGCCGCTGTCTGAACTCCAGGCTGAGAGCTGCCGCACAGTTAAGTGACCATCAACTCACTTTGTCCCATCTGACATGGTCCGCATCACTCTGTCCGGCGTCCTCTGAGCTCGGACAGAGATTTAAAATGTGAAAAAACTGCAGCAAATATCAAAGATAAAAAAAATCGTTTCTCTTTCAGCAGGTTTTGAAAGAGCGAAATGATTATTTCTGCCCAATGATTTCAGTTTGAAGCCATTTTTCCAATAGATTCTAGCTGAAACCTGAAACCTAACGCACTCAGAAAACAAATCTAACACCGAAATGTAGGTTAATGAATTCAGAAGCTGTTGCTGCTTTGAATTTAAAGCAGTAAATGACAGATAAAGTCACTGTCACCTCCACCCTGTACATGAGTTGTGTATTTTATTCATGAATTCACACTCAGGAGCATTTGCAAATACATCTACTGCTCAAGCTGAGCATCATGTTTCTGTATTTTTGGACTGAAACTACATCAACTGAAACCAAGAAACAAACGATGGAAAACTATAGACTCAAACCTATTAAATAACTATTAAAAAAATCTAAGGAAAAAAGCATTGTATTAGTTTAGTTATTTTTAGATAGAAGGCTAACTGAGCACTTTCCTGCATGTTGCCCTTCTTAAAATAACAGTGACACAGAGATGCAGTTACTGTCGATAGAGTAACTGATTGACAGAGAGAGAGAGAGAGAGAAAGAGAGAGAGACATTTGAAATCACATAAAGAAAATCATTAAATGGACGGCCTGCAGTCTAATCTAGGCCAAGCTCCTGTCATCTGTTCATCCTAATCCATGCATCTACAGATATGTCATTATGACGTTTTGCTATAAAACCCTTCGTCACTGTTCACCAGGGACTGAGCTGAAAGCTGCAGAGGTTTCTGGAAATGAAGAGTTTTTCATTTTTGAGATAATGAATTTAAAGTGACAGGGTCGTCTCTTTGGGGGAATAATGGTGTTTTGCAGTAAAAAAAAACCTGCTGCCTGCTCGTCTTTTCAGCATCCTCAGCTTGAAAATATGACATAAGAGTGTGAAGTATGTATCCGAGAGGGTCACTGGTTGCCATTCTCTTTACTTCTCATGTGTTGTGACGTTTACATGAGGAGATGAGTCAAAATCGGGGGTAAAACAGGAATGCCGGTGCAGGAATACTTCCTTTTCGAAGCAGACTTAGTCTTGAAAATAGTCCTAATGAATCCAAAACCACGTTTCACTGTATTTCAGATGCTGTGGACGGGGGTGTCCTCATCTGAGCTCTTTGACCTTTACAGCTTTTTACTTAGTTGCATTCCCAAATCTGTGTTTTCTCACTCTGGCTTTTAAAAATGGATATGTAAGGAATCTAATTAACCTCTCAAAGGAGTTTAAGGTTTTTTTTTTTTTTTATTAAATTTTTGGGTTTTGCTTTTAGTTAAGTCTTTTAACTGTCACTGTTTTTGTCAGAGTTCATGTCCTTTTTGGCAAATGGCTGCTTTTCAAAGACGCCTGGTGACTTTCAAAGTTCAAGAGGGCCCAGTTTGATTAAATGCAGAGCAAAGCAAGGTCAGTTTGAAGGTGAAGGGGCACGGCAAACTGCTCAGCTATGCCCAGTTAAAATTCATGATTCTATTTCTGCCTTTTGGGACTGAACATTTCATTTTTTAGACTTTGTGAAGGAGCTTTTTAATAGTTGTCAGTGTTTCTCTGCAAACAAAATCTCCTTTTGAGACATTCTTCATCAATGAAAACAACTTAAAACTTAAAATATTTTCGCCCATTCCCACTGGCGTACAACTGAACCATTAGTGTGGGTAGCTGTTCTTGGGATTGACCACCACATAGAGCTGCAACGATTCGTCAATGGACAGGAAATTACCAAAGCAGCTTCTCCAGTTTGAGGATATGATGATTTCATGGACCAAACAAATAATCAAATTGAATACCAATGAAAATAGTAGTTATTTTATCCATGTTGCCCTATGCAAGTATTGCAGATTGATTTCTTGCCCTTGTTGTTAGAAGAGGACTGAGAGGTATGCAGGTATGCAGCAAAATTGAACTGCAGATGTACTCAGCTGCAAATCTGGCAGCTAATTTACTCAACCAAGAGAACAGGTTTACTTGTAATGCAGCCAATATGTTGTTGTGCTGCAATTAAGGGTGAGCAAAAGGAATATAAGCGTGCATAAAGGGCAGCTGAGGGCGAGCACAGAGGGTGACCTGGTTGATCCATATGTTTTCACAGGATCTGTTCAAAGCATCTCAGTTCTGCATGGACGAACGTCTCACTTTCAGGAGTGTTTGGCGCTTTAACTCACATTTGGAGGGAAAAAAAACCCATCTCGGAGACAAAGTTTGTGACAGGGAAAGCAACATGGATGAAGACTCTGAGGAACAGGGGAAAAGGATGATAAATAATTGCTGTTGATGGTTGCTCCTGTCAGAAATAGTAGCTGTTGGCAGATCAAGTTGAAGAAATAGAGAGGAGTTCCACTGACTCCTGAGGTTTTTCGCCCTCAGTTTACTGGTATATGAGCAGCCCTTGTCTCGTCTGGCGCAGGCTTTTGTTGTACGTGGTGCGGCGGAGCGGGGGGGCGTCCACCCAGTCGGCCTTCCTATACGCCGCTATGACAGTGCTCTCAAGAGCTGTCAGCCCACATCAGCAGCCCAGCATCCTGATAGCTCAGCCTAAATCACAATCAAAACCGTGGCCACCACATCCTCACCACAACCAGTCAAATCAGAGAAAGCAACGAGCAAAGAAGACACGAGGACCAACTATCACCAAGTAGCATTAAAAGTGTCTAGCGGAGTACTGCGTGTTCGCTTCAAATAGTCCCAGTGTGGGAGGGGCGGCGGGGGGGGGGGGTTCAGTGAGCGCAGTGTAACAGGCTTTACAGTGCAGGCACACCATGTTGTGCTGTGAATGCAGTGCTAAGAGCTGAGCGTTAAGTCGGCCATTTTAGATTTGCCACAATTTGTAATGTGAGATCACTGCTTGTCACAAAGTCATGGCTTCCATACGTGCAGCTTTCACAGAGCACTCATGCAGAACGGGTCGAGAGTGTACCCCCTTTTCTCTGCTTTCCCTCTTTTGGCTGATTGTTGCTGTCATGCCTTTCCCACCCTTTTCAGCCATTGCTCTATTTTAGTGTTGTCTCCTACAGCAGGAACATAAATTTGTAAGAATACGAGACTTTCACTGATGAGCTCACAAGCTCTTTTACCCAAACAAAGGAGTTATTCATCGGCGTACTTTAAATCAAAATCAGCGCTTAGCTTCTGAGCTAATGACGAATGACATTTTTGGTCTATGACTAGCCGAGAATAAGGCCATCAGCAGCGCTAATATCAGTGTGACGATAATTGGAATAATGATCTCGGGGAGGAACTGATGTATCAATTCCACTGACGATCATGTTACGTTATGGTTCCTGCAGTGAAAAAGGTCAGTCCAGCTTCATAGTTAACAGCAGTTCTTCCAGTTACAATTCGTATGTTTCATGTTCCGCATTTCCTGCTAATTGTTCAACAATAAAATCGCTCACGCTTGAATGTAACCCAAGACAATGAACACCCAAACAATGGTAATCAAGAGACCATTGGAAGCAAAGTCGACTGACCATAAAATTGACTATTCTCTGGGGAAAACCCAAATATTTCCACCCCGTGTGCCATCACCTTATTGGGGTGCACTGAGGGTAACTTCTCAAAATGTTAACTTGATCCTCTTCAAATAAGTGAATTAGATAACGAGTCAATAAGTCGTACTGTGTCACAGCTCATGATCAGGAAAATTATTATTCTTGACTGTGGATAAGTTATCAAGTTAATTAATTATTGATGTTGTTACCCAACTCAACGTTGACATGGATTTCATCCAAGTTTTATTGCTTTTGAAAGTCCAGAAACCATGTACACGACTCGATTATCATTTTTCCTCAAAAAATTAAAAAAATAAATCATGCATTTCAATACTAGCATCCTAGGAAAAAATTCTAAAGCACAATGTGCCCTAGGCTTTACCAAAAGATT
The DNA here is from genome assembly GCF_002814215.2 of Seriola lalandi dorsalis. Classification (NCBI taxonomy): domain Eukaryota; kingdom Metazoa; phylum Chordata; class Actinopteri; order Carangiformes; family Carangidae; genus Seriola; species Seriola lalandi. Next base: position 76,519 of record NW_019525403.1, on the reverse strand, counting down.
CTCCATAAGAGCCACAAAGAGAGAGTTTACCTTTATGTAGCGCAGGACACAGTAGACGATGACCACTTTGAGCGTTGCAAGATTAAAAATCGCAAAGGGAAAATATTTTTTTTCCCCTCTTCCTTTTGCTCTGCCCAGGACAAACCGCGCCTCCCGATTGGTCCGAACCAGCAGTTCACATGAGCGACCAGAGGAACACGTGACACTTCTCGAAATTATATGATGAAATGAAACCGCCCGGCATCCTCAATGAGCACGGTTTTAGTTGCTGCGGTGCGATACTGTGTTTGCCATACTGTTTGGTGTCAAGTGTAAATAGGCCGAATGATGAGGTGTAATCTGGGTGACCATCACCCACCTCCCCATCAGCCCCCCCTCCTTCCCTCAGCTACAACAAAAGGGGGGCATGCCCAGTGAGGCACGCGGGCATCGTGGGGGTATGTCTGGGGATGAGGTGGCCTGAATCAGTGCTGTAGCCTCCAGGGCGCTCGTGTGTCCCAGGGGAGGGTCGAGCACCCCCAAAATCCACCGAGCTATTGTCTTTGTCATTGTTGATAACAATTGACACAAGAATAACCCGGCTGCATGTTCAAATAATGCTTTTCTTGGATTAAAAACACAGCTGTGAGGGTTTTCTCATGTGCAGCCATGAGGGACTCAGTCAGGACAGTTGAGGAACTTTTTGAGCTTGATGCATCTCAAAGAAGTAGAGGTCAAACCAAACACACACACACTTAGACATGCACACAACCCCAGCAAACACACTACCGTGACATGCATATCCTCTCCAGCCCCTCTGTTCCTCTGCTTTTTAATCTGCTTCTCTGTGTGGATGTGTGTGTATGTGCAGAATTAGAATTACAGAGCTTTGGAAGCATCCCATCCAGATTTTCCAATCCAGCACAAATCCAGCCCTCATGTCAGATGGACAGTTGTGCAGGGCTTAATCTGACATTATTAGGGTTGGACTGCAGCAGTGGCAGAACGTTTAAGGGAGCTGCCAGGGAAAAGCAAACAGTGGGGTTATACTGTCTGGATTAGGGGCAATGCAGACAATGAAGAACATGTTTCACCTCATTGTCAATTGTTTTCATTTAGCGCAGATGCTCTCCATGCAAAATACAGTCTGACATCAAACCAAAAAATACTAACGAGGCTTGCAATACATGCTTTTAATGTTTGTGTGCAACACAAAATGATAACCATCATGCCTTTACCTACCAACCCGACTGTAAAATGGCCCATGGGATAAACTACAAATAGAGCATTAAATTTGCTCCACATTGAATCATAAGAGGCAAAAGAAGAGTGTGTGGGGTAAAATCGAGCACCACATCAGAGGAAATCTGCTTTATATTCGAATGACACCATTGGCTCGCCTTCAAAACCCAAAACTAAGTGTGGTGGTAGCTCTGGATAAAAACTAGTTTACATAACATTCTTGTATAATTGAGTAAAGTCTAATCTTCATTAGTACTAAATGCATTCTGTCCTCAGTCCTTTGAGAAATGACATATAATCTGTCAAAAGTTATGTGATAGAGGAGTATTAATGGCTTAGAGGGTCATAATAAGCCATCTAAATGAAAAACTGAAATCGTAGAGAATTCTCTACGTAATAAATTGACAGTATTTGTGAGATGAAGATAGAAATAGTCAAGTATTGTTGTTTAGGTCTGTTTGATGATGCCCCTATTTAGGTCAAAGGTTAAACTGCTTACCGGTGAAGTTGCAGGAAAGCTCCTGGTCAGGAGAGAGGAGGTGCAGCCTGGGAGTTTAAGACCAAGATGGCAGATTATGGGCACACTAGGGGCTGGGGCGGCTCCCATAGCCCTATAAATTGACTAACCCCCCGCCCATGGCCTCCAGCAAGGTGATGGACTCAGGCTGGTCCAGCAAGCACATACACTCCCCCCATCCCCACCCATTATTGCAACCCCACACTGAACAGAGCTTGTCCTCATGGCCACCCATGTATCTTATCAGGGTGCCAGGGTCCTAATGGAGGCAGAAGGGCGTGAAGGAGAGGGTGAGGGAGATCACAGTGACGGTCAATCTCACTGATTGTTGACAAGCACAGGAGAGTGGCGACAAAAGGAGGCTGAGTCAACTGCACGAAGTAGCAAAATTTAACTTTTGAGTGTTATTAAATTGGGGCAGGGGCTGGGACTGGGGCCGGCCAGGGTTAAGGGGTTAAGGGGCCAAGCATCAATCAAAATGTCCCTGGTTCATGTCCAGTTGTTTGTATGAGGATCCTTAGTGGTTATGGAGCTTCAGAACATTTTTAGAAATTTATTTATAGAATCTAAAAAAATCTTCTGCAAACTCAAAGAATACAGGAAGATTTTACACATGGATCATTTTATAGGAGAACAGACGAGCAGTATTTTAGTTCTGGAAAAGTAAAGTCAATTTTGTGTGTAAGAGAGAGTGAGGCAAAGTGGGAGAGTGGTCATATTGGCTTTGAGCTATTTCTGCCACACTTTCCTTTGCAATCAATGCTGCTTTTCCATGAATAACCAACAGCATGTAACTATTGACTGTCAGATAACTGGACCAAAGCCAGCCAGCTTAGTGGAAGTTAAGTCCAAAAAAACAATTTACAACAATGGTTAAGTCCTGTTTATGAGGAACCATGTTAGAAAATTCAATAACTGACCTCATAATATTGTAATGTAAACTTTTGTGTACCACAAGGCACTACTCTGGGCCTCTATTTATTGCTATTAATTTACTTGTACACTGATGATATCCGGTGTTATATTTCTAATAAAGTGAGCGATAACTCCCACGGCCTCATCCCTGAAGCATCTTTTCCCAAATTTAAGTTACAGGTGTTAGTGAATTCCAGCTTCTGAATCCCAACAAAACCTAAAATGTTGGTTATGGTTGCAGCTGTTAATTATAATCGAGTGCTGATGTCATTTGGTGTCATTTCTGTATTGATTATTTGATCCAAATGTTTAACTCTCTAGTCCTATTGTGTTTGTTCTGTGCTCAGTATTTATCCCCGTCTTGGCCTCCATAGAAAACCTGAATGTGGGATAACCCTGTTTTTATTTCACTATATCTATTTGTTTTTTTTTACCTTTCTTTCCTTGTTAAATTGTGAAGGCTGAGGCTGTAACTGTGATTCAGGGCTGTTTAAATGCACTTGACTTGGACCACAGGGTGCCAAGAATTGTAATACATAAAACAGAGAAGCATTTTACCCTGCCTGCTGTATAACAATATGTTTTTTGTTTTTACTATTTTATATTGACATTCAGCATGAAAATACATCCCCCAATATAATTTTAAAAAAGCAAATAGGGTTTTTACATTTCATTCTTTAACGGCAGCAGTAAATAATCTAATTTTTACCTTGATTTCTATCCCATTCATCCTGTGAAGAGTTCATGAGTATTAACATATTTTCAGCAGTACAGTTACTTATATGAGATGAATGGTGGTTTTCCATAAAGAAAATAGCCATAGCCTGGTTTACTGTCCTTTACCACAGTGTCTCCTCTGAGATTAAAACACTTTGGGCACAAAATTCAACAGACAAGGGATGACACAAATGATTGGAAAGAACAGACAAACAAAACAGGTAACAGACAAGATAAAACAACGTACAAGTTTGCCTTTTAATGAAAATGTCAGAAAGTTTAATATCTTATCTTCAGTGAATTTGTTCCTGCAGCCTGGCTGCTTAAATCCATAAAATGATGGTATTTATTTGGCAGCTGCTATTCTACATCGGCCCTCTCATTTTGATTTGCTTTTAGCAACTCATAACAAACGCAACAGCAACCAAAAAGGAAATTGTCTCAGAGAAACCTGAAGCGGTTCAACACATTACAGCTATAAGGGAAATTTGAATGTCTTAACATAACTAAGGGCCAGGTTATACAAGGAAAGGAATTAGTTCATACCAGGTTATTATAATTCGCCCCATGGAGAACAGAAATCATCATGAAGGCAGTAGAGTGGATAACCAAAGTCATTAGGATTCATCCTATGGGAATCATGAATGTCTGTACAGTATTTCATAGCGCTCCCTCCAATAGTTGTCCAGATATTTCATTCTGGATCAAGCTGGTCAACTGACCGACAAAAAAACCAAGCCTGGCTCAAAAGTTATAGAGGCCTTATGGTATTCTAAATATCGAATTATCACAAATAAACCATGAACTCACCATAATCTCCCATTTCCTGGCCTAAATCGTTAAAGAACATTACTTTAAAGTGCATGACCTTTGCTTTTCTTAAACTGAGAGTTATGATGCTACAAAGACTTTTCAAAACACGATAAAATGAAAAAAAAGCCATATGGCTCTGCATAAAAGAGGATTCAGAGATTCTAAGTATTGTGCAGTATGAAGGGGGGAAATTAGTGTAAAAGCAGAATGTAAAAGGTAATAGACACACAGACAAGAAGCTGTACTTAAACATAAATAACCCTAATCCAAAGAGAAACGCAGAGGCCCTTTTGAACCCTTTTCCGTTTTAAAATGTCTAACCATCCTCTTTTATGTTGAGAGTTTATCCCCTATAGCCATAACTGGAGCACTCTTATGTCTTGGGAACAATAAACCTCCCGTAAGTGTCCAGCATGCTCTAAAAAGCCTATGTCCATAACTCTAAAGCTGCTCCACACAAAGCAACTCCATGCTCCTAATGGAAAATATTGCCTGACCCTCTCCAGTGGTGTGGTCAATGCAGCCAGTAATGGGTACACACTGCCTCCTGGCAAAAACCAATGATGAATACACTTCTGTTTGGTGAGGAACTTTGACTGTGTCTGACTCCCCTGGGCTCAAACACTGTGTTCCGGCTTTGTTATGGTAACAAAAAACAAGATACTGTACCATGTAGATGCCAGATACAATATGCAAGTTTGGTTTGCAGTTAAGTTTAGCTTGTCTCACACAGGGGACAACATATTACACATTGATGAGACGACAACACTTAGTCATAGAGGGATGCTGTTTTTCCCAGATTAATCCAACAAGCTGTCTTCTGAAGGGGTAAATGAAATATTAACCTTGATTTCCTGTGGAGATCTCGAAAAAAAAACTATTCAGGGTCCAATAAAAGTTGTGAAAGAACATTTTTAAAAGCTGAGATATTACCTCAAACTCTTGTAAAGTATTGCCTTGACTTGTTGATCACTTTATTTAAATGAGTGTCCTCTTTAGACAAAACCAAAAACCCCGTGAAAAAAATGCAGGAACAGCCTGACTCAACCACATTCATGCAGTCTACAGTTGTTGGATGGAACTTGCCAAGCAAAGAAAGATGATCCTTATGTTTTATCTTCAACATTTGATCACTTGCTAAATCCTCACCCTTTTGTGTACCCTAGTCTTTCCTCATCTAAATATGTTGTCTGTACAAGCCAAATATCCAACATCAGGGTGCATGCATTTGAAAAGTTGCAACCTTACACATTGGCAGCTTTAAATGATAACATGAGGTAGCCTAGCTGTTTTTAAAAAACTATACACCTGAGCTCTGACTGTTCATATTTCCTTTTCTACAAATCAGGATGCTGATGCTGCAGTTTCCGTTCAAATCTTGACTTGTTCATCTCTGATAACGCCTTCGTATCTATTGATTTCTATTGTTGCTTCCACTTGCAGTGTGTATTGTCCCTATATGTAAACACACAGAGGTGTTGATAATGGCACAGCCTTTTTGGGGTGTGTGCTTCAATCTGAGGATTACCTTGTTGGTAATACAGGACAGGACACTGGTCATAACAAACGCTCTGTGACTGAAATCTATTTTAATCAACACAATGCATCGACACGTGGGCTCCCCTGGAACAATCCCGATGGGATTTAGACTCAAAGCGTCCGATGAGATCTGACATGTTAAGATGTGGCGCACATACAGCTGTGAAATCAGATGAGGATGATGAGCTGGGCGACCATGTGCTGAACTGTAGTGATATGAGCCGGGGGATTATAGGTACGGTAACTGCAGGGCAGGCAGTGCACATCTGGGATGGAGATGATTTACAGCACTGGGGTACCATGATGGATGAGTGGACGCACAGATGGACGTGTAGAAGAGTTAATGAGAAGATACCTGAGTGGAAGAAGAAACAGATGACTGGTGCATTGCAGAGGCAGAGCAAACCGTTTCCTTGGCCGTCCAAAGAGCGTAGTGATAGAAATCGGACCTGACCGTGCCAGAGGCTGGAGATGAGACGCACTCGCACACACATGGAGGAACATCACTGAACCTCAGAAGGACAATTTTTGACGCTAGCAAAGTTAGAGGGCCCGTAACACACACACACGCACACGCACACGCACACGCACACGCACACACGAGAGAGAGAGGACCTCAGGGGCCGCAAGTAGCAGCAGAGTCAACTGAAAGAGCCAGAGTGGATTTGTGAAAGTAAAATCACACAGTAGACAAACGGTAAATCACGAAGAAATAAATGTTAATAAAGGTTTGGGTGGACTAGTTATTAGGAAGTTGAACAAGAAAAATGTGGTGCAGTAAGTAAAGCTGGAAGCAGAGAATGTTTTGAATCTCCTTTTGAAACAGTTAATTATTATTAATTAAGGAATTAGGAATTATTTAATGGGGGTTCTTGAAAGCAACTGAGCTACCCGTGACCATAAATAGGAACTAACCCTAATTATAAATACAGATCTGAAGAGAAATACAAACTGTGTGATGTGATATGAGAGGCTACTGTTCGCATCTCAATTCCACTATTTAATTATTTTTATAATTTTTCTTTTTCTTTTTTCTTTTTGGAATGGGTGTTATGATAATAATTATGAACTGGAGCAAGCGGCTTCTGTTCCACAAGCAAGAAAACCTCGTACGAAATGCCACTGATGTTTAAAATCCAGCCTTGAGTGGCTCAGTCCACATGTTTAGATTAGGAAAAAAAAGGCTCCAATATCATTGATTATTCAGTATTTCTGTGTTTTATCTGCTTTTAATGAACACCGTTTCCCATAAGCCCTAAACATTTGCAGGGTAAATAAAGAGGAGGCTTTAGTCGATGGGTGGTGGCTCAGAAGTGTGTGTGTAGTAACAGCCGGATGGAGAGGACTGCAGTTTTTAGACAGCAGAGATTACAACTAAAACTAAAACGTAGAGCGCACTGGCGAGTTTTCCAGATATGAATCACGAAGGTTTCAGTTTCTCGTGGCTGCTGCTGTACTGGAGCCGTTCTGTCTTAGAATATAGAAGGTGAACCCGAGGGACAAACTTCATTCCGTCAAAAAGACTAATGAAAGAAATGAGAATTGACAAGCAAAAACAAGAGATGAGAAAAAAGACAATAATTGCCCTAGTTTTGACTCACATCCTCCAACTGAAATATCAAAGATGATGTAAGAGATAAAAATATAATAAAACTGCTAGTTAATAAAAAGCTGGTATCAGCTTCAAATGAATCCTGTCAAGAAAAGTGTGAACACATCAGGTTTTTTATAGAGCAATGTGGAGGTTTCCAACGCGAAGCAATCATTGTTTTGGCTTCAGTCCCTGCTGGGAAAATCCGCCTGTTTCAAGATGACTGATTAAGTGCTGATGCATCTTGTCTCCATCCTTGTTGCTAAGGACTCGTAGCTGTTGCTAGAGCTCAGCTGTCAATCAAACGGTGCAAGTATGACTGTAAGTGGTTTTACATTTGGATGTGATCACACAGAACACATATATACAGTGATGTCTCTCTCCCTCTCTCCTCTCTCTCTCTTTCGTACCCTGTCTCTAGTACACACACACACACACACACACACACACACACACACACACACACACACTCTCTGGCTGCCTCCTAGCTGAAGCTGCCAGTGTGGCAGAACCAGTTGCTTTGACAAAGGACACAAGTTCCCCTGGGTGTCAGTAGGACTGAAGCCTTGATGCCCTGAATATACTGGAAGTGTCACTGTTTGCATGAGGGTGTGTTTGAGTGTCTGTATACTGTATGCAAAGGGTCTGTGTGATCTTGCTCTATACTTGTGAGGACCCAATGTGCACAAACAGCATGAGAAGGTGAGGGAAGTATCCTAAACGGGAGGACATGTTGGTTTAAATGGTAGATTCTGGGTTTAAAGATGAGGTGCAATGTGCAGAATATTATGTGAAACTCCTGTGGATGCTGAAATGGGAATGTAGCAACATGTTCAGGCAGATTTAAGGATCTCTGATCAAAATCTATACGACCAAATCCTGGATTGAGGCATTAAACACAGATTTGAACCAGATTGGGAATATTCTGACATAAGGGAGTGTGGAGTTTCAGACGGACAACATGTACAGTGCGGTTTAGTGCCGGGCAAGATGGAGATAATGTCATGTCACTTGAATGAAGTCGTTTAGTTTACTCAAGCTGAAGTGGAGTGGAGTGGTGCTGAAACGTGGAGACTTGGCATCTTCGCCCTTGTGTTGTAGGATCAGGTGTCTCCACAGATACAGTGTGTGTCACTGTATAGTGTTGAATTCATAGCAGTTAAAGTTGTTCATCAGGAACATATGGCAAAGAAAGTCTTCAGGCTTCCATATTTTTTTGACCCACAAACGTTAATGGTGGAAAAATAGTGAACTGATACAGCAACTTTTTGTAGTTGTTTTGTGTGTCTTTGGTCATTTTGTGTCCTCCACAATAACTGTTAACGGTAAATTCAAACAGTGGCTCTGGCCCAGCTGACATCTTGGGCCCCTGGGCTTGTGCCTAGTTGGCCTGTTCAGTAATCCATCAATGAATGTGGTGCTATGGAGCAATGCAATGCTTATAGTAGTGAGGTCCAGCTTTGTTTGCATCTCGTCCACGTGCACAAGGACGCATATGAATGCGTGCATGTGCATGACATGATGCACAGTTCTCGCTATTCCACTGATTGACAGTTGCTGGCAATGATGTGCCAAAGAAAAACAAGTCTGCATTCGTCGCTAAATGTTTTATGATGAAGGAAATACATTCGACAGTTTCTTAGGTTTCTAGACAACAGAACGTGTTTTGGTGAGAGATAATAAATGTAGAATTTGTTTACTAAGCATGGTGTGACCTGCAGGTATAATTGTGGCCACCAGAGGAAAAACTCTGCACAATCCAGCGTCATTCTTGTGGGCTTGCGTTAGTTTTGTTTGTGAACATTGGTCAGTTAAACAGGGCAGGCAGGACGGTGATGTCTTGCTTTGTGTTGGTGAATTGGACCCAGAATAAGCCCAAACTGTGATTTGTCAGTTTGCAGTAAAGGGTAGATAAATGCACATTTGCTAAAGGGCAAAGGCTGGAGGGATTATTCTGGAGGACCTTGAGTTTATCAGATTTATTTATGGGTCTACAAGATGCTCTAAATCCAAGAAATAACATGTATAACATGACTGTCAAATGAAAGAATAAGATCTTAGATACCAACCAGCTAAATCACAAAATAAATCAATAGAGCCAGATTAAGTAAAACATGTCTTAAGTCACTGAAAACACAGAGGAAACAGTGGAGAGAAAACTGAACCAGACGTTTCTGTGAATCAGGAGTCTCTGATTCATCTCTCTATGAAACTATAATGGGCTGGTTCCACGCATTAATAAAAAGCTGAGACAAAATCCTGACGTGTATCTATCTGCCGGCGTAAAAACTTCTGCACAGCATCTGATCTTTTAGTAGATCAGAGTCTTTTCGTTAAAGCATGGTCTGTCCTGCAGGATGGATGTGGGCGCACACAGGATTTGCTGCTTACTAAAACTGACATTCCTCATGGCTGCAGCACCATATGTGGAGCTGCTCACTTAGCTCATGCATGGCTGGCTCCCATCATTAGCAAAGAATAAAAAATAAATAAATGAGGCCTTGTAATTTCAAGCATTTCTCTTTCCCCTCAAGTAAAGATCCAGCAGTTTGCATGTGGGCGGGTTCTGATCTGTGCTCGCTATATAAACGTGTAAAAATCAGAACAAGGAACCTAATTTAAATGGATGGGAGGGAAATAAAAAGCAAAATCACATCAGGACAGTGATTCATTAAAACACTGAGAAATAAAGTGTCAAACAGCAGCAGGGAGCCTTTGTGATTTGTAATTCTGGCCATCATTTTCATTATGTGCTTTAATTTGCATTCACATCTGTGGGGGATTGTGTTAGCATAAACCACTCAGCTGTGAAAAGTTGGAATGAACCCCTCAGCCCTGTGCTTCTTCAACAGAGACATATTTCACTTTAATACATTTGTTTTTTTGAAAACACTGTTTCAGGATGGGCCGTAAAGTTTGTGCTTTACTCGCCGGTATTTAAGGAACACATATGAACATTCATAACTGATAATATGATGATAATATGTTGAGTTGGCAGTTTGAGTTTTTTATCTATGGCTCTGCTATTGCATGGATTGTCAGGAAATCTCATATGAAACCTTTGTGTTCCCAGAGGAGGAATCCTGACGAGCGTCAACATGAGAGTGACATTTGTGGTTTTGTATGGTTTCAATATTAAAATAAACTAACTCTTATAGTAAAACATCTGGAATCAAACTCATGACATTCCCATAGGCATTCCCAAACCTGCTAAACATCAGCATCACTGTCATTGTGATCAAGTTATACACTGATGTCAAATTAAATGGTGGATTAGTTTTTCTCACATCTCCTGAAGAAGAATATAACAATAAATACTCAGCACACATGTTGAGTTTGTGCATAAAGAGGTTCAAATCTAAAGATATTAAAACTGTATCAGCCCTCAGAAACTTATAGCAGTTGGTTTTAGGTGCTTGAAAATGAAGCTACTTCTCTAAATGGTCAAGTTAGTCGTGTTCAGGCGATATAAGAACATTTTTTTTTATCTTTTAGCTTAGAGAGTTTGCTTCATTTTAAATCTGTTATTTCACGAGGGGGGAAAAAAAGCAAAGATTTGAGAAAATCCAGACAAAATGAGCAGACTTTTGTGTTGCAGTAATGTTTTGTCTTCTTCTTTTATGTCTTGTTAATCACGACCCCTGAGATTTATCTTGGAGGGGCCCCAACCTCCAAGTTGGGCACCACTGAGACGACATGAATTGCTGCCATTGTGTCAGTTCTTTCATTTAGATTGTGTGTGTTTTTCGAACATCCCATTGTTGCCTTGTTATTGAAATGATTTGGTTGTGAAATAATTTGTTACCAGCTGCTTGCAGTTAATACTCCGGAGGTAGCACAGTCCCTGGATGGTTAGTCAGTCCATTTAAATCTAAGCTTTAATGATTTACAGCCTGTTTTTGCCGACAGATGAGACTGTATTTGTACACAGCGATGTGGTTCAGCCTTTATAAAACCAGCCTCATTTCACTGCCTGTACTGGACGTGTGTGTCCTGCTGGAGGAAGGAATTGCTGAAGTTGGTTGACTCTTAATCTTGGTGTCGCCACAGGACAAATCACGTTGTGCAGGCAGCCAGCTCCCCTTGGTGGACAGAGTCTGTAACTGAAATGTTGATAGCGTAACCAGGGGTCATCTTCAGCAACTTGATGTCTTCAGTAGGATGTGGAGATGTGGTGTAACAATTAAAGATCACCGAAATCAGTGCGAGAATTAATTGTCAGCGCATTCGTTATCAGATCATTTGTATTTAGTAACCAAAATCACTTTAGTTAGTTAGTTAGTTGATAATTAAGTCCTCATTATTGTCTAGAGCTTTATTTTTGATCCAGACTGAAAATAAAACCCAGAAAAATTTGTTCAGACTCAAATATTGAAATCCAAAAGTTCCCATCAGGCATTTATTCGACATTGTGTGTTAATGAAAATGAACACATCCTTAATCCGTTCACTCTGCAACATGACTTAAGGGCTTTTTGTCTTTACACCCTCGAAACACATTTGCATATACTGCAATAAACAAGGAAGTAAGACTTTGTTGATTTTGGCCGGCTCGTCCTCCTGGGAGCAGAGAGAGAGAGAGAGAGAGAGAGAGAGCACGGCCCGTCAAGCGTGAAGTAAAGTGGAAATGAAACAACAAAGCAGCTAGACTTGTAATAACCTGTGATGTTACAGTAGGACTGAGAATTCATCATGCAGCATCGAGTCTGGAAAACCTTTCTGCTTGTAGCAAGTCAGTAGATGTTAAAGGTCGTTACACACATTATTGTCCCTCCATTGAGCAGAGAAAACAAACCCAGCTAACGCCTGCTACAGGTGTTTAAATGAAGGCCTTACAGCTTAAGTATCTGCAGCCTGAAAACTTTAATCTGCTCCTTTTAGATGCCGCTCCCTTCCTTCTGTAGAGTAGAAACATCGTCTCTCCAGTCGATGATTCAGCTTTTGCGAGGGGGGGGGATCCTGAGGCGTGGCCAGGACCAGATGGGGTATCTAAACCCTCCAGCATGTTCTTGATCTTCCTTTGCTGTTGTCGTCTCCCAGTTGCTCAAAATAACCGCCACAGGGAGGCGTCCTGGAGGCATCCTGAGCAGATGTCTGGACCATCTCAGCTGTCAACAAGAGAAACACCGGTTCCACGTCTGGATAATTTATTTCATAGATCTGTGAACCCATAGATTCTCAAACAAAGCTGTAAAACTTCTTGACTGCTGGGGTACTAATAGAATATTTTAATAATAACATCGGTACAGGCCAGTCCTCTGTTTAATGTCCACATCCACAAAAAACCTTTAATATCAACTTTAATTCGATATTGTCAGACAATGAAAGATGAAAACTTCTCAGATAATAATAATAATGTAGTTCCATACTACAAACTAACTCCATGCAGGTTTTAAGCGTGTAGAATAGAGTCTGTAAAAAAGTTTTTTCATGCGGTCTGCGGCCAGGCGGTGCACGTAGCTCCTCACAGCTGCAAACAATTAAAACAGATGATGGTGGTGGTGGCGAGCCAACTCAAGTAAAATTATGGAGAACAAAACAAATAAAAAAGAAATAAATAAAAAAATGAATCTGCTCCTCTGCTCTCTGCTGTGACGTTTAAATCACAAGCTGTTCCAAAGCTGCAGCATCCATCTGTGCTCATTTAGCATAAATTCCTGGTGGTAATATATGGTGAAATAAGTTAGCATCGCATTCACTACCTGTAAAATCAATATGAAAAATTGATCTTGAATCCATATTTAATACCAAAGATGTAAAAAAATAAATAAATTAGAGAGTAAAAGGAAAAGCTTTATCTCAGTATTAATGATGGGTGAAAACTGCCCCACAGGTGTTTTATATAGACACCTTATAGTATCTGGGACAAATGCCAGGTTACACCATAGAAAAGGCTTTGCAGAAGGTCGGGAACTGTGTCTTTTGTTTATTAACTCTACAAGCCAAGGTCAATGTGTTCTGCCCTCAGCTCTGTAGCTGCACGGTTGCCACAACTGATTTTGTTAAAGTTATTATTATGAGCAGAAAATAATTTGCTCTGGTTTGCTTTATATTGAAAAATCTATATGAGCCTAACCTCAGATTTTAATTTTACAAGTAAACAGCCACTGCTTTCTCTCCAATTACAGTTTGAGGTCTTGTAATACTTCATTAATGTTATACAATAATATAATTTATAGTTGTATTATAGTGGTGTAAATAGAGTTCTCTTGTACTTGTTTGTGTTGTTTATGTCTCCTATAGGTAGCTGTTCCCGACCTGGAGCTCACATGTGAATAACAGGCTGGGCAGATGTAAAAACATAGCTCTGACAAAAAATATACATATCTATTTTTATGAAATTCTATGCACATTTTTTCTGTTTTTGGTGAAACACTTTGTTTTAGCTCTAAAGTATTTTGGACTGAATGTTTTAAGTCTTCAAAACTTCCAGTTCAAGCTGTAGTAGAAGTAATTAATTCATTTCAGTTTGGACCAGAGCCAACAGACTGACATACTGTACTGAGTATTGACATATTGAGCGACACTGCGAGCTTGGCTAATAACTTAAATGAAAGTACTTCCTGTCTACTCACTCACACGTTTCTTTCTGCTCGCAGGGCTGTATTTGTGCACTTGTATGCACGCGCCTGGTTTTAGTGCATGGATTTGAGACTAATTAAACGCCTTAATCCCCCCAACACACTCTCTTTCTCCCCCTCTCCTCCCCCTCCATCTCTCAACCCAACCAGTCCCCCACCATGAAACAGATTCTGCTCATGGTTTCCTCCTGTTAAAAGGAGTTTCTTCTAGCCGCTGTCGCCAAGTGCTTCGTCATGATGGGACTGTTGGGTCTCCGAATAATATTGTAAAGAGTATACAGTCTAGACCTGCTCTTTATGAGAGGTGCCCTGAGATAACTTCTCTTATAATTAATGTTTAGATAATATTACGAAAGTAATTCCTGTGTTGTTTCAATTAGAGAATTGAAGTTTCATTTCAGTCGATATGAAGGGAAGTGTGTTGGTGCCTGTTTTTTTAAAGACAGACCATATGACAAAGGTTGTTTTGTTAGACATCTCACTTGCTCTGATGAATTTAATTATTTCCAAAGTTGTGAAGTAGCTACATATTCAATATTCACTCAAGTAAGTGCAGTGGTGAATGCTAACAAGCAGTTTTAAATGGACTTTGGTCCAGATGTCCTGCAGCTCTTCTCCAGATGATAAGTGGTCAAACACAGAGGTCTCTAATGAATTAAAGAGCTAGGAAGGCAAGAAAAGTGTCTGGGAGGAGGATTTTTCAGAATCTGGCAACCCAGAAGTTACTTACATTGGCAATAACTGATGGATAAATGATTGGTAAATGGTTTAATAACCAGTGAGATGATGACATAATCAACAGATGCCTCTTCAGAGTGTTGGTCACTGATAACATGCAGGTAAATCAGTGATGAGAACCCCTCCCCAACATCTTCATCCTCCATCCTCTGTGTAGTGACAGGATTTGTAACGTCAGTGTTGGCGCTGAAGGAAGCAGCGTGCAGATGTCCTGTGTGTGTGTGTGTGTGTGTGTGTGTGTGTGTGTGTGTGTGTGTGTGTGTGTGTGTGTGTGTGTGTTTGGTTGGCTGGAGGAGTTACCACCGAAGCTCCTGCAGACAGAGACATTTTCTGATCCTGCGGGCTTCCCATAATCTGTCAAATTAGACCATCCTGCCGCCTTGTGGATGTGACGGACCACCTCTGCACTCCCGCGTCTCAATCAGATTTAACCTCGCTTTCTTTTCTTTATATTTTTTTATTTATTTAAATCTCATAAAAACGCCGTTCCTTCCCTCCTCTTCGCTGGAATGACAGCGGACCTGGCTGAGCGCTGTCCGCGGTGCTGAAACACCGTCTCCGGCTGACATTTGACGCAAACTGAGCGGAGGACAGGTGGCAGAGAGGGGCGAACTACCTGTTAGCTTCTCCGGGCTGCGGGATTGTGAAGGCAGCGCTGCGCGTTTGAGACCCGGGCGGAGAGGTGGGGGGGGGGGGGGGTTTAAGAAATGTCCGTTCATTTTCACCCAGCAGAGGCTCATTTGAATTCGCAGCTGCATACCTACTGACCTACTTTGTGCAAGTTGGAAATAAAAGCTGTGCAGATTCTAAAAATCGCCCCCTGCCTTACAAGAAGATGAAGATGAAGGGTGATGAGGAAACAGCGGTGACCCTGTGGGGAAACCTCCAGTAAATCGCAGGAGGGTTGAAGGAGGGATAAAAGAAGAGCAGGAGGTGCTGAAGAGCCAGAGGTGTGTGCGCAGAGACAGAGGAGGTTATGACCGCGTCTCCTCACCTGGACCTCGGGCTGCTGCTGCTGCCGCTTCTGGCCTGCTGGCAAACAATGGTCGGAGCAAGTGAGTCTCTCCATTTCTGAGTTAGTGGCTTTGCCTCTCTCACGTTTAATATTGATCTCATAATCTTACAGTAAAGTTAGGTTCATAAACAGTGATGCCAGAATGATAAATAGATGCAAATAATTTAGATTTTCAACCAGAATATTTGTGTTTGAACATATTGTGTCTGTTTATTCAAGCTCAGTCAGAGGTGCGTTATTGGCACCAAATACAGAAACCTGTCTTTCTAAAAGCAAATTCAAGTAAACACTAGCACACGTGCAAAACTACATTAGAAAAATACAATATTTATTTCATCAAATTCGTAAAAAGAACAGCAGAGCAAACATAAGCTGATTGATGAAAATGCAATGACCATTTCAAAGTAATTTTCACAGAAATAACACAACAACAAATGGCATGTAATGCTAAATCAGCTGATCATTCAGGTGTTTCTGAGGTGAGCCATCACTTTAAGGTGCTTCCCCTTTTTCTTCAAGCAGGATTTTTTCTTGTTTTTACCAGTATTTTGAGAAATAACCTCCTTAAAATCAGAACGAATATTTAAAAAGTAGGTTTATCCTAATTTTATGTTTTCCGGTCCAAGCTGCTCATTCTGTTTCGATGGACGTATTTATATTTTACCAAGATTTTTGGATATCTCTCTCAATACATGGCATGAATAGGTGAAAATTAGAATGTCTTTTATTTTGGACAAAAAAGGGACAATAGTATCTTTATTTTCCAGTTTTCAGTGCATCTCTCTTTATTATATTTGTGTCGTTTTGAGTCAGTTAAATCCCTTTAACCTGCTGGTGGTCCACAATAACCCCTGCTGTGCAGCCACACATTGTTCAAACCCTCTGGACTTCATTTTAAATTCTAGTGTAGATCCAAAGGTTTCTAAAAATGTATAAATATGTCAGGCTCACTTCTGGGGAAATCAGTATCAAAAGATTAAAGACACAGCCATGAAAGCCATAAAAACATGGAGTTCAAAGAAGAGAATAAGATGATGCAGAATATAAGATTCTGTTAGATGGTGTACAATAAGATTATTTTAACAAACTTGGAGCTAAAAGTGGAACAAAAGGGAAAAACTGCATGTTAAGTGGCTAAAAAAACCTTCAAAGTATTAATGAATGGATACCATACTGATTTAAGATGGTACTAAAGATCATCATCTACAACATAGGGCAGGTGTGTCTATCCAGGGCATTAAATACGTGACAGCAGCACATATTGTTTTGTCTGTTTGATTTGAGGTGAGTGGAGATTTGCTGTCGCACTATTTACACCTTATATTTCACCTGGACAAACAGCTGTCGTAAAACTGCCAAAACCTTAATATAATGTTTATCAGGGGATTGGAATCTCAAAGCAATCTCCTGCTCACTCTCTGGCCTGTTTAATTAGCTGTAGTGGGAACGCACATGCACGTAAATCATCTGACCCACTGGTCAGATTCCTGCTCTCTTTACCTTTACACAAGGTTTTTACGTAAAGCAGCCTTTGGCAAACGGAACCAGATCAATGTGCTTCTCCTTGGCTGGATACCAAGAGGCGGCCAATCTGCCTTTACGATGCTCCGTATTGATTTGGTCAATGAAGTGTGTCTTTATATATCCCCACACGGCCTTCACCTTTTCTGCTCATGACATAAATATGTGATCTTTACAGGAGCTCATAAGTCCCGCTGTATCCTGCTGCTCTTTGCCACCTCCACATGCTATTCTACATATACAACTATTTGTTTTATGATTCATTAACTTGGGAATTGTCTTTTTCCAGCAAGAACTCGAGGTCAGCTCTGATTACCACAGAAACCCCGGATAATGTATTGTGTGCACCTGGAGGACAGACAAAACAATCTCACCACAAGCTCCGTTTAGTAACTGTTACGGAGCTTTATGATTGTGCCACATTAGATGGAGTTTGCCCAGTTGTCAGTGAAGTGTAGCGTATATGAGAAACCTTTGCAAGGTCAGGAACTAGAAGTGCTCAGAAAAAAGGCAACTTAAACATCAACAAATCTTTAGAATTTTTGAATTTTATGTCTTTATTGGACGGTGGAAACGAGGGAGAAGGCCCTTGACTGGATTTGTAGTTTTGTGGTTCATGGTGACATTTAAAATGTAACTCCCTGCTACTTTATATGGACTACAACAACTTTCTGTCCTGCACATCTGGCGTGTGCCATTGGACCTTGAATTGAGACGCTCAAGGAGACAAAGTTTTCTCAGACAGTAGCTGGATCCGGTTGGACTCAGACCGTGTTTTTCTATGTTGCATCTCGCCCTTGGAATGAGACGAAAAGCTGTTCACAGTTTTCAGCCTGAAAATTCAACAGTGATTTTTGGAAAGCAGCTCAAAGAAGAAAGCTGAACATTTGCAGCATGTAGGGGATCATAAAAATGCAGTAGCCGCGGCCACAGGAGGTCTTTATTGAAAGGGAGCAGGGCAAAGTGTTTCCTTATTCATGCAGGGAAGGCTCTCTCTCTCTCTCTCTCTCTCTGCCCTGCCTGGCCTCACATCACTGCTCTCTGCTCATTGTTGATTGTCCTTATTTATTCTCTCTGCTCGCTCAGATTTTCTCTGGCAACCTTAAGTGACTCCCGGGTCCCTCCTCTACCTGGGTTGTTTCAGTTTTGCAGCATCACTGCCATTTTTCTGCTCAAAGATTCAGCAGACTCAGTCTAATGTGTTCTTGTGGGACATGACTCAACTTGTCCGGCCAGGAGCAAATTAAAGTTTCCACTAATTGCTGACGTTTGGGTCCAGTTCAAAAAATATGGTTAGCATCTTTCAGTTGACTCACTGCAGGCTACACAAGAATTTGTATAAACATACCTTTTTATAATCAGACTCATGCAGGGATTACTGAACAGGCCTGAGGGGTCAGGGGGCACCATGTTAACATTTCTGGGTGGACAGTCAATCAAAGAGACGCAACGTGAGACTTTGAATGGCTAAAAAAGAGAAACAAACAACCACAAAGAGACACGAAACTGTAAAGAGACCCAAAACGATTGCTAAGAGAAGCAAATCAACCATATAGAGACTCAAAACAACCACAAAGAATCATAAAACGACAACAAAGAGGCAAAAGGAGTATAAACAATGCACCATTTTGTGTGTCTTTCAGTCTGTTGGGGTCTTGCTCCTTTGTGGGAAAGATGGGGGGGGGAGGCGTCTGTACCCAGGGGTCCATTGTCTCATAATCCGTCTATGATCATACTCTATCTTAATCAGCATGCACAGGTTGTTGCTGTATCAGGAGCGCACACTCCTGCAGAGACACCCATCCATCACAGAGAGGTAGGGAGCCATTAGCCAGATTAGGCTGTCTGAGTCTATCAGCAAACTGTTACTTTGCTGTGATTTACAGCCGTACGTCACGGGCTACTGTACTCCAGCAGCAGCCATGTAAACAACGGCTGTCACAAGGCTTGTTTTTGTTTTTTTTGTGGTGGCGGAGGCGCCGTCGTCGTTGTGTTGCTAGGAGCTCAGAGAAACACACTCTCGGGTTTGACAATAAAATGTACGTTTTGGTGGAAGCGTTTGTCCGTCTCGTTATACAATACATGAACAGAGCATTGTGTGGAAAGATTAACCCACTGCGTGTGTGTGTGTGTGTGTGTGTGTGTGTGTGTGTGTGTGTGTGCGCATATGCATCTTTGGGTTTCTGAACGTGTGAGGACAAAATAAAGACAGAAACATGAGGAAATCCTCGAACGCGAACACATCCGGGCTGCTCCCCTCTTCTTCTTAGAATGATCGTTTTACCTTAGTGCTAAAAGTGTGATAAAGATTTGGTTTTATATTCAGCCTTGAAAATTCTGCCACCTGTTCCCAGTGCAGCTGCTTCTTCTTCTAGAGAATAAGTGTCGACAGCTCTTACCAAGACAAAATGAGATGAATCACAGCATCTCAAAAATGTCAGAAATTTGACTAAATTAGATAAAACACAAAAATATTCTTAAATTACTAATGTTTTTTATTATTTAATTTGCTAATGATATAATATGATTGGAGATTTTATAATAAGGACCACTAATGACCTGAAACAGCTCTGATTCTGATTGTCTCATGTTTTGTTCTGTTCTTTGTAAGTCGTTCTTTTATCACCTACAGCTTTTTAAAAAACTAGACGAAGCCACACTAAAGCCTTGTTTGTTTGAAGAGAGAGCTTTGAAGATCAGAGATGCAGCACTTTGAAAATTGGCAGTTTTAGTCATTTATGCTCTTTTGGACTGTTTCTGCAGGAGTTCAGACAGTGCTTGACCTTTCACGGTTCTAATCTCTAAAGGTCTGTGAAGCAAATTTTCCAGAAATGGTTTTCCTAGTCTGCTGCACAGCAGAACCAATCCTGTCTCCAATCCAAGAAGCCAGTTTCACAAAGCATTTGTCTATAAGATGATGCAGTTTTAGACGTCACTGAAAACCCCCAAATTGCTGTCTGACGGAAAAACAAGTCCCTGTTGCTTCATAGTGGAAGAGCTATTGTTTGCTGCAGAAGAAAAACTCTAAACGTTGCCTTTAAATAATGCTTTCGTTTATTACATTTCCAGCCAAGCTGATGGGATTGCTTGGGGAAGGCACTGCCATCCCTCCACATGAGGCAATCTCAGTCCAGACTATTCTGGTCTGTGGTTCCCTGACGGTGGAACAAGCCGGGGCATCCCTCTCTATCTTCAACAATCTCTTGAGGACTCATCTCCCTAACATGCCTAAGTGGCACTTACTACGCACTTTCTGGTGCACTTCTTTTTTCTGATCTCCTTGTACTTCGCCTTGTTGAACAGATTTAGTGCTTACTTCAGTGTCTCCTGCTGCACTGAAACTTCAGTGATGTCCCGAACAGTTACCTGGTCCAGCTCCTCACCACAAACCTTTTCTGCTTTAAGGGGGGGAAAAGCAGATGCTCTAACTGTTACCTGGTAGCTAAGAGACCTTTCCTGTTACTTTGGCGATGGAAAAATACGACAACAGACACATTTCTGGAAATATGAAATCAAATTTATGGGCAATAAGTCATCCGTTCATACTAAAAGTCATTGATTACTGGTGAAAAATAAATCCTCAATCAGCATGCATGGGAAATATGAGTTATAGAGTGACCCAGCTTTTATGGTTATGGGTTGGGGGAAGATGGATGGGCGCAGTTGAGCTATGTTATGTTTATGTCAGTGGTTTGTGTGTTTATTGCCTGTGTATGTAGGAAGTTCATATATACCTGTTAAAAATAAAACTTTAAATTCGGTTTATTTTAAAACTAGTATAGCAGCTGAATGCATCATAACATGTTTAAATAATGATGAATGGACATAAATAAATAAAATGCACAAACTGGCCTGAAACATGAAGGACAAACAAGGACATGAGGAAACAGTGTCTATGTGCTGCTACATCCACCTGAACTGCTATATTTCATCATTTAATCAATATCCACATTCTGCTCCTCCTCCTACTCCCTGTTTTCCCTCTCCATCGCTCGCTCTTTCTTACCACTCCCTCCATCATTGATCTTTTTTTTTTCCTCCCTCTCAGTCCATCCATCTCACTTTGCCCTTCGTTCGTCTTTTCTCTCAAAACCAAAAGATTGAAAATTCACTCGCCATCTCTTGATATCTGCCCAAGATAATTGCTCTCCCCCTTCTCGCTCTCTCCGTCCTCCTGACTCGTTCATCCCTCGCTCTGTCATATTCCTGTCATCTTTCATCCCCCCTCTCTCTGCACTGTCTTTCCCTCTCATCTCCATCTCTCTTCCTGACTCTATCTAAGCCTCCCCTCTCATCTCCTCTCCCGGTGTGTATAATGTAATTGCAGAAGTCTATTCAGTGTGTGTGCACTCCCGTCGCAGCCCTGGCAGATTAAAGCGGTTGGGATTTAGCAGCCGTAACGTGATGGGAGTTCGGGGGAATCTTGGCTGTCATTGGAAGAGACAAGTGAACATGGTCTTCAATGTGTTTTTCTCAGTGGAGTTTGTTGGTGGAGGTGGAGGATGGGCTTTCTGTGCGTGTTTTTATTATATATACATGTTTGTTTTCTTAATGTCTGCAAGTCCCTCACTCTCCTCCCTGGGTGAAGGAAAAATCCTCCTGTGGCGTCATGACCAAAAGTATGTGGACACTGAATGTGGATACAGTATAGGGAGGATCCTTTGCTGTCAGAGCCTCAGTGCACAAAGATAAAGCCAGGTCCAGAGAGAAATGGAACCGGCCTCAACACAAAAGATGTATTTAGACAGAAATTAAAGTACATTTTTTGGCTTGTGTTAGCAGGCATCGAGCCCTGCGTTACAACAACACAAGGAGCTGCGTTGGTGGGCTGTGGTTAGTTCAGGTACCAGTGAAACATGAAATACAACAAGTCCAGTTGGAGTAACAGATCCATGAATCTAAAGGCTTTTCAGATGCCAAAATCTTCTGGCCATGAATCTGATCTGAGCGTGACAGCTGATCGGAAGTTCCAGTCGGGTTCAGTTCAGTCCTGTAGTGTGTGATATGTAAAGACGCTGATCTTAAATCTTCAGATCCATAAAGATAGTGACATCACTTGTGCATCACCCGACGGACCACGTTTCCCACGGCTCTCCATCTGGGATCTCACGCAAACTCTGAGCTTTTATCCTCTTTCTTTTTTGGCTTTTTCAGAGTAAACCACACTGTGTATGTATGTATATATATATATATGTATGTATATATATGTATGTATATATATATATATATGTATGTATATATATATATATATATGTATGTATATATATATATATATGTATATATATATATATATATGTGTATATATATATATATATATGTGTGTGTATATACAGTGTGGTTATATATATATATATAAGTGTGTTCTGCCAGTTGCTGTCCATGTTTGTTTTGCTACAAAAACAAACAGAAATTGCTGTTTTGTAGGGTCGTCTACCACCAGAACCAGTGTGCTAAAAAGGCTGAATCTGTGCAGCTTGGTGGAAACCATCCGTACGTGTGGTTTGTCTGGTCTTTTGATTTCAGCTAGTCTCCAGCTCCCCCCCCCCCCCCCCCCCCCCCCAAAAAAAAAAAAAAAAACACCTGGGGACTTTTTGGACAGACTTTGACATCTCTCCCTTGAATAGAGTCTCCAGCATTTCTCAGTGAATGTGCTCTCACATTGTGGCTGACTGTTTTCAGTAGGTGGAGGAGAGTAGTGGTGAATTCAGTCAACAGAAATGTGAAATACAGGGAACTTCAAAATGATATAACTTGAATAATTTATGTTAGTAAGATGTGGGTGTAATGTTTGGGTGTCTTCATACTTTTGACCGGTTTAATCTTAGAAGATGACTCAGAAATGAAAAAAATGCAGCTACAAACATCATGTCCTCTGAATCAAAGAGCAGGACCTTCTTCCTACAGCCGCTGTTCACCACAGACCTTCAGTAATTACACAGGGAGGAATTTATCAGAGAGCAATGGCCAATTTTTACTCCCACCGGATCTGGAAATAGACCAG
Source organism: Seriola lalandi dorsalis (assembly GCF_002814215.2). NCBI lineage: Eukaryota > Metazoa > Chordata > Actinopteri > Carangiformes > Carangidae > Seriola > Seriola lalandi. The sequence goes on along the minus strand of NW_019525403.1, from coordinate 53,351 downwards.
AATGCATTGCAGCCACAGGACAGGTTGGGTTGACACGCAAATGCTGCTTTTTCTCAACTGAAAAAAACTCCCACCTTCTTACTCTGGCTGTGCTGCTTCATTCACTCCACCTACACGCGCTGGTTTGTGATCCTTCCCTGTCAGCTGTGATGGGGCATTCTGGGAAATGTAGGAAGTGAGAGCTGAAACATATATGCCAGACTGAAGAAAGTCACTGTCACAGATTGATTTGTGCGTTTGTTGAAGTTAAGAGAGTGTGTGGATTCACTCCTGGCAGCCGGGCCGGTGAGTCCTGCGGGGAGCGGGGGAAGTCTGGCTTGCATAATGAGCTGTGCTTAGCTTGTTAGCCCGAGATGGAGCTTGACATTCACGGTCATACTCCACGGAGCCTCACTGGATGGTTTCACTTTGAAATTGGAGTGATTTTTTTTTTTCTTCTTCTTTTTTCAGTCTGTCACCAAACATTTGGAGAGCTGGTGTCACTGCTGTCACCTCCAGCGGCCTGGAAATTAGCCTTTTTTTTATTTTTACTGCAAAGGGAGAGGTGATACTGTGATTTTTCTTTTGATTTCCTCTGCTACAAACAAGGTTCAGAAGACAGTGAAGAAACACAGTGATGCTGTGAAGGATGAATTAAAATAATAATAATAAAACACAATAAAATAACTAGAATATTCCCTCAAAGCCATATGTATTATTTCAGTATCCTTGCTGTTCGTTTGGATCTGCTTATCTGCAGTGAGAGCGCCCCCTGCAGTGTTCTCAAGGGGGTGTGAATTTTTAGTTCCACCTGATGCTTTAACTTAATTGGTGCAATATCTACTGTATTTGCAGCCTCTTAAAATAATCCATAAAGTCAGTGTTGTTGATTTGAGCGCTGGCTGTTGTCATCAAGTCAACTTTATTCCTAGAGCACATTTGAACGCAACGTGAGCTGACCACAGTGCTGTACAGAGGACAATTAAAAGAAATAAAAGCAAGTAAAACAAATGTATAATGTAAGTAGTAAATAAACAGAACATGTAAACATGCTAGCAAAAACAAGAAAATAACATATTAAAGGAGCAAATATACAATTATGAACATGACGGACTAAAAGGTTAGCAAGCTAAAAAAGGCCAGTGAATGAAACAGTGTGAAACAGTAGATAATTAGCTCCACAAACTTTGCAAGATGATTGTTTTTATTAACACAATTCAGTTCCATAACAGGAAGTGAGCCAGCGACGCCGGCCCTCACCCCTAACCTCTTATTCTTTCTATCCAAATTTCACTGCGACTTCAATATTAAAGAACATAATGCAAAACCTCAGCATTTAAATGTGCTGCTTTAGCCTTGATTTTAATTGGCTGCTCTTCACTTCTGATGGTGTTTTCCTTTTAACCCCACACACACACAGAAACACAGAAACACACACCACACTCCTCCAGTGAGCTCATATTAATTGCTTTCTGCAGCCGACAAATTGATGAGAAATGAGGAGTGCTATTCTTGTCCTGCATTAAAAAAAAAAAAAAAAGAGAAAGAAAAAGAAGTTGGAGTGGATGAAGTGAAGTCATCAATACTTCCTGACTCGCAGTAAAAATCCAGTTATTGATTCCATTAGATGTTATATCATCACCAGGAGGCTGGAGGATGCTTGTTCATTTCTTCCCCTCCTTCCTTTCCTTCCTGGGTTTCTGTGTCTTTCTTTGTGTTTTTTCTTTCTTTATTTCTTTTTGTCTCAGTTTTGTTTTTCTGTGTTTCTGTCTTGTTTTGTCTTTGTGTCTCTGTTTGTCTTTGTTGTTTTTTACTTCCATCTCTTTTCAACTCTTTATTTTGTCGTGTGTTTCTGCCTTTTTTTCTTTTCTTTCTTTCTTTTTTGTGTATTTTTCAAGCTTTAGACCTTTCAGTCTTTCTCTGTGCCTTCTTCTTTCTTTCACCTGTCTTTTTTTCTTTCACTCTCTTTCTTTGCTTCTTTCTTCCAGATGTTTACCTTCCTGTCCCTTTTATTTAGTCTGTTTTTCACTTCTCTCCTTCCCTTTTTCCTTCTTCTCTTCCCTCATAATACTTGCTGTTTACCTCCATAAAGAAAGACTTTTCTTTTTTATTTACCTTGGTGTTCCCTCCATCTCAGTGGACATCACAGCTTTACTGATGATTTAGAGATATAAAAAATCTCACACTCTCTCGGCCAATACTTAGGATTTTCCATCATTTTCAACCTGCCCCCAGAGAATCATTAACATGAGCCTTCAAGTGTGCCAGTACAGTGTGTGTGTGTGTGTGTGTGTGTGGGTGTGGGTGTGGGTGTGGGTGTGGGTGTGTGATCCTTTGCCACATGATCGTACATTTCCATTTTAGCCATGTATCTGACACTTTCATCCACAGCCAATCACAGTGACAGAGGAGACAGGGAAGCAGGGAAGCCATCCTCACCACTGTCTTGCTCAAGGACACTTGGACAGGCCCGTGATAGAAACTCCCCCCCCCCCCCCCAAAAAAGAAAAAGAAACAAAAAAAGGGACATCAGGACGTCCAGCTTGAGATCAGGACACTGCAATGACTCACTCCCTGACCCATTTTGTCATTTATCTAGTGAAGAATTTTCAACTAAACTTTATGTGCTTCACATTACAATGCAACAGCAACATGTATAGATGAAAATAATAAGTAAAAGAAAATGCTAAATAACAAAGAAGAGAAATACTGTTAAACTTAGAACAGTCTTAGGAGAGACCAGGGGACTGATGTGCATTATTCATGTGAGTATTTTCATCTTTAATGTATTAATTTGCCTGAGAGAAATAAAGAGTGAGATCTTGTATAATCATCCTCAGGAGAAGTAACAGATTGTTGATGCAATGACTTCAAATTCTGACTCTGAAGGGAGGAGTTTTACTTCTATTTTGGTGAAACCATGAACAATAAAATCGTGATTTATGAGGTGTAATCAATTAAGTTTTTGGTCCAGCTGGTTTTGTATGCAGACACACTGTATTGCCAAAAGTCTGTCTGGTTTTCATTGCGTTGGCTGGGACCCTTAGTTTCGATAAAAGGTCAGTTCAACGCTTCAGGAAACTGATGTTTCTGCCAATAAATAGGGAAATGTTTTTTTCCACTTTGGCGTGGAAGGACTTGGCGCTGACGTCAGCCCCGTCCGACAGATTTAGGACCAACTGGACTGTGAACTTGGTCTCATCAAGTCCCTGCAGCCAGGCTCCAAAATCTGGCCTTGTTATCACGTCACATTACTGTTCCTGGTTCTGGTCACATGTTGGCATGTCCACATACTTTTGGCCATTTGGTGCATTTTCAGGAACTGTAGCAGAGTTTGATCTCAGAAACGTGATTAGTAATCATAAGCACAGAGATATGAAGTTCAGGTGTCTGTATATTTTTGGACACATTGTGTTTTATGTGGCTATTTAAAAAAAAGTTTTTATACAACTCTTATTTTGAAAGGCTGCAGCAGGACAAGAACGCTCTGCAAACTAGACGCGGGGGCTCTTGACCGTCCCAAACAACTAATGTGTGTGTGTGTGTGTGTGTGCGTATGTGTGTGTGTTTTAACAGCTGTGCCAGCAGCCCCAGTGAATGTATCGGTGACCCAGCTGAGGGCGCACTCGGCCATGGTGACCTGGAACGTCCCTCAGGGAGATACTGTGATTGGATACGCCATCTCACAGCAGGTACAGTAAAGTAGCCTTGTACCATCACTGTGTGTGTGTGTGTGTGTGTGTGTGTGTGTGTTAGTGCATGGCAATTGAGCCCAAAGATTGATTTTTCTTAATTGGTTTAATCCTCAAAAAGCTTGAAAAATAATTTCTCAGCCTCCCCATTAAACTTAGTCAATCTGCCTCACATCAAATTTAGCCTGATCTAACCTTTTTTCCCCCCGTGCTCTCGTTTGGTTGAGGGCCAATTAATTTTGCAGGGCTACAAATTGAAGGGATATAAATTATAAATAAATTGCCCAGAGACGTTGGATCTCTGCCACTTTCAGGGCCAGAAAGCTGCTTTATTCAGAGCTGAATTGTGTTTTTTTTTTGTGACCTGGCTTTATTTCTTGGAGTGGATTCATCTCCTTTCTTTTTTTCCCCCTTCTTCTTCTTGCTGTTGTCTGCAGGGGTTTTTTAAAACGCTGTGTCACTCGCGAGGCAGGTAGACAGTCAGCATTTTCTCTGTGAGACACTTTGACTCACGATGGGTCCAGTGTGTCTCCTTAAAAACAAAAAAGTCTGGAAATGCCAGGGGAATGTGCTCATAAACATTGAACTGGAGAAGCCTGTGAATGTCGAGGCCGGCAGCTGCTTGACGTTGGGACTTGGAGCAATAATAAAAAAACAAATCTCCTGATTACAGATCCAGCCAAAGGAAGGCGTGCGGCTTTCTGAGTGTCCAATTAGCAGGAAAAAGCAGAGTAATGTTTATAATGGAAACAGTTGAATTGAAATATAATTCTTAGAAAGTGGGAATGGTGTAATTTAGGTTTTATTCTTTGCTCTCTTGCTAACTGGTTTTCATACACTTCCAACTGCAACACAGGTGTTTCTGTTCACTCTTTATGGAGTCTTTTTTTTATAATCAATTCAGATTTCTTCTAATAAGTTGAGCTTCTTTACAACTAAACAGAAAGTGCCCCCCTGGAGTACAAGTGCCCCCGGTTGCATCGCTGTAATAGACATTTCACATTAATTCTGCTCATAAATCACCACGTTTTGTTCTCCTGAAACCTCGGCTCACTCTAATCAGTTTTTACCACCCACGGTTTGGCAAAAGGAGAATCAGACATTAGCCGAGCTCTGAGTGGGAGTTGTCTCCATTAGTGGAAATTATTTGGCCGGGACTCGTCTCGCACCGGAGGAACATCCACAGCGGTGGCCATGCCAAGCAACTCCGTGTTTTTTTTTTGTTTTTTTTCCTCTTAAAGTCGCCTCACGTCTGACTCAGAATCCATCAACCTTGTGGCATCTTCTCAAAAAACAGAGGGATGGGGATGTAAAACATCTCCTGCCATAACCTCAGAAAGCACTTATGTAAAAACCCTCTCAAATATTAATAGGGGAGGTGATAGGAGCAGGTAGATGCATGCAGTTTTATCTATCTACTGAGCTCTAGTGTTAGTCATCAAAAGTTGCTCTCTGCACAAAAGGGCAACAAATCCCAGGAAATGCATTTATATAGAGTTCCGCTGCCTCCTGTCAATCAAGCTTACCTCCATCCACCTCTGTTTTTTAAAAACAAGCAGCAGAGGTTCAGCGTCGAGCTTTAGCTGCAATGTGATTTGGATCCACATACAGACCTCTGCTGCTTTAGGAGATTATTTCGCACACTGTGTCTTCCAGTAACGAGCTGAGGCTTCTGTTTGTGAAGGAGAAACAGGGCGAGTGAATCTGAGTTGCTTCACTCATCTGAAGTTGCTCCAACTCCCTGAGCGCCAGCTGCTGAGATCCACGCATTATGCAACTCACACACACACACACAGGAAGTAACCCAATTCAAGATGTATATATGAAACTCCTAATAATCCTTTTTCTGATTCATAAATCCCAAACTGTCGCAGACACAAAGTTAATTGATGATTAATTCGTATCTGTGGATGGAGGTCGGTGAAATAAATCCACCCAGGTCTGCAGATAGTTTTTAAAGTATGTTTTTCCTGCTGCTAGAAGAAACTGCTGATATACACTGAACAGCTGACTTCTGTCCTGACCTGAAAACAGTTGCATAACCACACTTAGTCTTCACCTGTGTGCTCCAGGGTTGCTCGTCACACAGGGAACATTTCAGTGAGGTCACCTTGAGCGTGACAACGCGCCTCCTCTGTCCTCGCTGAGACTTTTTTTAAAAAGCATCGGCTGGCCTCAGCTGATCCATCAGCCGCCACGCTACAATGACTCTGTCCAAGTGAAAAACTCCTATTGTGCCTCCTCCACTTTTACAGTTTGAGGAATAATCACAACAGAACTGTTTCTTCTTCTCGTTTGACGCTTGAAAGTTTGAAAGAAAATGTTGAAGAAGCAGCTCTGTAGACGAAGTTTAACACAAATGAAATGTTGCCTTGAATTATTACAAAGCGCTCACAGCTGTTGAGCTTAAAGAGCAGCAGGAAGTGCCTTACAGTCTTTACTTTTTGCCTCTCAGGTTTATGGGTGTAGGGGACTAATCGCACAGTAGTTTCTGTAGTATTCACTGTGATAGTTACTGTGCAGCAGCATCGGGGTGTGAAATGTTAGATGTAAACAGTAGAATACAGGAAAGTCCATAAACCATCGTGTTCAGATTTTGATGGATTTGTCTGGTTTTTGTTCCAAACTCTGAGAATCTTGCAGAATCACCGTTGAGTCACCGGCACTGATTAACAATCCTTTTAACGCCCAGAAAATATCTTGTGTTTTGTTCCCGGTAAAACCTTCCTCGCTGACCCGTTGCCGGCGGCGCTGCCAGAGGAGCAGAGGACGCGGCTCTGACTGTGCTGAGTGTCTGATTCAGACATCTGGAGGGCCCGGAGCGTCCTGCCAGCCTCCTCTTTATTGACTTCTCCTCAGCTTTTAGTGCTTTATGGCCACATTTACTCACTGGGAAACTCGTGTCTCCTTCTAAACTAAACTTTACTTTAATCCAGTGGGAAGAGCAGTTTGTGAGGCTTAATGGAGTTCTCGCCCTGCGGCTGTTAACCCCTTTACACCTCAGTGTCACAACACCAGAAGCCACAGTTGTGGATTTTAGACGCTATTCACACTGTGTAAATCGTTTCAACTCTGAGCTGCTGTTTAATTAGAACCTAGAGGTTTTTTTTTTATTGTGTTTTCAATTGAACTCTGATGTTGTGAATCATCCTCAATTCAAAGCCAGTGGTTGAGTGACAGTTAAAGACTTATTCTGTGGTAAAAGCTGCTTTTTGCACTGGCAGAGCATCTGTGTCCGTACATGACACTTTGTCTGTTTCCTCCAAACCATGATTGCTGGCGTTACCTTGCCTGCAGACCTAATTTCCTCAAGTGGGACAGCGAGTGTTTGAGCTGAATTTATATGAGGTGAAATTGCCTGTTAGCACTCAGGCTGTATTTGCATTTGTAACATCTGTATATAGTGAAATAATGCAGCTAGTTATTTTTTCTATTAAATTAGAGCTGATGACTGGTGAGGTTTTCTTGAATACAGACCTGGATTTGACCTGTTTTCAAGGCAGTTTTCAGTTGTGAATTAAATACAATGATTAGTTCCAAAGTTTTTATTTAAATTCCTGTCATTTACATGCTAATTGAGTGCATGAGTGTGCATATTCATGTGTCCACATTGCTTGGCGTAAGTGTGCGTAAGCATCCACCAGGTGGCATGTTGTCGTCCTCATGTATCTGCACATGTGTCCCGTCTCCAGAGGCAGGACGGCCTGATACAGCGCTCCATCCGAGAGGTGAACACGTCCAGCCGCTGGTGCGTGCTGTGGGACCTGGACGAGGACACGCACTACAGTGTCCAGGTGAGATGCACACACACACACACACACACACACACACACACACACACACGCTCTTGCTTGTCTTCAAAAACGCTGCAATAATGTAACCCAGTGATTATTGTGCTGTTGTGATGAGAAAGAATTGTGGTCCAGCAGCTCGCCAGGCCTGTGGGTGGCAAACTGGACACTTACCAGGTTGCACATAAACGAAATAGTGGCACAGATGATGCTATTGTCACATTGATACTTACACTTACAGCAGAGGAGCCTGGAACTACAGCTGGTGCTCTCTTTATTGCAGAGACGATTTGATCTTCGTCTCCCTCTGTGACGCTCAGGACGACCTCAGGGTCTTAATATTTCAAGTACATCGTTTTCAGACGATGCTACACTCTTGTCTTTGTTTGGCACTGAAGATGATCCCAGTGTCGCACATTCAACACGTTTCCTCCTACAAATATTTATGTATTTAACTCGGAGTAGCAATGTACAACAACATATTTACTTTCTTAGGAACCACAGAGATTCTGTTATTATTTTTCCAATCTTTAACACAGTGTTGTGCAGTTATCGCTCTGTTCAGCCTAAAGCTAAACTGCTACTCATCTGCTCACAGACTGGGGTCAGACAGTTGAGCCAAGTCTCAAACTGCAGTGAATGAAAATGAAAAGTGAGCGATTTATTTAGTTATTTTCTGGTGTATTATATGATGTTGTGCGTGTTTGTTCAGTGAAATATGCAGTTGCTATGCATGTGAAGCAGTGTACACCTTGGAATGCAATGCAAATTATTTTAAAGGTAACCAGGGTTAACATTAGAGCTTTTTTTTTCCTGAGCTTTCAACCACATTTCACTGTCTTCCTCAGCAGATGTTAGTCATGGAGATAGCTCAGTATTGAATGCAGTCATGTGATAACAAGTGTGAGAATCATGCGAAAACGTATCACGTCCTCATGATAACTGGGCGAGATACATCCTCTGCGGATGACCATGACAATGCGGTTGAAAGATCTGGAAACAGATAACAAGTGGAGTTGAGTTTAGAGTTGTTGTTTTATGTCTGACTTGTAAAAATGTAAAAAAAAAAGGAAATCTGCAGATGAGTCACAGATGTCTGCGGGGGCAGCTTCGATCGAGGAACTTCACTGATAATAAATGGCATTTCAGAAATGAACTCGTACTTTTATTAACCTCCTCTCGGCGCATAATTAGCATACGGTGGCAATACTGTCCTTATGACACGTCTTCTTGGCTTCAATCAAAAGCCAGCACAAACTACAGCTCCTCTCTGAAGGAGGAGTGTTTAATGCGACTCCATTATCATGACTCTATTAAACTTTATAATCCATTATGGCTTAATAGACCGACACAGATTGTCCTTCACTTGGAGGACTCGGTTAAATAAGCTCGTCAGCAAGCATATGCCCTGCAGAAGTGTCATTGAGCAAAGCACTGGATCCTCGTCAGCATCGGGGGGGGTGGAATTTGACCTCTGACCTTCCTGTAGCGGGGAGGGAAGTAAAAAAAGGAGAATCTGTCTTTCTCTGTCTGCTCAGATCAAACCTGAAACTTTTCAAGTAGAGAAATGTTTTGGATCCTTTCAGATGAATTTTAATGACTTATATTGTAATGAAATGATGTAATTAACTTTTGCATGGTACCCACTTCTGCCGTGGTTCGTTATTTTCCCAGAATGACTTGCACAGCTGCCTCCACAGAAAACCTGCTGAATTCAACCCCCAGGTTCAATGTGTAGGTGGAGACAGCGGAGTCTGCAGCACCGCCAGACCTCTTGTGGATGTAATTGTTGCTCTGTGGTGGATTTCTCTCCCTGTGTGACTGTTGAACTTCATATTCACTGTGACCAACTCCTGTCGCTGCCAGAAATATCTCTGAATGAGAAATACACCATGAAAAACTTATTTCTTGCAAGTAGCTTCATTTGTGATGGATTTTCACTCTAATCTGTTTTCCCCCTCTTATCTTTCACTCTGCGTCTACATTTACAGTGCCATCCGTCCTCCAGTGATCATTCAGGATCCCGGCCAAGAACCTAAGCACCATTTGCTCGCTAAATACACCCTCGCCAGCCACTTTCTTCTCACCGTTACATAATGTCATCCGCCATTAATGACTGGCTGGGAATGTACCCAGTATTTTCCGAGCAGTCTGATGATATGGCTCCTTCATTATTTCCTTAAGAGTATGAGGAGAACTGGATGTTCTCACCTTTTTTTGGCTGGATTTAGGTGCAGTCCGTCGGCCCTCACGGTGACAGCCAACCCAGCCGTGCCGTCCACTTCAGGACTCTGGAGAGAAGTGACCATTATCCAGCCGGAGTCCTGGACCACCGTAAATAAATACACACACATATGTAGACACTCATTTTCAGAAAATAAGTTATCACGATCATTATAATCATTCTAAATGTGACGGTGCTGAATCATCATGTGTCCTCAGATGAACCGGCGATGGAAGGTCTGGGTATGACGCCACACCTGCAGACAGGAGAGCTGCTCATTATCACCACCGTGCTGCTGCTGTGGGCAGGTCAGCCTGGACGTGTGTGTGTGTGTGTGTGTGTGTGCTCCACAGTGTGTAGGTAAGGATGTAATTGGAGTATTCTCAGGGACAGATTATGAGAAGACAGCGTGTCCCTGGGCACAGAGATGTAAAAGCCCCCACCCCCACACCCCACCCCTCCTACATAAGGGCAAGACCCACAGATTCAATGATATGTCTCTGTGGTTATGTTGTGTGTCTGTGGTCATGTTGTGTGTCTCTCTGTGGTCATGCTGTGTGTCTGTGGTCATGTTGTGTGTCTGTGGTCATGCTGTGTGTCTGTGGTCGTGCTGTGTGTCTGTGGTCATGTTGTGTGTCTGTGGTCATGTTGTGTGTCTGTGGTCATGTTGTGTGTCTGTGGTCGTGTTGTGTGTCTGTGGTCGTGTTGTGTGTCTGTGGTCATGTTGTGTGTCTGTGGTCATGTTGTGTGTCTGTGGTCATGCTGTGTGTCTGTGGTCATGTTGTGTGTCTGTGGTCATGCTGTGTGTCTGTGGTCGTGTTGTGTGTCTATCTGTGGTCGTGTTGTGTGTCTGTGGTCATGTTGTGTGTCTCTCTGTGGTCATGCTGTGTGTCTGTGGTCGTGTTGTGTATCTGTGGTCGTGTTGTGTGTCTCTCTGTGGTCATGCTGTGTGTCTGTGGTCGTGCTGTGTGTCTGTAGTAGTCTTCCTGGGCCTGTTCAGCAGCCCGTCGATGAGTAAACTGAATGTAGGTGTGATAACGTCCACATGCAGATGAAGATGCTCTTCGCTTTTCCCTCATGTGTTTGACTTTGCTTTTACTATCTCGTCCTCCTCAGCCGTCATCGCCCTGTTCTGCCGACAGTATGACATCATCAAAGACAACGACTCCAATGGCACCAAGGAGAAAGCCAAGAGGCCGCTGGTCCGCGCCACTTCCTCCTACTACAACCCTTCAGCCGGCAGCTCACCCATCTACCACAACGGAGCCGTTCGCAGCAGCAGGGTGACTCATTTCTCCTCCGAGCGCTGAGCTTCATTTAGAAAACTTCTTCCTCTTCTCCATAGCTTTTGTTTAGCTGCAGCATAGCTCTATATAATACATGATCATTCTTGGCTGCCAGGAGTGTTTTGTTTCCTCTGAAGGGCTTTTGTAGACGCATCAGAGATCTCCTAGCAACCAGAGCTGCTGCCATCATGGCTAAATATAAAACAACCAGGCTGGAAACAAAGAGCTAGCTGCAAACGCTTTTTGGGTTTGTTGCTGTGCATCTTTGTAAGAGTGAGCAATCTGACGAGGTCGATCTGTGTCCAAATACAAGTGATGAAACATCAGTGGTGCAGCACAGCAATCACTCGGTTCTCTTAGGACGACTGACGTATCATTTTTTTAAGGAATGGAAGGAAGAAAGTCGGAAAGGGGTTCTTCTCCATGACATGTTTGCAGATTATTTCTGCTTGCAGCTCCAAATTTAAAATAGCTTCATTTCATATTGTTTTTGGAAGCAATCAGCAGGCAGTCACTGAGTTTTATACAAATATAGCTTAATAACAAAATATAACCTCGGGCTACTTTTTTAGACAGTAAAATGTAAATGTTTCTTGTATCTTGTGCAGAATTTTATACACACCTGACACATTTAAACTAGAGTTCGTCATAATTTTTCATATGTTGCGAGTTCACTCATATGGCATGACTGCATATTAATTAAAAAAAACTGTTTCTGGTGCAGTTTTAGCATCAGGATCTCTAAAAACAAAAACCCTGTTGTTGGCACATGTCGCCCCAGGGCAGAGATAAGTTGAAAGCAACAACGAAACCCAACATGCAAAACACGATTCATTTCATGTCTGGTTGCCTTGATAACAAGGAGTGTCTCCTCAGCCTCCCCACAGTCAGTTATTTTTAATTTTTCAGCCAAAACACTGTGAGTGAGAACTGAACCTCAAAGCTGACACGCACACGCACACGCACACACACACACACACACACACACGAGTGGAGCAGCTCACTGATTAGATAATAAATCTTTGACAGACATTATATATGGAGTGCATTAAGGCACGTGTGGGTGCACGTGAGTCTGAGTCTCTGCCTTCCTGATGTTTCTGAGTCATGTTCATGTATGTGACCCTCTGTCTCTTTCTGTTTGTGACTCATGTGTTTGTGCACACAGCCCCCATCTCACTGTTTGCTTCTGTCTCAGCTCCACAGAGCCTCCTCCTCCATCAGCATCATTAGGGTCTGAGAGTGGATGTTACTTGAAAAACTCACTGTGCTGTACGGCAGCGACGGGACGGGTGGAGCTGACGATGTGCAACAGCGGGCGGCGTTTGCCGGAGGAACTTCAGTGGGATTATCATGAGGAACAGAGAATTGATAGACCTGCTGGGTGAGAGTCTAATTTATTGTAAAATATGGGCAAAGTGAGAAGCACTCCATGCAAATGAAATTCAAATGAAACTGAGGAGTCATGCTGTGAATGAAGTGGATGACTACTGCGCTCTAGTGGCAGAAGACGGCAGCATTAAAACATCATGGAAACAGCTGTACACTGGCCTCCTGTGGCATCATACCATTCGTACCATTGCAGCGTATTTTCAACTCATTTCCTGTTGTATAAAAAAGTTTTCCTCTCTCTGATGTCAAAGACTAAATGTGAGCATGTCGAACACGTCCTGTCCTCCTCAAACTAATTGATTTTCCAACACGTGCGCATTCGACTACTATATTACTATGTGATTTATACATTTTTTTAATTCATAATCAATAATTACTAACATCAGAACGAGTGTATTATATGTAATTAGAATATGTACATAGATTGAAGGCAGGTGAACTGAAGTTAAAAGAAATCAAAGTATAATTTAAACAAATCTTTGAATGTATGTGACGATAACGTCGGAGGCTGAAAACACACTGTAAACTTTCATGCTTATGTTTTTTCCCATTAACTCAAATAAGTTTGTTGATTGTATTCAGAACTGAACTTCTTGTGACTTAAATGAATGACATTTAGTTGATTCATCACTTTAAATTGTTTAGCATACTTCCCTGCAATCTGTTGTCGTGCGTTAAAATTGCCCAGAGAAGCAACAGCTGCAGCAACTGGGTAGAAAATCTAGTCAATTTAAGAAAATGTAGTAGGTAAGTGAGGTAATCTTACAGCTAAAACCTTGGATTGATTTGGATTATGAGTATGATACGAGTTGTTGATATTTTGTGTATAAGTTGCTCGGCAGCTTCTCGAAGGATGACGACCTGTGTTTGTTTCTGTTGTATTCATTTGATTTTTTTCACTGTGTATCTGACCGGATCAAGAGTCTGCTTAAAATTTCTAAATCTCTGTATTCTCCAGTTTCAATAAACATGAAATGCGGTTGTGGTGGTATCACAGTAACAAACACACGTGCACATGCACACGCTCTGCATTTCATCAGTACCTGCATTCAGCTGCTGCATTAGGATGATTTACAGATGATCAGTTAATCAATAGCCGCTGTGTGCGTGTGCGCAGACATTAATCTTGATCACTTGCTTGTCGATATCTATGTGCACGTGCACTACTAATATTCTGTAGTAATTTTCTTTTCCCTAGAAAAACAAGATGATGTGACTTATATGATATCAATACCAGCGTTTGTGTCACTGCTGAGAATACCGTGACGCCATGATCTGTTTTACTTAATGTAACTGTGCAAAATGAAGAGATTTTTATCATCTTGTCCTGATAGATACAGTTTGTGGTGCGGACAACAGATGGCGCCTGAACTCTATCAGTTGAGTAGGTAGATAGATGCAGTCCAGGCTGTAAGTATTTTGGCCAGTTTTTGGAAATTCAGTATGATTAAAGGATGCTATTAGCTGTTGGAAGTTCCAGTTTGCAGTGTAACATAGATGCACAGAAAACTGTTTAATACTGATACACACAACTCAGGCAGGTTCAGATTTGTGTATTTTGTTTAATGTTTTATGTCCACGTTTAATCACAGTGTCGATGTCATATTGTAATCAATGGAAATACTAAAGCATTTCCATTTTCTGACATATTTACTGATTTACTATAAAAAAAAATATATATATATATATATATATTTAGTGAGATTTAAAATGGAAGGAAAAAGTTTTTTCTTTGTGAACATCAATCACGAGGTTTACGTGTTGGTTCATGGGAAAGCACAGGTTTCCCTGCAGGTGGAGGCGGTTAGCATGGTAACAGATGAGCTACAATGCCAAGTGGATAGGATATGCATATTTTCCAAAGGAATGCATATATTTTCAGTTGATTTGAATAAAAGCAAATGTCACCATGAACATGGGCTGCAGCTTTAGGCTTTCCTGGGTCAGAGGTCACAGATCAAGGTTTTGTTTTAGGCTTTTCCTTGCTTCTTCCTCGCCTTTATTCCCTCTTTCAGAAGGAAAACAAAAGGCAGGAAAGTGGAGGAATCCGTAGTGAGGGGTGAAGTAAAGGGCAGGTCACAGACTGAAATATCACAGCTTGCCCGGGGCACATCATCGTCTCTGATGCTGTGAGGGAGTTTTGTGACAAGTCGGGGGTAATATCGAAGGAGAGAGGGAGAGCGGCCGCCGGGGAACAAGATCGATCAAGTGCCTTTGACTGAATCACTGATGTTGTGCCATCAGATTTCCTTTGAAGGAAACATTGAGAGCTGAGGATCTCATTCTGAGTTAATGAGATTTTAATCCGACGTGTATAACAGCACCCTCCACCGTGACATTTAAAGAAGTCATTAAGTGGTGATGGATGAGACGGGGTGGCCTGTAAAAAATAACTTTTACTCCATTTACTGTACTCCAATATGAGGAAAGGGATTTGCAAGGAAATTTATCACAGGATGAAGTTAAGTGTTAATTAGCACCCTAAAATTTAGGATTCCACAAAAGTTGAAGATTAAGAAGCAGAAATCACATTTTATTTCATGGTGGATTTTCACTATATTCAATATCACCACAATAACGGTTGTTTTGGCCAGCAGCCAAACACCCCTCTGTTCTCTACCCCGCTTAGTATAATCCGAGTTCCCCCTTTTATGAATCAAATTGGACTCACATGCCGCCTGCTTGACAGTCTGACCTTTCACCTTGGCTTGGAGGTAGCACGGATGGGAGCACATGCTACAAAATTCAATTAAATATCACTAATCAACTATGAAAATTAACATCAAATGCCTTTGTGTTGCTCTTCAATTAACTTCCAAGTCATGTCAAACTAAATCAGAAGTTTGTAGTCTCCAATTCAAAATAACCAAATTATTCACAGCTAGCTAACTAAGGAAGCTAAGTTGTGCTTTAGTCAGGAATTTTGCACTAGATTTCACTTTGTGTGCACTTCAGGTCTTCTCTGGCCCGTTCCCTCTCTTCATTCAGCAGCCTGCTCTCAGCACACTTTTTACATTACACTTTGGATGTTGGACTTGAAAAATCATAGACTGACCTGGGCTTGATCCCATGTCCTCAAAATTCAGGTGCAGGTATCTAACCCATTGAGCCACAAAGCCAGACACAATACAAGTGTCTTTCTCAAAGGCTTTTCGCTCTGTCCTTTGTGTTTTGGGCAACAGCCAAACACCCCTCTGTTCTCTACCCCGCTTAGTACAATCCGGGTTCCCCCTTGTATAAATCCAATTGGATTCATCCACTTCCTGTTTGACAGTCTGACCTTTCACCTCGGCTCGGAGGCAGCACGGACGGGACCACATGCTACAAACATTCCGGTAACTTCAGTTCAATTCAATATCTCTAAACCACTATCAAAATAACTAACATCAAATGCCTCTGTGTTGCTCCTCCATTAACTTCCAAGTCATGTCAAAGAAAATCACAACTTAGTGCTCTCAAATTCTAAATAACCAAATTATTCACACTTAGCTAACTTAGCAAGCCCAGTTCACCACACATGCTCGGATAAGACTATGCAGAAAACACTGTGTATCTTTGCTTGTGCATGTTGTGGCAGCTCTTCAATCTTTCTCACTCAGAACAGAACATCAGTCATGTCGCTTCACTCTTATCTGTATATTTCACCCATGCAGCTCAAATTAAAAAAAATTATACAGCCAAAGGCAATAAAAATAACACTTCTTTCTAAAAATTACCAATGACAAAATATCAGATTACAATTACAGTTTGACTCAAACGGGGACAGGACAAAATTCACACCACTCATTTCATTTTATTTCTATACATTCTCATTCATCTTCAGAGGAAAAGTCTCTCTACAAGCTTTCTTATGTCTTAAATTCAGCCCGTCGCCGCTTTGTCTGCTTTTTTCTTCTCTGTATTTTCACAACATGGAAGGAAGTGTGCTGCATATGGACTCTGCTCGCTCTCTTCTCTGCATGCTGACCACTTGGAACTTCAACATCAAATCACAAACGCTACCAGATCACATCACAGCCGGCTCAAATGTCAGGCAGAGTACCCGCCCTCCCTCATCTCAGCCCACAGAGTCTGTCTGTCACTACATGTGCCTGTGTCTTCTTTGAATGCAGATGTCCCGCCACCAGGAGACCAGGCACCGGCCGGCACACCGCTCCAACTCCAGCTCTTCACTCCTTGCGCTCACATGTCCATCACGCCGGAAGCTGGCGGCCACCCATCACAAAAGGTAATGGCGCTCTCATTATATCGGGATCACAAAACAAACATGCTTTATTCAATTTTTTATATTATTCATTGCAATTAATCAGCAAAACTCTTGCTATTTAGCAAAAATATCATTTGGCCATTCATACCAGTGTGTCATATGTAAACCTTATATCCATTTTCATTTTTCACAGAAGGATCACGGCGCAGTCGGCAGGCCTCAGCTCTGACCGCCGCCTGGAACACACATCACGTACGTCACATTTTTACAAACTTCATATCAGTTACAATCAATCCTACTTTTACAATCTTTACATTTATACTCTATATTCTTGCTCTTTGCTTACATGCCTCTTTTAGACTAAGTCTTTTTGCTCATTTACACACATGCAGCTGGAACCCTCCACCTCCTCTTTGGCGCTCCGCCCTTCTACGTCCAACTGACTGGCCCGGACCAGACCGTACCGGATCGGACCAGAATTTGCAAACAAATACATCAAAAAAGTCTTAGAAAACTACTTGTTGTCATATAGCAGGCTTTTACCATCATGTGAGACACTAGTCAAATGCTGCTCCGCGTCACCGCGATGTTTAGAGCAAAGTCCAATACTTTTTCTCAAGCCGTTGTAGCAGTAATTGCTATGTCAACTCCAACAAGGACTTCAAATCCAGAGACAAGTATTATTCAAATTCCAACCACGAAGGGACTCGAACCCTCAATCTTCTGATCCGAAGTCAGACGCCCTGTCCATTAGGCCACATGGTCACACCTAACAATGCTTAAGGGGCCTTTTCATTTTCTTATTGTTTTGACCTTTTTGTCGGGGTAAACACAAAAGTGTGAGTT